>NC_140274.1:9923685-9953685 GCF_964030765.1 Micromesistius poutassou
TCTGATTATTACTTATTTCATGGGCTAGTCCTCGAGTAAAACATGGGCATTATTAACAATGTTTAGCTCCCTTTTAAAGGACAATACTTTCATAGACCTTGATTCATGTGTGGATACTAAAAAACAAGTTTAAAAATATATGATCTGTAAATGTAACTATGATAGGACAGAATATGGAGTGGGGGTGGGTATTAGCCCGGTTAGCCCCACCCCCAGCCAGAAGGTTCTGGTTTTGATCTGCCATGACCACAGCCTACTTGTAGGCATCCATGAGCAAAATCAGAATCCTTGGTTAAACATCTTTCTTGTTGCAGTTGCATGATATTACCTTATAAATTATATAGTCTCATAAAGTAAAATAGGGAAAGCCTTATTTATATTGACATAACAGCATTCTCTTAACAAGGCAACATTATAGGACTGCTCAGCAGAGTTATAAAACAAATTATAAAATGAAGCTATAAATGATGTAGTGTGGTGTGTAGAGAACATGCTGAAAAACTGCTTTGCCATTTACAATAGCTTTCGATGGATTTGTTTAAGCCCATCTGTGATCCCTTAGGTAGCAATAGAGCCAACTTTTCTCATACACAGTTATAAAACCCTTAGTGTTATTGTGCAAAAATATCTGACGGTGGTCCAACATATTGGGGTCAAACGGTTTTTGGGTGGGTCTGTTTGACTTGGGCTCTTTGTGGCAGACAACAGAGATTAATAGGATGGTTTATTTTTCCTAGAGTATGAATAATTCACTGAAATTTACACAGCAGGATGGGGATAGTACAGAAACTACAGATGTGATGGTACAGCAACTTATAATATCTTTAGAACATCGACTACCTTGCAAATTACGTCTTAACATACATTTAGAATTCCAGCTCATCCCATTTCAGCCATTACTTCTGCTTTAACTCCAAAAGATTGAGATACAATTCACATAGAATCGACCCTCATGATATCAGTGTTTCTCAAATTATCTGACTTTTAAACAACACCACGTTGTTAACTGCGACAGTGGCTGCGGCGGAGCCTCTGTGACTCAATCCAAGCCCATTTCATCGTCTGCACCGCGGACAACGCAAATAGGGGTCTCGGAGCATCACGCTTTTTCCCTTTTGGAGTGAGGAGAATACAGAGTTGAGGTCTTGCTCGTGTCAGCATTACCGGGTTTTAATTGCCGAGCCGTCAGAGAAAACTCCACAGGGTGTGGAGTGTGAAAAAGACCCTCGGAGAGATGAAGAGGAGATTGATAGGGTGGTGGGGTTATTAAGGAGACAGACAAATATAAAGCTAAAGTATGGACTGAGTGAACGGCTAGATGACTGCAGAGCAGATTTGAAACACGCAACGACAATACTAAGACTTTTTGCCAATGAAAAAGAGAGGGAAGATAAAAAGTAGTAGATACAAATAGTTTGTGTGTGCATGTATATTGATGGTGTCTGTGTGTTTGTATGTTGATGGGGTCTGTTTGTGTGTATGTTAATGGTGTGTGTTTGTGTTTATGTTGATGGTGTGTGTATGTTAATGGGTGTGTTTGTGTTTATGTTGATGGTGTATGTACGTTAATGGTGTGTGTTTGTGTTTATGTTGATGGTGTGTGTGTGTGTGTGTGTGTGTGTGTGTGTTTGTATGTCGATGGTGTGTGTGTGTGTGTGTGTGTGTGTGTGTGTGTCCATGGTGTTTGTGTGTCTTTGCACAAGGCAATGAAGGAAAGAGCACACAGAACGCATGAGTGACACCACAGGAGCTTATTCATTGGCTGTCACTTGTTGTCAGCAGACAAGTAAATGACCTTTCTCCCCTCTGATTCAGACTCATGATGCATGTGTCCTGTGACACACACACACACACGCACACACACACACACACACACATACACACACACACACTTTATTTGACGGGGTTTAAGAGTGTCCCTGTATGGCAGAAGTATAGGCCCCTGGCTTGCTGTGACAGGCCCATGACGGTTGCTCACACAGCAGTGACAGCCAATAGCGGCCCTGCTACCCTGCAGCCCTCCAACAACCTGTCATCCATCCAGCCCTCCTTATCTGTCCAAGGCCGTCTCCATCGCCACACCGCCACATCCAGAGAACCACTCCGCCCTCTTGGCAATAAGAGGGCATTCAAGCACATTTGTGAACCACACACACACACACACAACAACAACACTTCTGACAGTATAGGGCTTGCATGATTATTGGAAACAGAAAGCTGTACATACAAACAGGATGGAGGTGGAGGGAATTAAAGGCAAACAAACATGAACAGCTGACAGATGTGCACCTAAGCATAATAAATGTGGCACAAACAGAAGAAATGTGACTCACTGCTTTAACGGACCGAGGGGCGAGCAGTGAGGGAGGCGCCCGTGAACTCAAGGGACTCAAACATCAAGGGACTCAAACATCAAGAGGGGGAGGGACTCGTCTGGGTCTGTCACTCACAGTTTGCTCAGAGTTGGAAGTTTTGAAGGTCAGTGGGCTAACGCTGTCTCCTGATTGGCCCCCTTAGTATAAGAAGAACTGCTACGGGGTCCACCCCTTCCACATGGGCCTGGAGACCACGTACCACGCCCACGGCATCCTGCTGCTGAACAGCAATGCGATGGGTGAGGCACACACACGCACACACACACACCTGCACACACATGCACACATTTACATGCACACACAACGCATGCATACACATGCACCCACACACGCACATGTGAACGCATTTACACATGCGCACCCACACACACACACACACACAAACACAAATAGAAACACACACACACACACACACACTGTAGAAACACATATCCTCAAAAAATGTACTATAAATTGCCAATGCATTAATATAAACATGTAGGTATATGGTGGCCTAATCTAAATCTAAATCAAATCATAACATGGCAACAACCCTTGTGTATGCATTGTTATACATATATTCACCTGCAACAAGTAAAGTGGTTCACTTTCCAGTATTTCTAGTTATGCATGACATTCACCTCTATACGATGCCAAGACCTTGGGATGTGTGCTAGAACCCCCCCCCCCCCACCTCCCCTCTCACACACACACACACACACACAGCAACCTTTTTACACCATAATGTGGACCTTTTGAGGTCAATACCCCATTGAGTCTGGATACTGAAGTCCCTCTCACACACATTGTGATGTCTTTGTGTTTAGATGTAACGTTCCAGCCTACGCCATCCATAACCTACAGAACTATTGGGGGCATCCTAGACTTCTACATGGTCCTTGGACCCACTCCAGAGAAGGTTGTGCAGCAGTACACCGCAGTAAGTAGAGAGAGAGAGATTAAGGAAGAGAGATAGAGACAGAAAAGAGAGAGAGAGAGAGAGAGAGAGAGCCTGTGAATGTTTGTGTGTCTGTGTTTCTGGCTGTGGGCCGCTGTTGATGGACTGTAGCAGCTGGGAGTTCCTCGCTTCATTGCCCTCTTTCATCTACCCAATCTCAAAACGTGCACACACACACACACACACACACACACACACACACACACACACACACACACACACACACACACACACACACACACATACATACATACTCTCTCACACACACACGCACACACAAACACACAAACACACCAACATACACAAACATAGACAATATAAACATTGTATTGGATTTTCTTGGATTTCTCAAAAAATATACTTTTTTCTGTTCTGAACATTTCCTGACTTCTTGATTTTTTTTTTGTCATTTCCAACAGCTTATTGGCCGCCCTGTTCTACCTGCCTATTGGTCACTTGGGTTCCAGCTCTGTCGCTATGGTTACGCCAACGACAAGGAGATAGCGGATCTATATCGAGACATGGGGTTGGCCGGTATACCCTATGTAAGTTCCGAGAGACGAAGAGAGAGAAAGAGAGAGAGAGAGAGAGAGAGAGCACCCTAAGATGTATGGACTGCCATACGGTCCCATGTAATCAGATCTGATCTATGCATTTTCAGCCTTCATCATGCCAAAGCTAAATGCCTATTTTGTACTGTTATAAATTAGTCATGGTGTAAGCGGTGATTGCTTTCAGACATTTGGCATGCTCTGGTGTCAACAGGCTGTGAAACGGTTATAGCTAATAATGCCATAACGGCAAATGGTTCATGCAAATGCCTGCCAGTCATTTGAGCCATGCTGATTTGGATAAAATAAATGTGCTGGGCCACAGACACCTCCCACACAAAGATGTAAAAACAAAGTGTTCACTTTATTAATTATGCCTAATCAAGGATAATGCCAGCCCACCACACTGTTAGCCCTCGACTACAATGCCTGTTAACCTTCACCTCGACTGCTCTAGATCTCCATAGTTAAAAGGCACTAACATCATCAAGCTATTCATATTGAGCAAAATACGATGATGACAGCACCACTTCTCCACTGAATTATGACAGCGCTGGGACGGTCGTTTAAGGCAAACAACCTAGTTTAACCTGAGCCCATGTCTCATCATTGTCCAAGATATGCTTCACAGTATGCGCACATCGAGTGCATTACATGGGCTAATGGAAGAGATACAGATGCTGGCTGCTTACAGGTCCTATACCTAGTTTATGCTAATGAATTAATTGTGTCATCTGTGTGCCAATTAAGTATATGTATGAATAGTAAACAGGTAAAAACTGTATAATAAACCTGTATATTATACATACATAAAGTATGTATCAGTTCCTGATTGTCCAATTAAAGATATTGATGAGTAGGATCGCAAATCAAATTTGGGTGAAATGTGATCGATATGATTTGATTTGTGTGATCCACAGGATGTCCAGTATGCAGATATTGACTACATGGATCGTCAGTTGAACTTTGTTTTGGACCCAGAGTTTGATGGACTTCCTGTCTTGGTGGATCGCTTGAGGGGCGAGGGCATGAGGTTTATCTTCATTCTGGTAATGATACTATCCATGATACGATACAGACACTAATGACTGTTGTATATAACATGATGTAGATGGCAACGCATTATGGATATCTAGACTAAAAAGTTAACCGATCTGTATTAGCAACATCCTAGTATCATATGAGCGGCATACATATTTGTAACATATATAGTCGTCACATATTTACAAGTGACATACTTCTTGGAGAGCAGAGTCATTGGGGCATTTCAAATTTGACTGCATGGGGTAAGTAAAGAAAGCAAAATGCTTTTACAGGATCCAGCCATCGCAGGCAACGAAACAAGGCCTTACCCCGCCTTTGACCGTGGAGTGGCACAGGATGTCTTCATCAAATGGCCCAAGGAGTTGGGTGACGGCATCGTCTGGGGCAAGGTAAGAAATGGGACATGGTGGGACAGAGACAGACAATGAGGAACATACATGTCTCAAAGTCATACAAAACAATCGAGAAGACGTTCTCACCATCCCACGGTGAACAGATATAGTGCACAGGCACAACAGATAAGACATTTCCTAACATTGAAGTGCACAACAGATAAGGACATTTACTAATATAAAAAAGATAGACAATAAAATAAAATATAAGAGTCGGCTATGTACATGTAGGAAGTAGCAGCATAAGTTTCTGTATAAGTTAAGTTGTGGTAGTGCAAAAATGCAAGCCATACTTTGTTATTGTATTTGCAGGTGTGGCCGGATCGCCCAAATGTCACGGTGAATGAATCCCTGGACTGGGATACCCAAGTGGAGGTATGGTTGCTCTGTCCAGTCTCCTACGCTTCCTGCTGCTCTGATCAAGCCCTAACCTGTTCATAGGGGCCGCTTGTGAGCGAGACAGGACCCTCTCTCACATGTTCTCCTGTACCCCTGACGTCCCCAGCTGTACAGAGCCTACGCCGCGTTCCCCGACTTCTTCCAGAACCGCACGGCCGCGTGGTGGCTTCAGGAAATCAAGGACTTCTATGAGAAGACCCTGAAGTTTGATGGACTGTGGATTGTGAGTCACACACTCATGTGTTCATTGGCTGTACATCAAAACCTTCTGGAGACATTGTTAGGAATCGGTATGAACTTTTACTATTTTTGTCAACCCTTTGGCCAGGACATGAATGAGCCGGCCAGCTTTGTCCACGGCACTGTTGGGGGAAAGTGTCTTGGCTCGGATCTCCTGGAAAATCCTCCATACATGCCACGTAAGGAAACCGCACAAAGAGTGCATCTAATTATCAACGAATGTACTCACATACTTCCATGTAAATCTCCCATTATGCCCATGGTGCGTGTGTGTGTGTGCCTGGGGTATAGCACGTAATAGTGTTAATTCCTCCACTTTTCCCCACCATTACTACCACCAGCGCTGGACGCCATGCATTTGGGGCTGAACCATAAAACTCTGTGCATGAACAGTCAGCAGTTCCTCAGCGATGGAACTCCGGTGAAACACTACGATGTGCACAACCTCTACGGCTGGTCTCACGCCAAGCCCACCTATGAGTAAGTTCATCCTGTCACTGTCTGAATCCAGGAATAATGTATGTGTGTTATGTATATGTAAATAAACATGAATGTATGTACATATTTAATGCAATTAACCAAAATGTTTGTTTTCATCAATCAAATTCATAATGAAAGGAAATAAACGTGAGAGAGTTAGTGGTGAGTTCTGAATCCTGCAGCCAAATTGGGACAATTAGTAACTCAAATGCACCTGTTCAACCATGCAAGGCCACAAGAAAGCTTGTCGTTAGCAGTTAGTCTTAAGTCTCTAGGACAGGGACACATTGATACTTGGAACTTGAAATTGAACGGGGCATTCCGCAAGCTACAAGACGGCTCACGCTACGTCTTGAGCTGCATGACAAATGTAAGACATTCATGCAGGAGAAGATCTGGAAAGGAATGAACCTACGTCGTAAGCCAATAGCACTTTGGTGTTTCGGGACAGAGGCAAATTAATGTTTTTGAAAGTAGACTAATGCTATTTTTCTTTACAGTGAAATGGGATGAATTCAGACTTGTTGCTATTTTCCTACTTAGTCATTTAGGGGATGGCTTGATCCACAGCGACTGAGCGAAAAACAGATGGGCTGAGGGCATTTTGTTCAGTGAAGTCTAAAAGGCAGACTGTTTCAGCTGGGAGTCAAGCACCCTAGCCACCGCACCGTCCTGCCCAAGGTGCTATGGCTGTGTGCTGGTAATGTAACACTGTACTCTACTGGTTTCTGCAGTGCACTGTTGAAAGTGACGGGAAAGCGAGGTGTGGTGGTGACTCGCTCCACCTACCCCTCCAGTGGAAAGTGGGCTGGACACTGGCTCGGAGACAACAACGCAAGCTGGGACCAACTTTATAAGTCCATCATAGGTGAGTGTGTGTGTGTGTGTCAGTGTTGGACACACAACTGGACTACTACCATAACTGTGTGTGTGCGATTCAAAATTATTCATAATAGTAATAATAGTAATAATAATTATAGTAGAAATACAAATGCAAATAATGCATTGTATTTAGTTGTATGTTTAATACCCATTTATTTTTAAGCAATACTTTTTCCCAAATACTTTACGATACTGTGCATTCTGCTGTGAATACATCCATTCCCTAATACAATTCATCTTAATAAGTACAATGTTTTGTCTCACCCTTCTCCTATGCAGGCATGATGGAGTTCAGTTTGTTTGGAATTTCTTATGTGAGTATCACAGCTCGAACTGGCCTCTCATCATCATCCTATCGATCGATAATCCCATTGATCTGACCAGAGGTCACCATAATATTCGCCTTGTCTGCCCAAGATTATAATGACTTCCATAATGACTTTACCTCCTCCCTGATCTCTTACCTCAGCTCTTGATTGAATGAGAGCACAACTATAATGATGGCTTGGTCATCTCCACTTATTCCTTATTTGAGCATTAGGATTATAATCATATGTATTATTTATTTTGAATATTGTAATTTTAAGTATTATTATAGTTTTTTTGCATAATAATTATATTATCGGGTGCAAATATATTGTTCAAATTTTTCGTTATTGTTATTATTATTTTTTATTTTTGTTAATGATTTCCATTAAAGAAACAATTCAGGCACGATCAGCGAGGGAATTCATATTCTTTAGCAGTGCCCGCAGCTTGGTGTGGTGTGGTGTGTGTGTGTGTATGTGTGTTAACACAACCCTAACAAGCTCCTCTCTCTCTCTCTGTTCTTCTGGAAGACCGGGGCCGATATCTGTGGCTTCTTCAACACGGCCGAGTACGAGATGTGTCTTCGCTGGATGCAACTGGGAGCCTTCTACCCCTACTCCCGTAACCACAATGGCAAGGGATTCCCGGTGAGTACAACTCAAAATATACATGGGAAGAGAGAGAGAGAGATAGAGAGTACAAGAGAGAGATAGTACAAGAGAGAGAGAGAGAGAGAGAGAGAGAGAGAAAGAGAGTTCAATGACACACAAAGGCATCTGTACGTACGCCGTCTCCGTGTATTCTGAGTAAAGCTTGCACTAGTCCCGGCACAGGCAGCGGCTCTCATCTTCTGCTCCGAGTCGCTCCTGTTCTCCAAGGTCACTGATCCAGACGGCTCGGACGGGCCCGCATCTGATGCAAGAACGACACGCCAAAGTTGTTTTCTGTTTACGGATAGAATAGAAGTCTCCACTCCCTCTCTCTCTCCTCCGTTAAGCCCTGTGCACGTCACAGTGGACACTTTATTAACATTCACTGTTCTTGTGATTAGGAGGATTATTAGGGATTCTCCAAGCGATCAGTTTGGCTTTACTTTACCACCTCGCTGCGAGAAAGTGTTACCCCTCCAGTCCATTTTAATGGCCGATTGAGGAAAAGAGATAAACATGGTTATCATAAATCTTTATTTTGCAGAGAGCCACTCTCTGTCTCAATGTCCCTGCCTTTGTGTGTCCCGCTGACCTTTCTAAAGCATTGGAACACATCTGAGAAATCCAATAATGTCCAAGGCTCCCGGAGATTGATCCCAGCGGGCAAAATTTTGTCACATCAGAGTTTGCAATACGACACCAAAGTGCTGTGTGTGTGTTTGTGTATGTGTGTGCGTGTGTGTGTGTGTGTGTGTGTGTGTGTGTGTGTGTGTGTGTGTGTGCGTTTTGGGGGGTGTATATGTGCATGGATTGGGACACATAATTTAATTTCTCAAGGTGATCCCAGTGCACACCCATCCCAACTCATAGATTCCCCCCACAATCCCAATCATTTCATAATGGCTTGCAAATGGGTGTTTAAACAGGGAGGGAAATTGAAACCCACGCGACATACACACACACACACACACATACACACATACACCAATGTGGAGCATTATAAGCATCGCTCAAGATGAAAGGGAACGGAGAGGGGAAGAGGCTTGCAGCCCCTGTGAGGAGGTGGCCATACAGGGTCCAGCCAAGCCCATAGGGTGCTGAACTGGGGGAGATAAACCATTAGCCACCAAAAGCACATCCCAACCATGCTGCGAAACCAAATTCACAAATACCCTCAAATCCTATTTAATCTCACTGAGGTCCAAAGAAGAGTGTCCAAAGACGATCTCTCTCTTCTTTGTCAGCACATTGCTAACCCTTTTATAAACTGGATGAAAATGATGTCACAGCTTAAGGATAGATGAACCTAGCTGAAGAGCATATACACAGTATTAGATCACTTCCCTGGCACTTAATAGCACTTAGCCATGCTAATGGATGCTCTTTTCCAGCTGGATCTCAACTATTTATGTCCAAAACAGAAAAAGCAATCTCTGTTGGTCTTTAGCTGCCTTTCACAGCGGTTTGTCTGGGGAAGAAATACAGTGTACTTCATAATAAATCAGAATCATAAAATGTTAATCCTAAAATTACGTTCTAAACATTTGGAAAAATAGCCAATTGTTTGTTGTGTTTGTAATACCACTATTTTGCAAGGCCACTATCTGCTATTTACACAATGTATGATGCATGCACATTTTCAGAGAATAAGATGGCAGCAGAGAGTTTAACAAATAGCAAGCATATATTCATAAAATATTCAACTTTCAACTTAAGACAGAACTGTTCACAAGAGCATAAATATTCCTTGTCAAAGGGAATTTGGGGATTGCCCATTGAAAATGCTGTGATATTCAATCTACAGGCTTGCAACTTTAAACATATCACACACACATACACACACAGTTTGCCAAGGGCAACAAACGGTCTTGAACCGGTCCTGGAATGGGATATTAGGGATGAATAGCCAAGAAGGAAAGGGGGAAGGGAGGAAGGGATGGAGTGCCAGAGAGATGGATGAATGGAAAGGAAAAATAAAGAAGAACCGTGGAAGGCGGATAGGAAAGAAGCAGAGGAGGAGAGATAGAAAAAGGAATCAAGGCGTGTGTGTGTGTGTGTGTGTGTGTGTGTGTGTGTGTGTGCGTTCTTGTGCATAGGTGTGTGTTTGCGCATGTCCCTGTTTTTTTTTTTGGCAGCAGAACAAGAGCGCGAGTGAAAGAAGGTTAGTGGTTAGCCGCCGGTGACATTGGGTGTGATAGGGGCTGTGAGAACTGGGACAAGACCGAACAAGCTAGATCCATTGGGGATATGTTTAAGGGAGGTGTGTGCGCGCCCGGCCAACACTGATCACGGGCGTGTAAAGGTTGAGCGAACACTACTTGATGTTGTGATGTGAGGCAAGGTTGAGAGTGTCCTGTCTTCCATTTTGTGTCCGTGTGTTTTTTTTTGGGAGGAGAAGGATGAGGAAGAGGGAAGAATTTGTAGTTATACCCTCCCTTTTGCTACTGCGACGTGTTCAACCTCCCAATCTAACAAGACATTTTGACAACAAAGCACTGACTCCAAACCAGTGAAAACATACAGCCTACAAGGTCGAGAGAGAGAGAGAGAGAGAGAGAGAGAGAGAGAGAGAGAGAGAGAGAGAGAGAGAGAGAGAGAGAGAGAGAGAGAGAGAGAGAGAGAGAGAGAGAGAGAGAGATGAGAGCGTGAGAGTGCGAGAGAGATGAAGGTGGGACAGAGAGAGAGGGAGAAAGTGAGAGCGAAAGAGATGAAGTGGGGAGAGAGAGGAGAAAGAGGGTGCGGGAACAAGAGACAACTTTTGCAGAGTCATTCACTCCCAAAGCTCCCGTCACGCCCGTGTGTCACTTTGCCTTGGGAGAACTGCACAGACCTCCAGATAATTTCTCCTGACTCTCACTGCAGCGCACTGTCCACAGTTGCCCCGCGCAGCACCAAATTAATTGGACGGGAAGGCATTGTCCGCCAAGTGGTAAATTCCTCCAGTGTACTCCAATCAGATAATGTTATATGGCTAGTCATCCAATTCGCTGCACGTGTTATTGTTCGCCCGGGAGGATTTTGTTTAACTTTATTTTTCAATAGAGGAATTGCATTTTAAATGGGACCCCTGAGGTGCATACGTTAATCAGATGGTACATGAGAAAATAAGACAAACAGCAATGGAAAAAACACAGAGAGAGGGACGGCAATCTAAGGACAGGCAATAGATGATAACAAACTAGCAACAGTGCTAGTTGTTTCTGAGTGGTGCAAGTACCGTGGCCTCCTCCACGTTTTCACCCTGACGTTGGAGGGCACTTGAGTTTGAATTTGGAGAGAGAGAGAGAGAGAGAGAGAGAGAGAGAGAGAGAGAGAGGGAATGGCAGGTGCCAGGCAGATAAAATATTAGAGTAAGGCAGAAAACGAGTTGAATGTGTCTATGCTAGCATATCTTTGCATTCAGGTATATGGATGGTATATGTGTTGACATGCAAGGTTGCTTGAGTGTGCAGAGGTGAGCTCTGTGTGAGTGTGTGTGTGTGTGTGTGTGTGTGTGTGTGTGTGAGTGTGTGTGTGTGTGTGTGTGTGTGTGTGTGTGTACACACAAGTTTGTGAGAAATGGCAAATGTTAGTAGCAGGGCTATTTGCTAGGGTAAACAGAGCCATAAATATAGAGTCCATGAGAAGGGCCTCCCATCTCATCTTCCCCTGCTCATTTCATCACGCTCGTTTTCCCACTCCTTCACTCCCTCATTTTCTTTTTTTTTTGGCCAAAATATTATTTAGCTTGCCTTGTCGAGAGTGTTGACTTGAGTCATGATTTGCATGTTGAGTTGGTCGTTGGCGCTCTTGTTCACGACTGCCTCTGCGTAGGCATGCGATTTAAGCACGACGACCCAACCTTGGGATAAATTGGGATTTGACTGTAGGACAAATGATTAATGAACACACACGCAGTGTGAGAAGGTGCAGAGCTGTATGTACAGCTTTCAGTCGTTTTCAGTCACCTTGGGCAGATCCTCTTTCAATCTCACGTCTTAATACTTCTGTTTCTAACGTTGTCGAGCCGAGGCTTTAATACACGAAACAGCAAATTGATAGAGATGAGGGCTTGTTTAGTCGCGGTGAGGAAGTTTTTTTTTTTTATCTCTTCCCTCAGTGACTAAATGTCAGTTTGACATTGAGACTTGAGAACCACTGTAAAATACATACTTTGATCAATATGTTAAAGTGATGGACAGTGCTTTGGTACTCATGGCAACTTTGCTTCATGCTGGAGTTCGTATTTATTTATTTATTCATTTTTATTCTTTAAAGGTACGTTAGAGAAATTGGAGAAACGAGCCAGAGAAGGCTAGAGTTTGAACCACCCATCACTTATGGCCCCCCTTCAGAGCTGCTCCCCCAAAACATGTGACTAGCTCGCTCTCTAGCCTTCGGGAAGATTTAAATTATCGGACAGGCCTGCGACAGCCACAGATACCAGCATTTGATGTATTGATTGCTGTAAAGAGAATTCCAACAAATAGGACAAATAATGCTTCTAAAATAAATTTCCTACCCTACCTTTATTGTTGGACTTTCCCCAAAAAGCTGTTTAAAATGGTCACCCACGCTTTCTCATTGTGTACAAGTGGTTCCATTCCACATGATCATTGATCACATCCATTCCACATGATCACATCATTAATCAACGATCACAGTCAATCACACACAAACACACATCCACAGACTTTCTAAGACAGTTTTCTCACCCAATCAAGCCCACTGTGCAGAATCAATTCTTTTGTTCCTGTTAGTTTAAGCGACACAGCAAAACAGCAAGGCTTCTGGGATAAAACGGCCGCGTCTGTGCACTCACAGTTTACCACATAATTACAATCCTGTAATTTCCCGCAGAAAATGAAATTATAATTTGGTTAACTCCTAAGGTCAGGAGATAATGGAAATGTTCTTTCTTCTATCAATCACAATCTACTGTTGGACCCTGCTTAGTCACCACCAAGCCATGGTGGATCATTATCATCCAAACCACACCCGTTTCCAGCTTTAAATAGACCGATTAATTGCCATTTTCGTCCAGGTAGATTGAGATGGGGCCAGGACACCCCCCCCCCCCCCCCCCCCCCACACACACACACACACACACACACACACACACACACATTATCTAATGCTCAACCAAAGTTTGCAAAAACACATAAATAAACACTCTCTAGCTCCTCCGCTACAGAGGAGCTAGAGAAGAACAGAGTGGGTAGCAACGCATGTAGCCAACATTGCATGAATGTGTGTGTGTTTGTGTGTGTTAATGTGTATGTGTGTGTGTGTGTGTGTGTGTGTGTGTGTGTGTGTGTGTCTGTGTTAATGTGTGTGTGTGTGTGTGTGTATGCCTACGTGTGTGTGCACTTGTGTGTCTTTTGTTTTTCTTCTTTAAGTGTAGAGAGTTGTCCTCGTGAGGCTTGATCTAAAAATGACTTAATACTTAATCTAGATCAGCCCAAATCTATAAAAGTGGAGTACATCCTGTCCTCTTTCTCTATTGTCCCTAAAGGGGACAAGGCAGTTGTCGACAATTAAAAATAACACTAGGTATTTGGTCAGATGAAAAGGGGTACAGTCCATTATCTCGACGAACCAGTTACTTCCTCGGCATGACAAAGCGCTCCGAGTACTGAAACTAATTTGACAATTTTCACAGTGTTGCTACCAGGCATTGCAAAGGCCTGATTAACCCACATGATGAAGTTATTATTATTATTATTATTATTCCAATTATAATGACTTCCTGTTTAGTGGACCTCACCGAAGAACGCCCCGACTCTCAACTCAATAGATTACTTTTCTCAATGACAATATTGAATGTCAATATTGAAGGTTAAGTCCCTTGTATTATCTGTGTTTCTCAAGCCAAAGCATGCAGCCAAACCTTCATTACCAAACAGTCTCACTAATTAAACTAATACATACACCTCTGCATTGTGTAAATGGTGAGTTCCAAGTCAAACGATGTGTGAAGAAAGATAATGATGTGTATTCTCTAGAAGATTTTCAATGCTATGTTGAGAACTAGTACTTTTAGTACTGTTGAATTGAGAGAGGCCATACAACATAGATTATATAATGGCCCTCTCTGCAGTTCTGATGGTCCATTGTTGTTGCAAATATCCTGTGTTGTGGTTGTGGTTGTATTGAGTTAAAAATAGTTTCTAGTTTCTAAATTCCTGAAGTAATTTCCCCTTTTTCCCAAGTAGATGAATTTCCTGAAGTCTGTACATAATGAAGTCTTCTATTTCTATGATGTTATCAACAGAGACAGGACCCTGTTGCATGGAACATCACCTTTGCTGAGGCGTCCCGCGATGTCCTGAACATTCGCTACACTCTCCTGCCTTACCTCTACACACTAATGTTTAAAGCCCACGCCTTTGGAAACACTGTTGTGAGACCACTCCTGCATGAGTACGTACACACACACACACACACACACACACACACACACACACACACACACACACACACACACACACACACACACACATTCAAACATATAGGAATGCACACCTTCACATACATGCATACATGCAAGGCCATGCACATACAAATCCATGCACACATATGCATGCACGTATGCATGCACGTACGCACACACATACACACACACAGCCATGCACATGCACAATAAATAATAGAATCACTTAATCACATCATGCATTATCTGGCATGGATGTTTCATGCTCGTCTCCCAGGTGAAATAACATCAGTATAGTCCTTATCACACACACACACACACACAACCACACATCCACATCAAATTTGTATGCACAATGTCATCTACTTCAGTCAATCAAGTCAATCAGGCCGATGTTTTGCCATCTTTCACTTTCCACATATACGCTATATTCCACACCATTTTATA
The DNA here is from genome assembly GCF_964030765.1 of Micromesistius poutassou. Classification (NCBI taxonomy): domain Eukaryota; kingdom Metazoa; phylum Chordata; class Actinopteri; order Gadiformes; family Gadidae; genus Micromesistius; species Micromesistius poutassou. Next base: position 9,938,804 of record NC_140274.1, read on the forward strand.
CCAATGCTATACATATACTTGTGTATGACCTAGCTATGGTTAGGTGACTCATGAAGACGGGAGATATGGATAAAAAGACTGGGAGTGGTGTACGTTGAGTAAATAATGGAGAGGATGTTGCTGTCTCTTGGTACATGCCTAACCCTACTGATGACAAGGTGAAATCATAGGAAGTGAATAGAATAATGTGCCCAGTGCCCAGAGTTTTCTTATGTTATACCTATTCAAGGCCTTGAAATGTTAGCCTTGGAAGGTACATGAACAGTGTTTTTCTCTTGTAGAGTTATGCAAGTGGATTCATAGCTCCCCTTAAGTCAAACATTAAAAATGATGTTCACATAGGGTAGCCTAGTTTAATGAGCTGTGGGTTGCTAATGAATGCATTTAACCTCCTGTCTGGTGCCTGGAGAAATTGCTGTATAAAAAAGAGGAAACCAAAAGAAGAAGTAACTCTTTTCACAAAAGGTCTGAGGTAACAATATTACAGTGTGTATGAACAATATAAAGGTATTATTTTTGGTTTTAGGTTTGTTGAAGATCAGCGCACATGGGACGTCCACAGACAATTCCTCTGGGGACCTGCTCTACTCATCACACCTGCCATGGAGCCGGTACACACACACACACACACACACACACACACACACACACACACCCGCACACACACACACACACACACACACACACACACACACACACACACACACACACACACACACACACACACACACACACACACACATCCGATTAATAGTGCATTCCTTGTTATGCTTCTTTCCATTTTCCAGGGAGTAACTGAGGTAAAGGGCTATATTCCGGACACCCGCTGGTATGACTACCACACGGTGAGTCCACAATACTGACCCTCCCAGTATCTACAGAAGCCATCATGGATTCTGACACACACACACACACACGCACACACACACACACACACCCACACACACAGGGAACTTCCCTCAGCAAATACATTGATAGCATAACTCCCCGGCCTGATACAGGATGTCGTTGTAACCCTGATCTCTCCTGGTTTAATTAAATTAATGGAGGCACATTCTCAGTAGTAACACCGAAGGACAGACAGTTGTCTTTGCGCCGGTACTCCATTTAATAAGGGTATCAACTTTAAAGCTGCAGAGACACTATCCGTGAATATATCAGAATTCGGACTGGCAATATTTTTGTATTTTATGCATATTTATCATTTCATATTGGGTGCGAAAATAGGAAGTAAAAATTAGGAATTTAAGTTGAAATGGAGGTAAAAGTTGTGTATACAGTATAAATATGTTGTATGCATTTGTGCATGTATGAAGAATAGTGTATGTATATCAATAGCATAACCAATGAGACATCTTTGTTGTATAACCAAGGTTCAACAATATCATAAAATCAGACAAGAAAGTGCTGGGCTTTCTTTGGCTGCCAGGTTAGGCTTTCATGGTCAATTAGAAACGTGATACCTTGAGAGCTCTACTCTCATTTCCAGTATAGGCTTATTAAAGGATGTTATGAGATCATATCAACCTTTGATTTATCCTCCTGTTTTCTCGTTGCACTATATCACAGCCGAACATCAACAGTAGTGAAACTGACCCTATCTTTTCTACTGTGCTGGCCAGGAGCACACATATAAATAACCCACTCTCCTTCCCCTATTCATCTTTGATTCATCTGATCCAGTCATACAGAGAACCACAACAATATGTCTCCCAATGATTGTGGCAAACAGATGCTTTTTTGAATTAATGGAGACTTTGTGAATTTGTATATGGTATTATTTGTCTATAAATCCCTATCCATGAATGTCAACATGATTGTCATTCAAATAGAATCAAGATGAATGAGTTGAATTGAGGATAAATAGACAATGCTTAATCCATGAAATATCGATGCATATGCATATTTGATGTACAAACCAGCTGCCTCACCAGCAACACGTTCTACCGGACTTCTGCGGAGACATTTGCCTGCATCTGAATCACATTGCCATCCCTTCAGCCTCATTCTAGCTGTGGGAGACCCACTTCCCAAACACGCATCGTTACTCTGCTATTTACGGCCCAACAAAGCATGAAAACAAACTGAAGCAACGGTTACAAAGGGGTTGAGTCGAGGGATGACTTCAGCTGCGTACAGCCCACACTGAGCTTGGAGCCACTGGAGTAGTGAGGAATGTTTAACACAAGCAGACAGAATGAAGGAAGGGTGCTGGATGATACAGTGTGCAGAGTCCTGTTGGCCAAACGCAAACAGCGACTGCACGTATTTGCTCTCATGATGTCAAAGCTTTATAAATATGCGATACATTTGTATTTTTTTAGGCAAAAGACATTGAGGTTCGTGGCCAGATGGTTACCATGCCGACACCTCTGGACCACATCAACCTTCACGTGCGAGGAGGTTTCATCTTGCCCTGGCAAAAAGCAGAGAGGAACACAAAGTTCAGGTTAGTGCACTCCCTCACACAAATACACACACACACACACACACAAACACATACAAATACATATACACATACACAAGCATACACTTTTTTTTTTTACACATTCACACATTGCCCCTCTGTAAAAACACAGTTCAGCCTATGTATGTATGTCTGTGCACGTCGTCATGTCCATATGTGTGTGTGTGTGTGTGGTTTGTGTATTTTCCTGAATGAAAGGGCATTAACTCTAATGTACTTTGAGTGGTCATAGTGACTAGAAAAGCACTATATAAACACACTCAATTTACTGTTATCATTTACCATCATACCTCTCTCTCTCTCTCTCTCTCTCTCTCTCTCTCTCTCTCTCTCTCTCTCTCTCTCTCTCTCTCTCTCTCTCTCTCTCTCTCTCTCTCTCTCTCTCTCTCTCTCTCACAGTCGACAGAATCCTTTAGGCTTGATAGTTGCGCTGGACGATGGTGGATCCGCCCAGGGCTCTCTTTTCTGGGATGATGGAGAGGGAATAGGTGAGTGGTGAATACATGCACACACACACACCCGATGCACGCACATATGCATGCACGCACGCAAAAACACACACACATACACACACAGGTGATACACCCTATGAAAACATGTGACACACAAACACACACACACCCATGCTTGGACACAGAATATAGCGCAAAATAATTGTGTGCATATGCATATGAATGTATTATACCACCTCATAAGTGTGTTGAGTACCAGTAAAAAAAGAGTTCCTGTGGACGGCAGCTAGTATTAGCTGACGTCAGCTAGATAGCGTGGTAGCTCATTATGAGAAGTGAACATTTGTCACAGAGGGTACATCGGCTTCAGCTAGGGTGAGAAGGCCGGGGCACATTTCATCTCGGGGTGTGAGTTGTCTGCATATTCTGCGTTTAGTTATCACAATGTTCTATGTTGTGTGTGGACTGTGTGGATTTTTTGACCGAAACACAAATATCCCTCTTCAGTTGATTGTACTTATTGTACATTAATATGCAAATATACAAACACACACACTCACATCCACAGTCGCACTTCAGCGGCTTGAGTGCTGGCTGCGAGCAATACAATGCGCTCTTTAGTCTTGGGAGTGTTTGTGTTCAGATAAAGAGAGGGAGTAGGCGAGAGATGACAGAGGCTGGGAGTGACAGAGGCTATTACAGTAATTCTCTGTGTAGCCACATGGAGATACGCTCCCTCCATCAGACCAGCTCTTTCATCCCAGCTCCTCTCTTATCTGACAACCCCCACCCCCCACACACACACACACACACACACTTGCTTTTGTCTCTTGCGTTAGGCTGCTCTTTAAGCTGAGGTGCTCCCTGTCACCTTGTGTTTGTTTCCACCACCACTCTTATTGCCGGAGTTCACCGGCAGTGGTTATCAGGCTGTTACTGTGCTTCAGTCAGCCACTCACTCACTAACTCCTTCTCTCCCAGCGACCGCTTCAGTCATCTCCTCGTTCATATAACTCACGAGCGACACGACTCACGCATTCGACATCGCTCATCGCTGGGACGGTGAGCTAATTCGCCACGGTCGTGTCCTCATTTGTCGGACCGCCGCTTTGCAGACCATCGCGGCCATTAGCTCTCATTAGCACATTCACCCTCCTCTTTTATCGTGAACCATCTCGCACGCTCACTCACCCTTTCCTCCTCTCCCGTCCCCGTTTCCTTTTCAAATTGACGTGATTTAATTTCTTCTCTTCTTTGCCGTCTCTCTCCAGATACGTTCGAGACGGGTGCATTTCTGTTGACCGAATTCTCAGTCTTCAATTCGGTGAGTTCAACCTTCTTGTCTGTTGCGACCGTCTTACAGCTATCTCAAGGCAGGCCAGATGAGAGGGAGGACTGTGCCTTGCTCCGGGGTAAATTGAAGAGTGGGAGGACGTCAGAGACCACCATTAGCACGGACGCTATATTTGACCCCACTGCGTTTCGCCTCCACTTTGCTTTTTGTTGCTGTTGTTGTTGTTGTTGTCGTCTGACTTCACAGCAACTTCATGTTCTCTATTCTCTTTTGGTTTATTTCCTTTTATTCCATGTTTTTGTGCCTAAAAGGAAAATGCCAGCTAAAAGGGTAAATGTTATGTTGTTGTGTTCTGTGGTGCTATAGCCAAGGCTCATGCCAAACCCAATGTTCACCATGGGAACAATTTGATCTCGCTCCGGACGTCGAGATTATCAAAGCACAGACACTACCGGAGCCTCCATGTGTTTCTTTGCCAAACAAAGGCACACATACACACTCATACACACACGGGCACACACGCACATAGCCTCATCACCCCTAGCCAAACATCTGTGGCTGTCTTCTGCCTACCATCAGACTCATTCCAAAGCAATTTCACACAGGGATAAAGCACACAGGCCTTCTGACAGCCAAGATGAGAGTGAGAGAGAGAGGGAGATAGAGAGAGAAAAATGTGTATGTTGGTGTGTGCGTGTGTGTGTGTGTGTGTGTGTGTGTGTGTGTGTGTGTGTGTGTGTGTGTGTATAATGGGCAGACGTGAGAAGATAAGTTGGGCAATGGGGCCACTGCTGCCTGGCAGATTACTGAGTTGTTTGCCATTTTGGGTTCAGTTGTATAGGCAGTTCATGAGGGCTTTTACCGCTGAACAAATCATATATAGTCAATCATTAATTATACCATGGCCGGGGTGAATAGTAGATTCTGATGGACTTTTGACAACTGCACAGCCATGAGCGAGTCGTAACATAAGTCCTATCCCCGCTCCCTTAACTAATGCGCAACATTTTCCTCAAATTCATATGAGTTGGCCACTGTTCACCGCTCAAATAACCATCTTAACTTATAACCTACTAAAATGACCAATCTATAAAAATCTTCACAGTCATCGTCAAAAGTTATTTTACAACCCTGGCATGGGCAACCACAGATCCGCTGGTCCTCTGACACGGTGATGCTAGCTTACAAATACATGTGACATTTGCGGATTAAAAAAACTAAATATGTCAGCAAATAAAGTTAGTTACTACAAGATGAAGCTAACCATGCATTTTGGTGTAGAATTTGTGTGCGTCAGTTTGTGAAATTGCACAAAGAAGCCTTGCTGACGGGATGCGGATGGGAACAGGTTTAGAAAGGGTTTCCGTCTCTGAGTTGTTACTAACATGTTCTCTATTAACTGGAGAATTAAGGTAGTGTCTGCATTTCATATGAACTGATCTTAACTGATTACTTTTCAGGCATTATTCAGACCCATATATATATATATATATGGGTCTATATATATATATATATATATATATATATGTCTCCGGTCAGATCATTTGTATGTGCAGGAACAACAAATATATCAAGCTACAGTTTGTACATTTTAAACTGAAAAGACAAAAATATGAATCAACACCTATTTTAATGATTCACAAGTGGCCATGGTATAAACTACATAATCCACTCTAAGGTGTGTGGTTATTGGAAAATAATGAACTTTATGTAGGCAAATTTTTCTTAGCCCCTGTGTCGTCATTATCTTTCAATAACCGCACACCATTACTGATTACCCAGCGTTCTAGAAAACTCGATTGTGGTCAATAATAGCATTAAGTGGTCTGATATTTTTGTAAAGCAGATCGCTGCTATGAATAACCGATGCTATGGACACTATTTCCAACCGTAGAATCAAACTGATTTTATGAATAGCGGTAGAAGTACAATCTTTTTTTTAATTTATACTTTGTCTCAACTTACTGGAACTAACCGAGTAATAAGCAGGACAATGTAAAGCAAGTCATTATCTAATAAATAAAAAGCTTGACCTGATGATCCCTAACATGATACCTCAAACCTTTCCCAATAATCCAAACAGCATCGTATCTCTATCGCTCTCCGTCCTGCCAACATCCCTCTTGTTTCTTGCATCCTGCTCCAGAGCAAGCTGACCAATCAGGTGGTGCACAGTGACCTGGCCACGGCTGACTGGCTGACCCTGGGGCTGGTGAGGGTCTGGGGAGCAGGGACAGTGCGGGTGACGCAGGTCACCCTGACCGACTCGACTGGGACACTGCACCATCTGGTCCCGCAACATGACACCGCCACACAGGTGAGGGGGTCTGCCTTCATACCAGTATAGTAATTATCATTCTGAGTCAGATTAGTATTAGTCGAAGAAAGAGTAGTAGCAGTACTAGTAGAAGTAGCATGGCTACTAGTAGTACAAGTACAAGTAGTAGCAGTAGCAGTAGTAGTAGTAGTAGTAGTATAGTTGTTATAGTAGTATAGTATAGTAGTTATAGTAGTATTTGGGTTAGGGTTATTATTTATTTATGTATAATGTATATATCTATATATCGTGTGTATATAGAAAGTATAGTATAGTAGAAAGGCCTGGGAAATTTGAAAAGGAACACTGCTTAGTTTGTGATCAAGGTCTCTCCCTCTCCCTCTCCCCAGGAGCTGATAGTAAATGCTACAGCCATATTAGTCCGTGTAGATCAGCCATTCTCAATGGAGTGGAAGACCAGCCTCTGAACCGAGCAGAGAAGAGACTGTCTTTTAACATTAGACAATTTACAATCAATTTAGCAATGTCAATAAAAAACAAAAGCACCTATTTTATTTTGGTGAATGCCTTAGGTTAAGAAATTTTCTTTGTCTGAAATTGTTTTTCTTTTCATGAAATTATGTCCTGAAATGCTTGTTTCAATTTATTGAAGACAAATAACAATAACATAAACAAAAACCCACCTTGATTCTGAATATTGCTTTACATATATAACTGTATATGTGCTATATATGTACTGTATATGACATATATATTTGGATGGATGGATAGATAGATAGATAGATAGATAGATAGATAGATAGATAATTGAATATTGGGGACTGCTACTAGACTAGTTATTACGGTCTTCATCTGCAGGGATGTCTACCTGTGCCTTGTCAAGTCCCATTAACTACACATAAAGTGGTACAATTGTATGTTATTATGCAGCCTGCAGTCATAAGGATCTAATTGTAGCCGTGGGGACCTTCAATAAATGTCCACTGCGGCAGTCTTCAGGAAAGAATTTACAAGGAGGTGACTGGTGAACACAGGTGATCACACTCATCTGTGTCTGAATGTTCATGTATATGCCTGCCATGCCTGCCTGCCGAGAGAGAGAGAGAGAGAGAGAGAGAGAGAGAGAGAGAGAGAGAGAGAGAGAGAGAGAGAGAGAGAGAGAGAGAGAGAGAGAGAGAGAGAGAGAGAGAGAGAGAGAGAGAGAGAGAGAGAGAAAGTTAAGGAGATAAACATGAACAACTTTAACCATGTTTCTTCTAAAATCCATCCCTGGTGGTACTAATACTATTCACACATATGTGCTTTTCATTAAACCCCATGTCATGCAGCCAGCCTTTACCTCCAACTTCCATCATTCAGAGATCGACCATAGCTGCTTTCACATATGACCTTCGTCTTTTCGCCGCATTTGTGGAGCAGGAGGTTCGACCGTGAGGGTCATTCACACTTATTCACACTTGATGCCCGATATGCGGAGATTGGTGTCTCTCAGTGATCAGTAGAATCTCCGGCTGCTTAAGGGGGGCGGGCTTGCAAGGGGCGGTATATGATGTAGGGTCGAGGTTCGCAAGAGGCGGGATCAGGTTTGTTTTAGTTTGACCGCAGACAGCACGCAGGCAGAACGGGCAGAATCCATCGCGATCATCTTAAATGTTGCTGCAGTGTTGCATATATGCCGTTGCATCCACAACATCCGCATCGATCGATGAAAGATTGGAGCATGAGTTACAGACAAATAGAAGAAACAACAAACAAGAAAGGCATCGCGAACGACTGCATTACCGGAGGAAGAGAGCGTCTTTTTTGGCTTCATTTCACATCAAACAAACACTGGGACAAATGTAGTTGATTTCTGTGTTTAACTGAGAAAACAGGGAGTGGAAGGACGGGACCCTATGTTCAGCTAATAATCAATAATAAGTGTTAACGAGAGTTAGCGCATGTGTGTGCGCGAGAATGGCAGTATGTGTGTGTGTGTGTGTTAGTAGATGAGCGAGGAGAGCGAGTGGTAGCGTGTGTCAGTTTAGTGAAGTAATGAACGAGTCCGCTTTATTCCGACCATATTCAAACCTATAAGCAGACCCACTGCTGTTACCCCCAAGAAAATGTTCCTCCTGTGCTCCTCGACTACGATTTGGGAGCCGACTGCAGGAAAGGTGTAACATAATAATAAAAAAACATTTTCTATATACGCGTGCAGCTGTGAACTCATGTATTGTAATTTATTGTATGATGCGTACTTTGAGGGTTACGATAAGACCTATCATTTAGCGTTCACCACGAATGACTCTGAAAAGCAGTGCCACATTAAAATATTTTTTAAACCATTCAGCGAACAAAGGGCAATAGGCTGATTATCGATTAGGGTGAGGGTGCCGCTCAATGACATGCAAACGTAGACCGAAGCGTCATCAACACGCCCACTCAACAGGTGTGAAATGCCGACATCCTACTGCTCATTCACATATAAGGTAATTAGAATTTCCTTCGGAGAACATACTACCTCGGGGGTAGTATTTTTTCAGGAGGTCCAACTTCAGGATATGTCATTCACATATACGGCACCTCCGTAGAATAGACGGAGAATAGACGGATGCACGTCCATATGTGAAAGCAGCTAGTGTTTCCTCTTTCATTTAGTGTGCGGCGCCACCGTGCCCGTCTGGCAATGTGCTTTTGAGTGCTTTTGATAAATCACAAGCATTCTTTGTTACAGTGCAGACTGACGGATATAAGTGTGTCGCTGATGGACGGACCACAACAAAGGGATAAAACAACATGAGAGAGTAGCAAAACACTCACATGAAAGCCATCGCCTGTGTCTGTCTGCGATGGTGCATTTTTCTTGCGTGTACGCTCGTGCGCTTGCTTGTGTGTGTGTGTGTGTGTGTGTGTGTTTGTGTGTACTCCCCTATACTAAACAACAGTCCTGTCTGTGTGCTTGACACAACCCGGTCATTGCCGAATTTCTCTTGAAGCAGGCGACATAAAACTTTGAGTCATTTTCTTCATCGTGTCGGTTGACTTCTCGCGACGCAGCGAGCGGAGACACGGATATTGGGCAGTCACAAACTGCTCCCCAGATTCTCCCGTGCAGCACAAAATATGAACCGTCACTGTGCTTGAGATTTCGTCTCTATTATTCCCAGTGTGATAACAAAGCTGTGGGTGTGTTATTAACATGGCAGGGTATTATTAGTGCTGTGCCGTCACAGGCTTATCCCCGATCCCTGGTTAATAGCCCTGGGGTGCTGCTGAGTGAATTCCACTTTCAACATGAACACGGCCTCCTGCGGAGTGCCGTGCTCACAAGCCATCATTTATTTCTTTGATGTCACACAAAGAACAAAAAACGTCCACTGTGTCACGGAGGGGGGACTCTGCTCAAACTTTGAGGATTAGGATTGTTTACGTTTCCACCTGGAGGTGGAATCATATTTGTAGGGGAGGTGGGGGGGGGGGGGGGGGGTGGGGAAACATCGAAAAGGGATGGAGGGGGTTGAAATCACTCAGTTTAGGGAGCACGACAAAGTCTCTCTTTATTTATCCTCTCTGAAGTATGTGCATCTGGCCTCGGAGCACCTTCAATGTGTGTGTTGTTTTGTAGGTTAAAGAGACAATAGTAGGTAGGTTAAAGAGGGTATGGGGCTATGGTGATGAGAATCTATGTCTGTAGAGAAAGAAAGAATAGCACTGATTCACTGATAGCATTTGTGGGTATTCAATAGGACAGGATAAGAAAATATAAACAACAATATAGGCTATTTTTCTATCCAATACTTTAACCTTGTTCCGTTCAACACACACACACACACACACACACACACACACACGCACACACACACACATCCGGTCACATGTAGTGCACTCCGATACTCACTGAATAATACCTATTCATACATGGGGTTTACAGCCTTGTGGGAACATATTAATTTTGCTAGTTCCCATTCCAGTTCTTTATTCAGATCTGTCTGGCCTCCAGCACGTTGAAAGCTTATCCGAAAAGTTTCAGTCCACGATGCAAGGACATGCAGACTACCGAATACCGAAAAACAATGGTGGCACCCAAAGAAAGCAATTGAAGGAGCAATCAAAAGCATGTTATCTTTTAGACTGAGTAGCAATGTTAAAACATTTGGATGAAAGGCTTTTCTCAGAGGAGACAATTATTTGTCTTTACTTCCGACCAGTTTTGGCAAGAGAGAAAAATCTGTGTCACAAGAGTGTCACTGATGTTTTTTGAACAATGAAAGGCTGCGCCCGTATTTGGTCATCAATTGCTGCCCACAAAGCTACCTTGAATATCTGTGAGGGAAGAAGTTTCCAAAGAAGTGCAGCCTTGAAGGACTATATGTCCGTATGTAATCTTACAGAATTTGATTTCTGTAAGCAGTGCTACGTTTTACATACAGTACAGCATACAGACAAATTTATATTGAGATATTTTGTGAGTTGTTAGCATGGAACAAGGTCATTTTTCCAGCCATCTAGACATAAGTGCGTGCTGTATCCTGTAAGATGGAAAAAATGAAAAAAAAACTCTCTCTGATTGTCCTTGGGAATATTTTGACACACACAAAAAAAAACTAACCCTAACACTATTGCCCATTAAATAATAAACAACTTTTTACATTTACTTTAATTTATAAAATATGGTATAAGCCATGACAAATACAAATCAACGATTTTCTAGTTTTGAGTCTCGTGAATAAATAATGCCAGACAATTTCTGAATGAGGCTTTGGGAAGGCTAAGTTTTGGTTGTTCTATCTGGCAGGCGACACATCGAGTATTAAACACTGATGGATGGCCACATGCACACATCAGTCTGAATCCCATCTAATAGCCCATCGAATAGACCCACACCTCACATGGTTACACAAACATCCCCTACAAATCGGAAGTGGGCCACGCATGGTGAAATAGTGATTTACCAATTGGCCAGAGCAACCATGCAACAAATTTCTAAAATATCACTGGAAATACAGGATTTCATCACTTTCGGATCAACGGAGCCAGTCAAACACCAAGCAGTTTAGAACTCAGAGGATTAGACATAACGTTTGATATGACCAAGCCAGAGACTATAGATTCCAACCAAGTGCACCGGGTGCAGGAAGACATACTAAATAGGACTCGGGTTCGCTCCGTTTGAAATCACTGTAGGTTAGAGTCTCTTGAGATCATCCAAAATAACTCTGCTACTTCTATAGTTAATTTACTACCTACAGGGCTGTTCAATAGGCTTGAGCAAGAAGATTATCAGGAACCTTTCATGTCCATAGAGTGGTGGTGAGGTGCTCTTGGTTCACATACAGACAGATGCATGATTCATTCACATTTCCCTCTACCCTTTTGATGGCTGGCACGTCATGGCATGGCATGTCATGTTGCTGACGTAAGCTGAAGCTAAGCTAAATTTGAATTTGAATATACAGCACAAAGCAGCACAAATGTAGCACAAGGTGACACGTAAAGCATTACCGGAAGGATTACAAAGGTTACAAGGCGAGGAGTTTGAAAAATAGACCCAGCTTTGCTTTGTTGACATTTATAAGGACATGCATGAGATTCCATACGCTTTATTTTATAACACGATTGTACGCACACATGCATGCATGCACACACACACCACAGCCCCTTGGTATTAATGTAAGTATAATTACAAGTCACATATTGGATTGTGCACATTGATCATCGGCTATTTTATTTTTTGTACCTTAAATGAGACAATCCTTGGGGGGGGTTCACATAGGTCAAAGTCACCCTTTCCATTTCTAGATGAATCCTAGAAAAATAAAAAGTGACCAAAGATGTGAAGAAAGCTCTGCTGTAAACCATTTTTTTGCTATAATCATTGGCTACCTTTAAAAAACACACTTAAAAAGTGTGAGAGCCACATCGAATTAGGCTCTCACATTTAAAAAAAACTCTTGATATTATTCGTCTGATCTTCTAAGGGCCTTAAAAGTCAGCCAGGAGGCCTCAGGGCTGGAGTTTGAGAGGGACAAGAGTTGTTGGCCACCGAACAATCTCTGGGATGATGATGAATCAGGACTGATGGATGGCAGGAGGGGAGGGGGGTGCAGGGGGAGACGAGACATGACAGAGAGGGATGATGAGACGGCGAGGGCTGAGTAGGAGGGTGGGCAAGGCGGGCTGAAGGGGGAACCCGAGTGTGGCAGAGCATCCTTCTCACCATAAGAATGCTTCTGATTGAGGTTTGCTTCTCCCAACAGATGAGACTCGACTTTGAATCACCGCCACTGTCTGTCCCTTCCACTCCACCCGGGGCCCCTATCAGAAGGACAGAGGGGGAGGGCTGAAAATGGTTGGAGAGAGAGGGAGAGAGTCAAAACAGGGGGGGAATAAATGGACACAAAGGGATGTGAGAGAGATCTACAGAGGGGTGGATAGAGTATCATATTTAGTATTGGTCTTTTTTTTTTTTTTTTTTTAGTATTAGTCCACCTGCCAATGGACCTGAACAAATTCTGTGATTACATAGCACTCTACTAAAGCTGGAAATGTCCCATGTAGTTGAGAAAAACTTGGATCTAAATCATTGCAAGAATATATATATTTTTTACATTAAAGGAAAAATGTAATGATAAACTGCTGTTTGAAATGCGTTTTTTGTGGCCAATATAGGTATTACTTGATACTATTGGCATTTTACCTCCATCAGCCCAATTTACACTCTGCTTTTTGTGGTAAAATATAGTAATATGCAAGACATTTTAGCAAAAATATTTAAATTGTTATTTGGTAATCCACACATGTTAATTCTATTAGACGTCTATTTTCTAAATTTGAAATACGTATTATATTATATTTACATATAATTATTAAATACATGTCTTTTAATTGTCAACATTAGGCACATAAAATATGTCTCTGTGAATGATGTCTTAGGTAAAGAGTGCAAAATTTTTTTTTGGGCAAAAATAATTTAATTTTACTATTTCCACCAAACTAACACCCGATCTTAGTTTGAGTGTGAAAAAGCTGGGTTGCAAGTTCGGAAGAGATCGGAAAAAAACGATTGTGAAATATAAGGTGTGTGTTTGTGGTTTTATGTGTTTCAATTGAGTAAGTGAGGAAGAGAGAAAGAGAAAGGGAGGGAGAGAGAGAAAAAAAAGAGTCTGCCTCCTACTCTCACACACAGCTCTCTCTCTCTAAGATAGATTTTTGACATGCAAAAGTGGTTCCTTGTAATGTTTTACAAAAGGACACCTTGACACTATGAATCAAAGCAGCCACACTCTGATTGCTGCATGTCCGCTCTACCTCCTGAGCTGTGTGTGAGTACGCGAGGGTAACCGAACAAGTGTTTCAATGCCAATGTCAAATCTGTGTGCTGGTGTCATCTCAGAGAGATTTGTCCAGCTGTGATAAAAATCTGGGGACCAGGAAGAACGTTAAGAGAGTTGCTTCACAAAAGGATTAGAGAGCACAGCATGGGGCCAGCCTTTAAAAGGGTTAACATAATGTAAGAGGCAGGGATTCAGAAAACAGACAGACATAGACAGAGCGAGAAATAGAGAGAAAGACAGACAAGTGGATGAAAAAAAATATATAGAGACATAAATAGAGACAGGCAGAGTAGAGCAAGATGGCAGTAAAAGCAAAATGTAACGCTACCTTTGTACTGCCAAAAGAAAAGTAGTTTAGGAGATAATTGTTTGAACCTGCTTCTGAGGTCCTGTCTAAATGACTAAGACTAAGCTTTAGCCTGTAATTCTCTTATAATTACCCGACAAGGAAAATTACACGGTTCGCTAATGTGCTGCATTTTCCATCTTTCTTTTTAGAGCTGTAATGTACTTTGAAGAATCACATTCAAGTACCATGTTTTGGTAATAGAAAAATAGATGTGGTTTGCCCACTCAGTATAATCAGGTAAAAGTAGGTTCAACAAGATCGCAATCTTCACAGTGCCAGTTTCTTTTTGTGTTATTGTTATTTGTTTATCTCATTAATATAATTTCACAATGTTGTCCTTTTGCTGTTTACTCTTTAAAAAAAAGAGCAAAAAAAACCACATGCATGTCTGTATGTCTTCAATCCAAAAGGTCTCCTTCCTTAGCCTCCAACATTGTCTGCAAGCTGCATCAACCGCCTCCGCGCCGCGTCTGCACCTCCCATGTTCATCCTTCATGCTGCCCTTGTTTGCATAAACTCTGCAATCACATTACACACAGTTTAAAGCACCTAATTGTAATCTAATGAGCAATTGCTTTTTTAAACTTCACTCCACACATGATGTCAATAAATAAACAGGAGGGGTGTTCTTCTTTAGTTTTTCCGACGCTATGTTGTCGTGCCGCCGCCATCTGCCCGCAGCCCTTTGCTGAGTCAGAGCTGGAATCAAGCGTGGGCATCCAGTGA
>NC_140274.1:9958685-9983685 GCF_964030765.1 Micromesistius poutassou
CACACACAATATTCATGCTAATGAGTCAGCAAACTAAAAAGCATTCAAGGCGAGACATCTGGTGCAGCCAACTGAACTAAAAACAGCGATGAGACAAAGAAGGGGGAAGCAGGGTGAATCTGAAAGGAAAATGTTCTCCGATAATGACTAAATAATCAGAGGACAGGCAAAAAAAAAGCAGATCTTCCTTTAATGTTGGTCGCTAGCTTAGTTATTAAAGTTGCATTAGCAAAACCATCCATTATAAATATGGCAAGAGTCGTGGCTGTCATCATTAATGTTGTTGCTCTTTCATTAAACACACGGCACCGAACAGGTGTATCACACTGAGTGTGTGTGTGTGTGTGTTTGTGTGTGTGTGCGTGTAAGGTTGTGTGCGAGTGTAGTTGTGTGTGTGTGTGTGTCCCTCTCTAAGGTTTTCGTAGGGCACTAATATCCATATGAAATAGAAATAAACAACGGAAACACACACATACACACACACACACACACACACACACACACACACACACACACACACACACACACACACACACACACACACACACAAGCAGGCAGTCAAGACATACAAGCACATGGATAATCGTATCATCGTGCACAACATCCACTGCAAATGACTGTTAAATGTCGTGGAAACGGTTTTGGAAATGGTTGTGCAATCCATTTATTCAGGCTTTGTTGATTGTGCCAAAGCTTCAATTTGTGTGTTTTTTTAATGTACATGACATATTTTGACACAGAAATACATTTTCTTTCAGAATTAAATTAAATATATATTTCAGCATATGAGACAGGATATAGCTTAAGATAGATTCAGTGTTGCTATAGTGGGTCTGACCAAATGTATGATATGCTTCCACCCTAAAAATAACAACCATTCAAATGAAAATGACAATTATGAAACATTGGCATGGGATGTCATGCGGAGACAAACATGGGGTTGTGTATGTCCGTTCTTGGATTTGAATGTGTGTTTATTATTGTGTATTTTTTGTGTGTGCATAGATAGATTGGCTTGTCTGTGTGTGTGTGTGTGTGTGTGTGTGTGTGTGTGTGTGTGTGTGTGTGTGTGTGTGTGTGTGTGTGTTCCTTCCTAGAACTTCAGTCGTAGGAGAAAACATCAAATAACTAAACAAACCACATTAACATGAACGACACACTGCACATG
Organism: Micromesistius poutassou; assembly: GCF_964030765.1. Lineage (NCBI taxonomy): Eukaryota > Metazoa > Chordata > Actinopteri > Gadiformes > Gadidae > Micromesistius > Micromesistius poutassou. The sequence goes on from NC_140274.1 coordinate 9,959,854, forward strand.
ACTACACCTGACACACGGGGGAATGGAGCTCAAAAGGAACAAATGTCCGCTCTTCTAGTGGTTTCCAGATCACACGAGCATCAAAGACTCCTGGAAAGCTGCAGTCAGATCAGAGATCAAAGGCTGCTACCAAAAGCATGTGGGTCAGGTTAGCATGCAAATAACTGTACGTTCAGCCTGCACACACACACAGACACACACGCATGCACACTTACACACACTCGCGCTTGCGCGCGCACACACACACACACACACACACACACACACACACACACACACACACACACACACACACACACACACACACACATTACAGACATACACATTGGGTGGTCAAGTTTGTGTTTACCAATAACATGATTAAGGATACCTCCAGCGACATGATTTGTCAAAACAAATATTATGCGAAAGAAAGAGAAACGCCACGTTAACCCAGATTTAGGCTTGTCTGTTATCAAATTTTATATTTGTGATCTTAAGTTGGATTTGGGACATTAGTAATGTCAATATACCCGTGTTTACTCAAGTACTTCCTTGTCAACCAGAATCCTTATGCATACTGAGTATTTATGCAAGTTGGCAAGTGTAGCAAGCCATAGCAATATAACTTCATTTCATATAATAACCCCCTAATCAGTCATTTACCGAATGAGAGGTCGCAACACAATTACGACCTCCACTTAGTCTTATTTCACTGTCGTTTACTGCTCAGATGAAAGCCCAGGCACCTGTCAGACACCTTCTTCAGAAGAAGACTTTGGCTGAATCCAAAGAGTTGAATTACTGCAACCTTTTGGAAGCATTGTTAGGGCCATTTTATCTTTCTATAAGATATGAATTAAATGCGGTGCATGTAATCTTGGCCTGAGTTGATTACATCCCAGTTTGCACACCTATTCACATTTCAGTTGGTCATTACAGAGTGCTGGATAATTGCTAACTACCAGGGCCTGCAGAGAGATCAGTAAAAGTGTCTTCCCAACCAACCAAGCACAAACACACACACGCACACACACACATGCACAAATGCACGTGAGCACGCATTGACGCACATACACATGCACACATACGCACACACCCACACTGTGTTGAATCTGAAGCTATTTTTCAAAGCAGTCCATGCATGGCATTTATAATAGGAAAACGGGTGCTAATGACATGGCCTACATATCTCAGTAAGCAGAGCTTACCTAGAGCTCTAAAACCGTAGATGATTTCAACATTTTCTTCAAAACTTTCATGCAAACAGCATGTGCCACTCGAGGAAATGACTGATTGTGAATTCAATTTAATAAGGCCATGTCCTGCGTGTCATGGTGACCATAGAGCAGCTGTGTTTATTTGGCTGTATGCCAGCATCCCAATTACCAGGCATGTTCTTCTGCAAAATATTATGTTCTTTCATTCATTCAGACTGTCAATTAAAATGTTTTGTTTGACGGTAAGGTACTGAGTTAGTATCACCAAATTCAGTTTCACAAACAGAGCTGCCGAAGGAAGAATGAACAGGAATATCATTGCTTTTTTCATGCAAAATACATTAAACAAAACACATAATGCTTGAAAATAAAATTTACTAAACTTGCTAAGAGATTGTCAGTTGGTGTTATACAAGCACATATAACTAACCAGTATTCTATTATAAAATGTAATCTTGTGATATTGTCAGCAAAGGACAGGAGAGGAGTTAACAAGTTGATGGTTTGGTGTTGTGATTCTGTCAAGACAACCCAATGTGACAGAAAGAAAACTGTCAGGAGGGCTTTCATTATTTGTGCTCCTCTCCATCTGATGTTGTGCATTGTCAATTACACTACAGCTGTTCCAAAATTCCAATGACAAAATAAATCAGTATTTAGTTTACACTTGCCTTGCTCCTTCAGACTGACCTGCTGCCATTCTGACAAGACCCTCAACATAGGCTCTGACAGTCAGGCCTTCAAAGTTCCATATCCTTGATTTAATTAAATGTGATTTTGTGGATTTACATTACAATTGGTTTACAAGCCCATGGGAAAGCCGAACCAGGTTTCCTACCTGCTATATAGACGCTACATAATATATGTAAGGTGGACGGGGGGATACAAAGTTAGACCTGATCAAGGCTTGATGTATCTTGGCTATTTCATGAAATCACAAAATGTATTTTATCTGACCAACTACATAAAACTAGAATTGGACATAAAGTCCTCTCCAACTGCCATGCAGGACGTTAATTAGCAAATTCTTACCTGAAGAGACCTTTGTGAGAGATCTTGTCCTCGTAAGATTCATAAAAATGTATTCATGAATGCATTTATATTGTATTGATCTGACACAGTAATAAAGCAGGAGTGTCTGACTTATTTGAGATTGCAAAAAAAACACTTCTGATACTTTTGAAAATATACAATCCTTCACGAATCCGACTGGTGTGTTTGTCATAACTTTGTGGGTTACAGCAGCAAATATTATATTATACTTTAATTCACCTTGCCGTGTGCCCAATTGCCACATTTGGTTTCCACTGACTTCAGTGAATACATATTTATTCTTCCAAACATCGTGAAATATGATGTGTTTTGTGTGTCAACTCTTTGACAGGGACATCTTGAAAGTTGAATTGGGCAATGAGCTGTTTATTTTACCTTCTTCTGATTTGTTAGGGGCCTAGTTGCCTAGTGGGCCATCTAGCAACACCAAAGTTATTTTGGGAAGTATATGTTCTTGGTTTTGTAGGCCTACTCTGATTATGTTTTATGTGCATTTGTCACTGAAATGTTCTGCCCTGTTTTTGCAACAGCACAAAAAGAAGAATATATATATTGTATATTTTTTAATATATATTGCCCCTCAAAGACAAAGCTAAAAACAGGGCTTAATGGGGGTAACATTACCTGGAATAGCCATGAGGCAGTGACTTGAATATTGTCCTCAGGGTTAGGACCAACAGACGTCAGGCAAAGACTACAAGGCGTATGAGAAGCAAACAACTAACAACAACAAATCAGGAATACGAGGAAAACCAAACAAATAGTTTGAGTGCAATGTACAAATAAGTTAGGGAACAGCATGTAGAACAGCATGTCATTTAATTAATATTCAGCAATTGATTCAAATGTAGCCAATGTAGAAATTACATAATACCAGCTTCTACCTTTTGTTGTTTTAGAAGCAGCTCAGGATGCCAGTACAACAAACACTCAAATCAAAGCATGGTGCAAGAATAAAGACCAAAGACCTCAGGCTCCTAGGCCCAAGACCTCAGGATCCTAGGCCCAAGACCTCAGGGTCCTAGGCCCAAGACCTCAGGGTCCTAGGCCCAAGACCTCAGGCTCCTAGGCCCAAGACCTCAGGCTCCTAGGCCCAAGACCACAGGGCCCCCTCTCAATGGGGCCCCATATCAAATACAGAAGATGATATGTCTTAATAGGGCTCCTTAATCATGCAAAATGGGTTATGGATTAATGTCTGAATGGGGCCCATCAGGTAAATATCACAGGATATGTGACGTGATATATCTAAAAGCCCTCATGCCATCATGAAATTATTCTTATTCCACAATGTCTGTGTGGAACCCTGAATGTATGTAATCAATTATGGACTTAAATTTGAATCCAAAATATAGGCTAGGCTTATAAAGTGGGCTTATGGTTTGGGGGCAGCTAAACCCAGTGCTATATCTGTTCACTTGTGCAGGCCCTGCAAGTCAGGTTATAGGCTATGAATCTGAACAAATTAAGGTATTGCCCATCTCCAGCTGGCCATCTCCAAGATGCACCAGAATACAGAAAATCACTACCAAATTCAATATATTTTGGGGAGGACCCCCAGACCCGCAACACTCCCCCATTTACACCCACTTTTGCACAAATTGGAGGTCTTTATGCAACTTTGCCCAGGGGGACAGTAGTTCGCAATCCATTCCTGTATGAATGCAATTTATAATGTGACATGGTGTGTCGTTTGTGTAAATAATCATCAATCACAGGTGACTCCGCAGTGGTGGGAGGGGGGGCCCCAAAAGGCTTGGGCCGGCCCTGCCTCAGGGTCCTAGGCCCAAGTCCCCTGGGTCCTCAGCACATAGTGCTACATTTGATGTATATATTTTCCTGTTAAATGGGATATTATTTAGTCAGTCTTCAATATTGAAGTGACACTGATTACGATGGATGGCCATCGTTGTGTCATATCTTGAGTATTCAGAATCAAATTATTGTTTCACATTTTCGGTTATCCATTTTGAATGGTCAAAATTGTATCCAGAACTTTTCCCCAGCAGTCCTCTCAATTCAAAATCACTGTAGAATGTTTTTTTTTAATCTACCTATAAAACCATTGCCCTTCCAGTCACTTGCATCTGCTTTCCATGACAACAGACACTCCATTTAACTCTCTGTCTACCCGCGCTCTCTCTCAAATCACCGTACCCTGACACCTCGCACTTCCACAAATAGTTATCTAGGTGAGTTGGAAGTGTGGACGGAGTGGGGGGGGGAGAGGAGGTGCAATCAAACGTAATTGCATGAGCAGTGAAAAAAGTCAACAAGCTGTGTTTCTCCAGTGCCTGCCTCCAGCACTGCATAATTCAAACGGATCCCCCCGCGGCCTCTGAACCTCTCTCTCCTCCTCCTCTGTCGTCTTGAATCCCTCCGCTGCCCGTTTCTTACTGTACTGTCACCAGGTACACAGCCTGTGTGTTAAACTGGAGCGGCCTGTCTCCCTCTGCACCTCAACCACCGGTGGACACGGTGTTCTGGTTCTGGCTAAAGTAACCATCTGAAAAGTGCAGAGAGAGCGAGAGAGAGAGAGAGAGAGAGAGAGAGAGCTTTCTATAATCCCCATCCCAACTACTTCAAACCTCAAGCCCCGAACTGATAGGCATGTGTTTAATATCTAACCAGACACTGTTGCGCCAGGGCTCATCTGGCTCAGACTCTGTGTCCTCTCTCATGTTCTCCAGCCCTGCACTGTGACAGGCACATGGTGAGAAACAGCCATGGCAGGCGACCAAACAAATGTAAGCTTGGGTGCACAATGAATGTCACAAACTGATGTTTGCTAGCTCTGTGTTGCTCTCTTTCTTACATACACACATGTTTGGCACACACATGCACGTCAATTGCACCCCCACATGCACACACTCACACACACACACACACACACATACATACACAACCCACACTTGTCTAGCTTATCAAAACAGCTTTCAAATGATCAGTGGACAGGGAAAATCAATAGAGACATCGCATTGTATTCAGCGGGAGTATCTGACGTGAAAACAATGATCAGGAAGAGTGAGGGCAGCCATTGGTCACTGATGGCGGTTCGATGGCAGAGGGGAAATAGGGAGCTAAAGGTGAAAGAGCTCATAAAACAAGGCAACAAAGCAAGTGGATAAGCATTATGGATGAGAAAAGGGACAAGATGGAGCATATCATCCCATCTTTGTGTTGCCACAGGGTCAGTTTCTTACTCTTGAAGCGTCGTCAATGGAAGATGGCCGACTGTAGAGAAAACACATGAGTGTGTACGTCTGTATCTATGTGTCAGAACATTCACACACCCATAGACTTTCTCTTCCCCCCACCCACCCCCCTCCCACACAAGCACACACACACACACACACACTCGCCAAAAATACATCCCAGCTTGTGAGCGGCTGCTGTCCAAGGTCCTGTAGTTAAGCTCCAGTTCTGGCGACGCTTCTATTGTTGCTACCACCCAGGGCGTCGCGTGTCTGCGCACACGCCGTGCGCGTGTGTGTGTGTGTGCGCGGATCGTATTCCTGTAAACCCGATGTGGCTGCAATATATCACATGGAACGGCCCCACAGCAGAGCTGCTTCGGGGAGATCGTTTCAGGGATGGGACTTGAGATACGGCCTCTCTGAACTCGATGTGATTATGTCATAGGACGATTCTTTAAGTGCCAACATCATGAAAGCCCAGGTCCGCGCCGACGAAGGCCTTGATAAAGATTTGATATGAATTATTACATGACTTCAATGAAATGCACATGCACTTTCGCGCGCAAGCACGCACATAAACATTATGTTCAAAGAGGACACACTGTGTTACCTCCCTGGCCATATTACATGCTCCATTTGAACCGTCAACTCTTAACCAAGGACGTTTTTCTACAATGAGTGTCATTTAGTATTAAAATGAAATCACAAAAAGCCTGTCTATTACTAATGCATTTTGAAATGTGTCCTCAAAGCAGACACCGACTGCTTTCCGCAACAAGGACATCCATGCCATGTATTCCCGGTGTTTGTACGACACAGACAATCGCTCCACTATGTGCACATCGAGATTCGGTAGCATGTAACAAAATCCTATTCTGCTGACACCATGGTAACGTCCTTGCCAACAGACAACAGACAGATAGCGAAAAAAAGTCACATGAGTGTCTCCTATACAAGATTACTGAACTAACGTGAAATGTTCTGATCTTAACCTAATTCCTTCTATTTGACTGAAGAATAGTCACATCTCAAAATCAATAAGAAATGTGACAATTTCAATCAACGCTTGAACGTCATTGGTCAAAACACATACTTTTTACATTCATAACTAAACCCAGTCAATAGTGTCTACTCAAACAAAGCAGTGGCTCAGCCTCTCTAAGGCCAATACCATTGATTTGTCACGATGTTGCCTGGCCTAACTACACACTTTGATTTGTGGGGGATGTCTCTACATCGAATTGCCGCAAGAGAAGTTGTTGGTTAAATACATGGAAACACATACACCAAACTAACAGACATACATAAACCAGAGGGGAAAGATGTACATATTGTTCCTGTCTCTTCTAAAGGCCATGAATTGGTAAATGACCGCATTTAAGATCGAACACAACTAATCAAGGAAATAAATACTGTACTTTGAAGCACTCCATTGATTGACATTTGCAACATCCATTGGGACTGAATCGATGGACATCTAACCTTTTCTAGTAAATTGACATGAAACACTTCAAAGCTACCTTAGTATCTATTGGTTCCTTTTTTGAACTTCCAGGTTGCATGAGCGAGGGTTGGTTATTAAGGCTAACTGTATGTGGACAAAACAAAAGTTAATTTTGGTATGTTGTGCACCAGAATGAATCCAACCTTAACTATACAAAGAAGGGTTAGGGAGAGCAAGATCAAGAAACTGAAAGAGAGGATTTATATTATTGTTTACGTTTATATCCCCCCTATTCCCCTCCTTTGTGAATGTGCATGAGTGTGTGTGTGTGTGTGTGTGTGTGTGTGTGTGTGTGTGTGTGTGTGTGTGTGTGTGTGTGTGTGAGTGTGAGTGTGAGGATGTGTGTGTATTTGTGTGTGTGTGTGTGTGTGTGTGTGTGTGTGTGTGTGTGTGTGTGTGTGTGTGTGTGTGTGCGTGTGTGTATGTCGGTATTGTGTGTGTGTGTGTGTGTGTGTGTGTGTGTGTGTGGGGGGGGGGGGATGTGTGTGTGCGCGTGGATGTGTATGTGTTTATGTGTGTGCGCATAAGAGTGCGACAGTGGCCCGAGAGGTAGAGTGGGTAGCGCGGGTTGACGGGCAACTGGAAGGTTGCTAGTTTGATCCCCGGCTCCTCCTAGCTAAGTGATGAGGTGTCCCTGAGCAAGACTCCTAATTCTAACTCCTTCTGACGTGCAGGCTGTTGCCTTGGATGAAGGACAGTGGGTGTGTGAATAGGTGAATGTTAGCGAATAATTGTAAAGCGCTTTGAGGGGTCATAAAAAAGCACTGTAAAAATGCCATCCATTTATCATTTGTGTTGGTGTGTGTGTGTGTGTGTGTGTGTGTATGTTCATGCAGGGAGAGAAAACAGGTCACTTTGCTGCTTGTCAGTCTCTGTATCCCCCTCTCACATCCAGACTTTAAATATTTACATCAATTGCGATGAGACTCCATCACTTATTTACACTACACCTGCACACACACACACACACCACAGGTAGCGCCATATTCTGTGGAACCACATGGAGACGGAGGACCTGTGCCAGAAAGTGAGTTAGGAAATGTTCCTCATTATAAACCCAAAGGTTTTGAGTTTGCTCAATCGGGCACTTTAAGTTTACTTAAACTCCCTTAGGTGGAGTGTTGAGAAGTGTCTGTTCTTTGCCCAGATTTAAAAGCCCTCATCAATCACACAGGGAAAACGTGATTATGGAAAATGACCATGATTGTGACGGGGGGAAACGGTGCGTAACATATTTTGCCTCCGACAGGAAAGCGGTAGTTATGGCAGCGTGTGATGTATGACATGTGGCGTGTGCGTGATGCGTGATGGATTGGGAGAAGAGGATTTCCAAGAAGCCGTCCAATAGAATTGGAGATTGTTTTAAGAAACGTTCCTTGTTTACTGCTCATGCCTGACTCATGATGTGGTTCCTATATACCTATCATATATACAGAGTGATTGGTTTGCTCATGAGTTATATACGCTGTGTCATGCAGTTTTCTGTATGCACCAACTGTGGTTTTGCTATTCACAGGTTTTCTGTTCCGGCTGTTTGCAGCTCAGGGACACACTGCCTGGTTTAAAGTAATCATTTTTCTTTGTATTTACTTTCTTAAATATCATAAAATGTCAAGTAGACTTAGACTAAAATAATAAATACAATCTAAACTACTTTTACTATTTTTATTTGATATACTTCCAGCTACATACTATTTTGTATACTCTGCCTATTTTTTGTTTAGGAGAACAACACTAACAGGGAAGGCATCAGGATAAAACAAAGGCTCTGAGCTTTTATGAGGTTTCCACACTGAGCCTCAGTCTGTTCACAGTCCCCGGATTTGACTGTGACTGAAAGACCCGAGACCCCCCCCCCCCCCCCCCCCCTCCCCCCCGGCAACAATCCCGTCTGCCCGCAAACCGCCCCAACCCCCCCACCCCCCCCCCCCCCCCCCCCCCCCTGTCAACAATCCCATGAAGGGCAGTGTCCCTGTTTTTGTTTTCTATGACAAAAACACTACATGTTTGGAGGTATTTACACCGCTGAACCCAAAATGTGGATTTTGTCTCTTAAATCTGGTCACCTTATATTAAGGTAACCTCCCTACTTAGCAGGTCAAACTCCAGCTCTGTGTCAGAGGGCAGGGAGTGGGCTGGAACGGTGAGGGTAGTGAGGGTAGTTTAACGTTCCACTGTAGCACCCCCTCTCCCCCTGGGAAACAAGAGGGATGGAGAGAGAGAGAGCACCTCTTATCGAGATGAACTCTGTGAGGGTCGGGAGGGAGGTGAACCCGGCTCTGTCTAGCTGGAACCTCTCGGTCTCCCTCCTATCACAGAGATGTTAATGGACACAGCCACTCTGCTTTGTGCAGCTATGTGCTGCGTCCCCGCTGGGGTACGCACCCGGCTCCTTCTGTATGGCTGACTGGCCCGTTGCGCTACGCTGGTGGGCCCGTTTCACTTCTTTGGGCTGAGCTTTGCAGATCCAATTCATGAGGCCAATAATCGAAAATACAATAATGTATTTTATAAGAGTCTATACACTCATTACACATTCATTATGAAACAGATAAATGAATAACGTTTTCATTTCTATGTTTATATTTTGATGAATATGTAAATTGCAATTATCTCATTTCATGCCGTACTTCAATGCACTGCACAATATTTAAAGCTCAAATAGTTGTGTGAAAAGGCGGGTGTTGGTGCGAGTCGTTGGGTGCGTGTGTGGGTGTGTGCATTTATAAGTGCATATGAGTGTGTGCGTGATGCAAGTTGAAAGGGGGCCGCAAAGATGACTTGAATAATAGAAACGGAGGAGACGAGAGGAGAAGAACAAAAGGAGGAGAAGAAGGAAACTAACAGAGTGTGACAGTCAGAGGGGGGTTATAACAGAGAGAGAGAGAGGAAGGGAGGGAGAGAGCGAGTGAGAGATACAAATATACAGAGTGAGAGACATGCAGAGAGAGAGAGAGAGAGCGAGAGATGCAAATATGCAGAGTGAGAGACATGCAGAGAGAGAAAGAGAGCGAGAGATACAAATATACAGAGTGAGAGACATGCAGAGAGAGAGAGGGGGAGGGAGAGATGGAGAGGGAGAGAGAAAGAGTGAGAGATGCAAATATAAAGAGTGAGACATGCAGAGAGAGCGAGATAGAGAGAAAGAGAGAGAGAGAGAGGGAGAGGAAGTGATGAGAGAGGAGAGAGAAAGAGGACGTGATGAGAGAGAGACAGAGAGAGACAGAGACAGAGAGGGAGGTAGGGAGAGAAGGAGGGAGAGAGGGAGAGAGAAAGGGAGCGAGAGAGAGAGCGAGGGAGAGGAAGTGATGAGAGAGGAGAGAGAAAGAGGAAGTGATGAGAGAGAGACAGAGAGAGACAGAGACAGAGACAGAGAGGGAGGCACGGATAGAGGGAGGGAGAGAGGGAGAGAGAAAGGGAGAGAAAGATACAAATAAACTGAGGGGAGAGAGAGAGGGAGACAGAGAGGAACACAGTGTACAAGAGAGAGGGAGAGAGGGATGGAGTGAGAAAGGGAGCGAGAGATACAAATATACAGAGTGAGAGAGAAAGAGAGAGAAAGAGAGAGAAATAGAGAGAGAGAAAGAGAGAGAGAGAGAGAGAGAGAGAGAGATACAGACAGAGTGAGAGACATGGACATAGAAAGAGAGAGCGAGAGACAGCGAGAGAGAGAGAGAAAGAGAGAGAGAGAGAGAGAGAGAAAAAGAGAGAGCTAGAGAGGGAGAGAGATAGAAAGAGAGAGAGAGAGAGATACACTTAGTCCGGTGTGTGAGCAGCATAAATCGGCATTAGAGAGCAGTGTTCAGGCTGACTAGCGGCGTGAGGTCACACAGCAGTACTGTTCTCTTCTCTTCTGTATTTATCGTAATAGAGCCGGCCACCGCCAGCCTCGCGTCTCATCCACCCAGCCATTACATATAGAAACAAGTGTTCCCACAACACAACAGATACACACACATGCACGCACCCACACACAGAGATGTCTGCACACACACACACACACACACACACACACACACACACACACACACACACACACACACACAGACGTCCACCAACACACACACACACACATACATAGAGAAACATCTGCATACAAACACAAACACACACACACACTAACATGCACTCCCCCCCACACACACACACACACACAGACTTCCACACACACACACCCACACACCCACACACCCACACCACAAGAAGGGACCCATAAACACAGAGAGAGACGTCCGCACACACACACACACACACACACACAAACACTAGTGCAGGCCCAAATACACAAACACACACACACACACACACACACACACACACACAGTCACAAACACTCACACAAACACAAACACATGTGCGCACCCACCCACACACATGCACACACCACATTATATGCACACAGCTTCGCGGCGCGAGGCGGTGGGGTTCTCCGTGAGGCCGTCTGAAGTGGGGAGCGAGATGACAGATGGGAGACACTTTGAGGAGTCGTCGGCCATTACACCTCCCGAAGGAGCCCCTACCTGGGACAACAAATCACTCTTGCTGCTCCTCCTCCTCCTCCTCTTCCTCCGTTCATCACATCCGTATCCTTCCTTCCTTCCTTCCTTCTCAACGGTCCCCCGCCACAGCAGACAGACTGACCGGCGCACGGACAAACAACCACCAACATCGACAGCGACATAAATAATGTTTTAAAAAAAAAATAAAATACAGAGTTGCATTGTTCGATTTTTTTGGGGTTCATTTTGGATTGCATTTTTCGTGGCATCCAATTTCACCTACGTGTCCATTTGTAGTTGTAATATTAGTAGTAGAGACAGCAAGCCTGGCAACAGAAAAAAGGTCTATGAAAGGGATTGTGCATCGCAAGGTCACCTAATGTTGACCGCCTCCATTTTGGAAGTGGAATTGTAGTTCATTGTTGGTCATTGTTTGCAAAACCATTTGTCATTACGTGGGGGGACGTTGTTGTGTTTGTAACTGCTACAGCGTTTCTCATGTGAGTAGTGGCAAAACAACGTTTTAGTTTATAATACAGTATTTTTAAATTGATTTTAGCATTTTGCTACACTGGAAATCCAGAGTCCTCGCAAGAGCATAATTTGAATTTGCTCATCGAGTCACTCTGGTAACGAGCAATATACTCACTCCCCGATTGCCCAAACCCAGAATATCAACCAATCACATCGGTGTATCTGATATAGGCGGGCCAAAAGCGTTGCTGTTTTAGGATCGTGTACGGCAAGTCTCATCTATTCGTTAGCTCCGCTGGTCTGGATACGTCACCTCTTGTATTCTTCTGATTGGTCGTAGTGTTATCCAATTGTCTGCAGTGATATTTTCAAATGCATGCTTGGTTTTGCGCCTCGAGTTGGGCCATTTTCATTACTCGTTGCCAGACCCTACATCTTTCTATATGTGGGTCTGGATTTCCAGGCTAGCATTTTGCAGTACTACAACTCTCTTCAATCCTCTCAGTATGGTGGAGAATTGCCAACAACAATCCCATGATGCATTCCCATCAACAAGCCCTACAGATAGATAAGCATGGCAGCCACAGGAGCGTGGAGAGCAGCAGCCCTTTACAGAGGTTCCCCTCACCTGATCAGGGAGATCAATGTGTCTCAACACTGCCCTGCTAATGCCAGTGGAAAGTCCTTGTAATCCAATTCATTGAATGTAAGAGCTCGTCATCAACGGCCACCCCTGTTACCCTTGAGCATTCATTGTCACTTTCACACTAGACGCATTCACGCTTGCGTGCACACACACACACACACACACACACACACACACACACACACACACACACACACACACACACACACACACACACACACACACACACACACACAGCCACACACACACACACACACACACAAGCACACAGCCACACACACACACACACACACACACACACACACACACAAACAGCCACACACACACACACACATTCACACAGAGCCGCACAAACACGCACACACACACACACATACTGTATTTACTTTGTCTCTCTCCACTAAACTTTCAATGCACTCACATAAGCACACCACACACACAAACACAATCACACACACACACACACACACACAGTAAACAAAGGGGCAGAGGACAGCTGCTGGCTGTGAGGGGTGACTGATAGCTGGTTTATGTGACGGATTGACTGCCTTGGCAGGATATGGCAGGGAGGAGGTGGCAGAGAAGGCTAAAAACAGCCAGATCCCCCTAGCACAGGCCTTAATGATCTCAGCCCAGCACAGACACAATGATCATTAGTGGAGCAAGGTATAGATCCTGGGCCTATCACGCAATAGGTGTAGGTGGAACTAAACACAAACACACACACACACACACACACACACACACACACACACATGAACAAACACATGCACATGAACAAACACACACACACACACGGACAAACACACACACACGCACAAACACACACATGCACACGCACCAATACAAACACACACGCACAAACACATGTGCACGCACACACATTTGCACACATGCAGTCTTTTGAAAGAGTGTTTTCCTCAGAGGGGATGAATCAATATATCACGTAATTGCTTGAGTGACCTTTGCTGATAAGAAACAGGAGCCTTTTGAAATCTCTATCTGTCTCTGTCACTTTGGCCATCTTCACCTCTCCACCAGCACTCTCTCTCTGTCGCGTCCCATACCACTCCTAGCCACGTACACAAATGCACGCGGACACAAAAGGTCCCTCTCTCTCACCTCTGTCTCTTGTGAACCCTGAAACACACACACACACACACACACACACACACACACACACACACACACACACAACATGGAACTGTAACATAGACAAAACCTTCACACGATTTGTTTGTTACAAATGGATAACTTTGTCAGACTGCTACCTAATTGTTTTCGAATATAACTCATTTATATTTGTGTATATTCTCTTTGAAACATACAAAAATCATCATAAGAGTCATAAGAGACTTCCTGGTTAAACTAAGCATACATAATGAGTGTCCTGAACTGCAAATTAAAAATGCTCATTATCATTATTCAGTGTTTCTTAATAGTCATGTGTTATTTACTTTAATGCTTAATATATCTATCTTCATGTCTGTCCATCTGTTCTTCTGTATTTGTATTACCTTGCAGAGAAGCTAAATTGTGATGTTAACTGTCTTTGTTTAAGCCTCCATCTTCATACAAACACGTTTGTATGTTTGATTAGAGTTATTGTTACATGCTGAAGTTTCCAATACCATCTTGACTTGGAAGACAAGAGAGTCCTTAGCCACTAACACTAATTAGAGGAAAATGTTGTCTAAACTTAAAGGCAAAATTAAACAATGTTATTTAGGCAAAACAGATGTTTGAAAGGAATTATTTTTCTCATGCTTTGATTTAGTAAATTACCCTGGAACACAGTTAACAGGCGTGCTAGTCTTGTGTGTAAAAATACATGTACATGCTGCATGAGACCAAAACTTGGATGCATGGGATATTCATGTCATAGTATGTATGCTGCATCTCGTGGGACAGTCTGTTAAACTACTCACGTGGACCAGACTGCCCTTGCTTGTCCCATTGTCCTAGCTGTAAAGTATTGACTTTCAAGTACAGCTCAGGGACAGCTCCCTTGTTCCAGAAATATATTTTAATATGAATGGATATGGAAACTAAGTCACATAACAAGGCATGATGGCATAGATTATGTGTTGATTGGCAGATCATTTGGCGCACCATCAGAGCTAAACCCTAGCTTCATTAAACAAATGGATACTACTCAAAAACCAAGTTGTCAGGTAGAATTTAAACACACTGTGGTTAATCTTGTTTAAATAATTCAGTCATTTGATTTGCAAGACTAGTTCTGGGTAAGAGTAAGGGAAACAGAGCTGTCAAATAGTTGGTTGATAATGCCAAGTCAAGCCCAAAACCAACCGGTACCATTAGGCTATTAGCTACATATGGCTAGAAGCATAACAGCAAGCTAGCATAACAGAAAGCTATTACAGGCTAATGTTGTGTGGATCACCCACAGGCTACATTGTTTATTTGCCAGTAGTCCTCCAAAATGTGTGTGTGTGTGTGTGCATGTGAGTGGGCTCGGATGTGTTTGTTCCTCTCTCTGTATCTCACACACACACACACACACACACACACACACACACACACACACACACACACACAGCCACAAAGACACAGACAAACACATGACACACATTAATGCAAATACACAAATTCCCTTGCCAATCACAGCTATTGGTATTATGCCAGCCAAATGTTTTTTTAAACATTGCTGTCTCCTGCAGTCAGCCCTGGTTTCCCGAGGCTTCTGCTTGGCACTCTGCACAGCATCTACACACACTGGAGACATGAGCAAACACATCACACCAGCCACAGACACACCTGCACACACGCACGCACGCACGCACACACACACACACACACACACACACACACACACACACACACACACACACACACACACACACACACACACACACACACACACACACACACACACACACACACACACATTGTCAAATCATTGCTTTTTATAGACACTTTATTGTAATCTGTAATGGGTCACAAGGACAAATCGCTGAAATCATAATAACGTGAATCTGCCTGTCATCTTCTTTACACCTGTGCTTGCTTCCATGCATATGCCAATGACACACAAAATTGAAAAGCCTGGCTACACACACAGAACATAAACTCTCTCCCTCTCCCCCGCTCACACACACACACACACACACACACACACACACACACACACACACACATGCGCACACATTCACATCCACACTTATGCATAAACAGATGCACACACAAACACAAACACACTCACGTTGTAATGCACGCAGCAGCTGTCAGTACAGGTAGTAGATATATTTCTTGGGACATCATCACCTGAAATTGGGTGGAACATCAACTCAGCACTTAAATGGATGCAGTTAGCTTTCAGGAAGATGTCTATCATCCAACACATGACCAACTGATATTATTTATATATCCACTGTGTTCTATAATAGGATAACACCTTTTAAATAACCCAGCAACTTGAAGATGAGGATAAATTGCATGACAACACCTTGTCCTTTAAGCAGCTTAACACAACAACATTGCTTTTTAATATTCGATTCCAAAATATCCCACAATACTCCTATCGTTACTCTGTGGCTCTGCGGTTTATCCTCATGATTGACTTCTGCCAACTTATTACCACAGAAGCAGCCTTCAGTACTCCCTTCTCCTGCACAGCAGTGAGGCAAAACAAGCATGCAAGATTAATACCTGCATCTGCAGAAAGCACACACACACACACACACACACACACACACACACACACACACACACACACACACACACACACACACACACACACACACACACATACACACACACACACACACATACACAGCCCCCCAAATCCAATGGATACACACTGAACTCAATCGAAACAGGTGCGAGATGGTGCGACGAGGAAGCAACACATGCAGTGCAGTGTAACGACCAATCAACAGTGTGGCTCTGTTCATTGTGTGTGTGTTTGTGTATGCTTGTGTCTGTATCTGCATGGATACTTAACAGCCTGCCACTCATCTGTGGCATGTATGTATGTATGTGCCGATTTTGATTATTTAATTTCAAGAAATCTGTGACTGGACCTAAAAGATTCAGCAGGAAATTTGGTGACAAGTGTTGAATACAATCACGGCAAAATCAAAGACTTGTTGTCATTGTACATATTTCAGCCGAATTAGGCAAAAGGTTAAGCAATTTGGAGAAATTGCCAGATATAATTGCTTTGTTAAGAGAGTTAAGAGAGTTAATGTCAGCAAGAAATAGCTCTTGGTATTTATCCCTTGATTCCCTCTTGTGATGGTGTTCAAACCAGTTGGATGCATGTATGTATTTATGTATTTATTTATAAAAATATATATAATAATATAATGAATAACAATACTGTGACTAGTATTCTCCGACTCATCATGGTCGACAAGCTGCCGACTAAGGTTTGTGTTATTCAAAGTCAGCTCCTATCCAGTTATTGAAGTCAAATGTATTGTCTTTAACACGTGATTTCATTGTTAGAGTCTCCCTCGGTTTCAATGTTTGCTGGCCCAGGTAGATGGAGTTCTCCAACGTTCGACAAGTTTTACAACAATGACCGGCCGCAAGGAACGTCCCGACATCAAAACTGAAAGTAAATGTGGGAGTGTGTGTAGAAGATGGCTGGTTTAAATTGCCTCAAGGGGCCGAATCTGATTAGACTCTTGGGCTGAGTGAGGCTGCACACCTGTTGCAGCCTGAGGAGCCTGATAAAAGTCACCCAGGTAGAGTGTGGCACCTAGCGTGTAGCATGGATCTTGCTACACTGGCGCCCGATGTGGGGCCTCTCCAGACCGTTAAGGACATGAAAGGGCCGTCTGAGGATGCACTGGCCCCCCCATCAGCGGCAACGGTCAGCCAGCCCTCGGCCAGCCAGCACAGGAACCAAAGGCCCCATTCTCCACGAAGAAGATGGGGAAAATACCTCTTGCCCTTGGGGAGGGTGGCCTGTTCCGGGCCCTCTGTGGTGCTACCACCGTGGCCAAGTGATTGGCTCTCCACCCAGCCCATCCAGACAGCCCTGCCACCTCCACATCCGCCGACATCTCCGCCAGGCAAGGCGGCATCCCAGGCCTCCGGTCTCCAGGACGAAGGGGGAGGGTGGGTTGGCGGGTCAAGTTGGGGTGTTTTGGGGACAATGGAGTGGGGGGTTGTTGTTTTACTTTAAGGTAACACCATGGTAGAGTCCAGTTGATGTATATTTTTTTGGATGGTGGGGGGGGGCGCTTCAGCTGGGGATTATAAAACAGACCTAGGTGGAGTGTGGCAGCCACATAGGTGGTGTGTAGCATGGACATTGCTACAGTGGAATTTAAAGCAGCATAGCACTGCTGAGGTGGTGTAATAAAAAAAAACCACACATCTCGTTAGCAGCTTATGTTGGAAAATCTTTGCAATGATATTGGATATTCAACAGATATTCACGTACCGAATTAGGGTGATCTGACGCGTGGAACTGAAGACGCGATCGTCGGTATGAGTCCCAGTGTGTCTAGCAGTGAGTACCTGCCCAGGAGACCAGGCTACAAAGTAAAGCCGTCAGGCAACAGCATTCCTCTCGGTAAACAAAAGGCAAATTAAAGAGGGCCCTGCCCTGAACAATAGCCTAACTTAAACACATTTAAAACGGATGGTTTCCAAATGTCCCCAATGGATATAATGTTAAAATCATAGTTTAGAAGTGTATCCTGCCAGCTCTGCAACAGTAAAAAGCAGGTAAAAAAGCTCTGGTGTTGGTGCAAGGCAAATAGACTGTACCAAATTAAACTGGATTTCGATGTGTTGTCTCGATCAAATCAATGGTTTTGATTTTACATCACAGTTGACTCATGAACGTTCTTGAATAAAAAAAACAAAATAATCATGAATATTCCATTAATGGTCTAGATTAATTGCTGTGACTAGTCTAATAATAGTCTGGATGAATTGCTTTTAATCGACTAAAATACATCTTAGGTTGGAACAGCCCTAGAACACACACATCCAGAATAATGTAGAATCAGCTTCTTCTAACCTATGTTAAAGGGGTGACATTATACCTCCGGGTGTGAATGTAATTAGCCATTTCAAGCCATTTGAAAATCTTTTCCTGTGTTTTAGTGAAATCAAAAGTGGGAGGGTCCACCTCAATGTATGCTGGATAGATAAGCAACATTTTGCTTTTATGCTTTTAGACTGATTTTCAAATGGCTTGTAATAAACTAATCCCACTCACACCTGGCAGCATAATATCACCCCTTTAACAAAGCAAGGATACACATAAATACTACCATGTTTGCATATCTTTATTCAAAACCCCTTAAACAAGTATTTTGTTCATCCATAAAGATAAGCGGTCCTCTATCATGCTATTGAGCTTTAATGGAAAATGCTTATTCTGTCATGTGCATCTAAATCAAATAAACATGAGTTTCACATGATTAATTGTAGATTAGTATTACTTTGAACAAAAGTACATTTAACGTGTGGTTGGAATGACTGAACCACGATAACCATGGTTTCGACTCTAATTGTGTGTATTGCATAATTTATTTTAGTATATTTGAGTAAAATTTGAGTACAAATTTTATGTTTCTTAATTTCAGTGAATGGAGTAGCAGTAATAATGTGCCCAATGGGTGCTCCAGTGAGACCTAAGAATATGTCACTTTTGTGTCAAGAGGTTGACACAAAGTGGCATGTATGCCTCTGAGATTCTCTTTTGAGCTCATGAGTGTTGGACTTTTACTAAACTTTAATCCTCTTGGATTTATACAAATTTTGGGAGTACATACTAGTATTATTGCTGGCATAATTTTTTTGAACATTTATTGATGGTACTGTGGATTTTATTCCTGACGTTTGACATTAAAACAATAAATACAAAACTAATACAGAAAATAAATAGGTAAATTAATACAACTATTTTAGATAAATATCATATCAGAAAACAAGAGTGTATGCACATCCAAATATCCACTCAGTGTTTGCAGCGTGCGCCTCATATACAGTATATTTTACAACACAAGCAAGGAGTGAACAACACATATCCCTAGGGCAACCACCCGGCTATTCTTTCCAAGCTGAAGAGATTTTTTTAGCAAAGATACACAATAATGTGTTATCTATTTTTACACTCCACTCATTAAAATTCCTTTCAGGGCCACGTTCGAGAAATGGGAGTGGCTAGTTCTGACGGGACGTTCTAGTCATGCGCCCCCTATCAAACGCACATACACTGATAGGCAGTCAATTGAAGACCTTCCATCTCAAACCAAATACTCTACAAAGTTAAGTGTAGTGTGCTGAGCTGACCTCCACCCACCACCAGCCCAGCCTCAATCTGCTTAGGCTCTGCGCTGAGATATCTATCTGTATAGTCCAAATGTTGGGATTGTTGGTATGTTGGTATTGTTGGTATTGGTATTGTTGGTATTCTATATCTGTATGTCATGCTTTAACTCCTACAGCATGGAGCACAACAAAAGCGTGGAACCGTACCTCCAAATTAAATTGTGTAACCATTTCCTGCAATAAATCGACACTATATATGCACATTGGATTTCCACATTACATCTTCAATTTTTGTTGTTTTGTTGGAAGATCCCAAGTGACCCCATGTACCCTCAGGTATACATAGACACACAAAAATTTAACATGAACAAACACACTGAACAGGACACATGTTTTGTTGTGATCCTAACAAGTTAAAGGTCACTTACAGGGAGAACCGAATGAGAGTATTTGAGGAATATGGGAGCTGAACGTGCTTAAATTTGAGATCAGTTAAATAACATTGTATAAACCTGCTATGTTGCAAGATTATTGTTATCTTACCACATTCCTGATTACATAGTTGCTTGTTTGTTTGCTTGTGGGCTTGTGTGTGCCTGCATACGTGTGTATGCATTCACGAATGAGTCATATATATTCAATGCATGCAATTCAAAAAAGGTGAGCGAATCAGATTTGATTGATGGAGGATGACAAAATACGTGCGAGGGGAGAGCAATGTACTGTACGGAGGCCTTTTTTATTCCTTTCCCACGCAGCATTTTATTGCTCTTCCTGATAACGGAGTGCCCAAGGGGGCATCAGCCACTGTAAGGTCACGGTTCAAATATAACATCCCCTGTTCAATAGAAGACATGCAGACCAACATAGCCGGAGTGATACATATATGAGTACATGGAAAAGGCGCTGATGCATGCATACACACACACGCAGGAACATTCATGCATGATGCATTATTCAAAACAAAAGGTGCATCTGCTTTTCTTATGCAGTTCATGATGTTCTCCTATCCAATCGCGCCAAAGTTTGTCTAACTCTATATTAGAAAAACTTTCTCTGACCGTATGAGGATTATTCGTAAGGAAATGGGGAAAGCAATGCTCCCAGGGTGGTCGTCCCCTTCCTTCCCGCATAAGCTTAAATCATTAGTGATACTGTATATCATTATATAGCAATTAAAGTCACTGCTATACTGTTATCTTAAATAACAGAAAGACATAGGAACTCAGTGTGCCAATACCCACTGTAATCTGCCCCCTGGGGGGAATCTGGGGAACATTAACAGAATCCATAGGAAGAGCTAGGCCTCATGGGAAAGGGTCATGCCAGTTCAATCTCAAACCCATGGGGGTGGTGTTTGGATGGCAGTGGTGTGCGCAATTAATAACTTCAACGCGCGTTGAAGTTATCCTCAAAACCTGTGTTGCGATGATTACGGTTTACAGAAATGATCCAAACCTGTTAACAAAACGTTTTTTTTTTTTAATACCTGCTTGACACAATTCAAAACGTGCTGTGCCTGAAGCATTTTGTATTTTCGCATCATCTATGAAGTAGGAACTGCATTTTAAGGAGAGGCTAGCAAGACTAGGATTCCCACAATCTTGACATTTGTGGAAACAACCCTGATCTTGTCCGAGATCCGATTAATGGAGAAGGATAACGAGTGGTTGGAAAATACTACAAACCCTGACCGACCATGGTATGGTGATAGCGGTTTCAAGCAAGGCTAGGATTATCTTACAAGCATTTGTTGCCATATTGGGGGAAATTCTCTTGACTTCCCGGCAGCAATCAAGAGAATGAATGCTCTGATAAAAAGTAAAAGGCCTGTAATTAGCCTGTCCAATCATTCATTGGGCCTGAATGAGATAATCGGATGGCCTGCCTGTCTATCTACCTACCTACCTTAGCTGCATGCACTGAAATTAGTGTATTTTAATGATCTAGACACAATCAGATATTATTAAGCCAAACCATAATGTTAATAGCAGGTGATTAAACTATATAGGAGTCATTTGTGGATATGCAAGCCAGGTATGATAGTGGGTTATTTAAATTATTTCAAAAATATTTATTTTGTTTTCTTTTTACGCAATATAACTCAGAAACTAAACAGAAAACTTTTCTTGACAGCTGAGTACCACATTCTGCTCAATTCTAGTGAGAAGGTAAGATAATGATGCAGCTGTAGCACCAGTCAAGCTCATCAGGAGATTTCACAGCCTACTGGTGAATAACAAATCCTCCATTTTAGTGGAGAAATTGAGATTCCAAGTTAGTAACCATATCCTGTCTACTGTATACTGGCCATTTGCTAGTGCTGTATTGAGGTATAATTTTGGTAAACAATGGTCTGTATGGTGTCTACTAAATGCATGCCAGAAATACTTTGATTCCAGCTATATTAAAATAAGCTGCATAGAAAAAGAACAATGGAATCGAGTTTTAGAGGCTACAGACTTTTTCTTGCGTGTTCTGTCTAGATTCTAAAGTTGAGGGCAGCAGAACACCAGCGGTTGTTGTTGCAATTAATTTTTATTATATCTGTCAATCATGACTGCAATTATCAGCTTCAATACCAGCCTCCATACTCACACACACATACACACACTGACAGTGACATGCAGGAATGCATGGAGGAACAAATAGATCAGAACACACACCTACACAAACAACGACATATACATGTATGCATAATCAATCACATGGCTGATTATGGCATATAAAGGCAGATTGTGTTGGCTGTCAGCAATGTGTGGCAACAGGGTGGGAGTCACAGCATGTCATCATAACAACCATGAACAACACACACAGGCAGAGCCTGGGAGTTCTAACAAATCTGCTCAAACATGTGCTGCTCCCGCTTCATTAAGCGCCTGTTTCTGTGTGTCTGTGTCGTACACTTGAGTGTCACCCTTTAATCTTTGCACTGGTACACATGGGCTTAGGGCACCAGTGTCATGTACTTAGCAACATGTTTTAAGGTGTACTGTTCTCATGATGACCTAGATTTGTATTGCTTAACAACAATATATATATGGTAATTATCTCATACTGATACTAATACACACGTACTACAAACCTATTGTGGCGAGGTGATAGGCTCAAGGAAATTAAACTAAAGATCTAACTAGAAACCAGAAAAAAGAAACCGACAACGCCACCCTGGGAATTTCACCCAGGGAATTAAGTTAACGTACAAGGCACACAGGTAAGGCCACTCACATTGAACAGGCATGAGACGTGGTTTGGGATATTGTGGAAAGATACAATTTATTAAATCATTCTTTTTAAAACAGTCTTCTTGATCATTTACTCAAAAAACAAGTAGGGGCTTGGAGCGAGCAAGTGAACAGTGACTAGTGTAGGGGGGGTTCCACCCAAATAAAGAAAGCAACCAAAATCACCCAAACACAGCAAACGAGACAAGGGGGGA
The DNA here is from genome assembly GCF_964030765.1 of Micromesistius poutassou. Lineage (NCBI taxonomy): Eukaryota > Metazoa > Chordata > Actinopteri > Gadiformes > Gadidae > Micromesistius > Micromesistius poutassou. The sequence goes on from NC_140274.1 coordinate 9,983,128, forward strand.
CACCACCACCAGGACACCAGCACGCCACCACCGGTCTCCAGCCACTAAAAAGAGAAATACAGGAATCAGTGGGCAATTGACAAAACCTTGCCCACTATTAACTTACATAGAAATAGACAAAGGAATATGAAAACAAAAACCCAAAAGAAAACAAACACAATACAAAGACTAAGGAAATGATCAAACCAAAAGTACACACTTTAACACACTCATTCACACATGGGGGGACAAGCCCCGGTTAAAAGACACCCTGGATGAGCGCCGCTGGTAGGGCTGCTCGGGAGGGATGCGCCGCAGCGACAGGCGGCAGTGGGCACGAAGTGCCAGCCGGAGCGACACACGTGGGGTAAATACAGCGCGTGAAGCAGCAGCGGAGCAGAGCAGCATGGAGACAATATCGGCGAGCAAAGCAGCAGCGACCCCAATGAGCTGATTGCAGTTGATCCTTTTTATGAGAAAATGGTGTTAGTTTTGCTACATTGCCAGAAATGCTGTGGTTGTTCGCTATGCTAACACATACCTTTTTATGACCAAACTCGGACACACACACCCGTTCAC
>NC_140274.1:9986185-10028685 GCF_964030765.1 Micromesistius poutassou
CATTCTGCTTTCGAGTTTCCCTTTAGAATTAAAGGGGCAATCTGGTGTAAAATGGATCTGGGATGGATATGTTTAGTATGATAACGAGTTTGAATGTTTGTTTGGGAGCAAAAAAGCGCATTCTTAAGTTGCCTGTTTTTAGCCGATTCTACCAAAACGCTATGAACATGAATGATAAGGGCATGTCTCATGGTAAAAAATAAATCTCTATTTTAAACCACTTACAAGGCTAGAAGTAGCCCGACACTTATTTGGTAGTATAATAAGGGTCTTAACATATACAACGAGGCATTGATAACTTTGTAAGTGTACAGATTGTTTATTAAAAAATATATTTTATACACAGAATACCATCAGTAGTTCACCCGTCGATGCCATCTTGTCTTTAAGACTCGATAATTAAATTGGCGAACACAGAGCTACACAGACTGTCAACAACACACAAGCGTCTATAGATGCTTTTTTTCTCCTAAACGAACATTCAAACTCGTTAACATACTAAACATATCCCAGATCCATTTTACACCGGATTTCCCCTTTAAGTTTGAACTGCCCCGATCCCCACCAAACCTAATCTCTGGCTTTCTTTGCCTATTACTTCTGTTGGCAATCTAAGGTCAATCGACCTCTACAATGAGCTCAGTCTACCTTTTGGAAATCCCTGTGTACCTACAATTAGCTTGAGCGACTTTAGTTCAGTGATAGTTAAAATGGTTGGAGACCTGGCCATCTGTGATAAGTAGTCATTTAGTAGTCATTAGACACATTTATACGAACAGATAAAAATCTCTATCCTACATTTTATTTTTAACATTTGATTACAGTATATACTATAAACATATGTGTTTATGTCTATATGCTTTATTATGAACTCTACAGACATCTCTAGGCCTTGGGATGCCTAGCATGGGGCGAAGAATCGAGGAATAAGGTTGCTTTTTAGTGAAGAGTGAACATTAAAAATATGCTTAAATTTAAGTTGCATCTCCCACGTCCCCAGTGTAATTCCCTCTCTCTCACAGAAGACAACAATAATGACTAAAATGTAGAGCATTAGCTGAGAACATCTGTCGCTAACGATCATATAAAAATGTGGTTCTGTGGCGCCGGGGTGCTGGATCTGTATCCCCAACGGCTTCCACTCATTTTATTTTTTTTCTTCAATCGTTGAGATAGGAGGAAAGTCTCAAGTGTTGTTTTGGTATCTACAGCAGGGCCTCCAGCCCACAGCCCAGAGTGGCATTTAAATACCAAGAGCAGAAAATCAAATGACTGGGGTTCAGTTAAACAAGCACACTCGCACACACCCACACACCCACACACACACACACACACACACACACACACACACACACACACACACACACAAAGACCAAAAAAAAACATGTATGCACGCACGCAGGCTCCCTTACCAACCCTCATACATACATGCGAGCAGACATGTGTGTGTGCCTTATGTGGGACTTAGCTCCAGTAGCATAGTAATGGACAGCATTAAGCCTTCAGTTCCAAGACATATGTCAAGTAATTTATCTGTCACTCACTCTCCACACAAGGGGTCTAGAGGAAGGTAATCTCCGCAATAACCATTGCCCTTTCCATGTCATGATTCATAGTTACATAATGGATCATTCATCAATACTATGACTTTGCCATGAATTCAACTTCAATGCGTTTTCCTAAAATACATGTGCATAAAAAATGAGAAGAGTAGGCGAACATGGTAAATAGATATATATATATATATATTTATATATATATTTACATAAGAACATATCATTTATAACAATATAGGTGCCATAGAGGTTGACATTTACGTCATAATATCAGCTCTTTATGTGACAAGCCAACGACGAGGCAAGAGCTAAGACCTTGTAGCGTTTGCACTGTCAGTGTATGAAAGACAACATCACATCCAGAGTGAAGCCAATGCTTAGAATAAACGACGGCAATACCTCAAAGCTCAAACAAATCTTTAAACACAATGAAGCACAACATCAATTGTTTGATTGTTTGTTGTACGTCCTGGCACTTAATGAACGCACTTAATGCAGGTTGTATTCATTCATTGTACTTAATTGTGTAGCATGTACTTAATTGTGTTGTGCATGCATGTTGTGTAGCATGTACTTAATTGTGTAGCATCTGCAGTAGCTAGCTATCACTGCTGTATACGGGGAATGGGGTTAGCCTGGCGATTGTTAGTACTTGCACTTGGTTCTATGAACATCTTTACTGTACTGACGGCGATATATTGTTTCACTTCTTATGACAAATGTACTTATTGTAAGACGCTTTGGATAAAAGCGTCTGCTAAATGCCCTAAATGTAAATCAAATACATACACGAGTGCCTGTTTATTTGAGAAGCCCTCAAAAAGTATTTTCTGCTTCCCATGGTCACATGAAAGATCAGTGGCATGGAGCGGGGGGCGGGGGGGGGGGCAAGAGATATGTGCCGCGTCGGCACAGGTATCGACTGCAAATTGAGTCTCACATCACGACACACAATGACGACCGGCCGTCAGCCTGCTGTGACTGCGCACTGACACTCGTCTCAATTTGTCCTCCCTCCGGAGTCCTTGTATGGGCTACACCGCCGCAAAAAAAAAAACCCAGACATATGTGCGCAACACACACTGCGGTTGTCAGTGATCGTTTGTCTTGTTCCTTTTCCCACAGGTCTGATGGAGCACCTCGGGGGGGAGGGAGAGGGGGGCGGGGGTAAGCTGGTCAGTGACAGCCTTAGCTTGGGAGGAATCGTCAGGCAGTGGTAGCAGCGGGCAGCTAGCAGCAGGGGCCGTGGGAAGCCGTCAGAGCTCCCCCTGATCTGTCACCATCTGATTACTGGGTAGGGGGAGGCTGATCAAACGCTGGACTCAGACACACCGTGACCATGCCAACAGCGTGAGGGATTGTGTGTCGCGGACCTACATGTACAGGACTGACATATATATACACACACACACACACACACACACACAAGTATTTATTTGATTTATTTACAAGTGCATATATGTATGCATAGGTATACACATTATGCACGCTTTTAGGATGCTGTGCATACCTTGGTCATGCTCAATTTTGCTAGAAGTAAGAAAAGAGAGCATACTAATGCATGTGCTAATGCATGCATCGTGTCATATCAGTCAAAACTGGGGTAGGAGGCTTTCTCCATCAGTTAGATAAGATTGCATTCTGGGCTTAGAGGATGACCAGCGACATGAAGTCCATTTAATTTGTTGCATTTTTTGTACAGATATGCAACAGTCAAAACGCATTTGGACCACAGATATTATAACCGGTATTTGAGTATATATGTATATATATAGCATTCTCTCAAAGACGTCCTCATCAAATTCCAACATATAATAAATGACATTTTCCAAATGGAGTAGGTTATCTCTGAGCAGGCAGGTGTTGACACCAAAGCTTATTTTTGGCTTTATGCAAATGCTGTCTGGAGATGTTGGGATATTAGCAGTATTTCACTGCAACTGAACTTTGCATGGCAGCGCTTTGATTGGCAGGCTGGTTATGAATAAATATGCATAAGCAGTTGTGTATCTCAATTGAGAGGAAGGTGGAGATGAAAGAGGGAGGGATGGGAAGAACCATGAATATATATATATAAATATATTTATATGGTGAGAGAACGAAGATTGAATGATTTGAATCAGTTGAACAGTGGAAGGATAGTTTTGGTTTGGGTATGACTGAAAATGATATATAGCTATAAATATGCTTGTCTGCAGTTCAGATACACTTTGTTGGAATGTCTTTCCCATTCTAGTCATTTATCTATCGTTTAGCATCTATATATATTCGTATTGCCTAATTTATTCATTCCTGATTCACAAAAATTTCACAAAACAAAACACACACATCTTAATTCTATAATTGTATAACTTTTATCCTAAGCCATAGGCATTATTTGTGTACTAACTCCATCCAATATGGAGTTAGTACACATACTTTTATTCAATTCATATAATTCACATATATATATATATATATATATATAAAACTGAGGTTTACTTTTATGTACTTGGTTTTTTGCCCCACCTTGCTAGTCCTGTCCCTCTTGCTAACCGGTATTTCATGGTATATGAACCTCAGACAGGCACAATCCATACTGGAAACTTTATGACATAGTTCGTCATGGGGGGGAAGCCTACAGTGCATATCCGTCCGTCCAATACGTCTCACTTTATGTCTTTCTTCCTGCGTCTCTGTGTCTGTCCGTCTGTCGATCAATCACCCTAGCCTGTACGTCTGGGCCCGGCCAGACCCCTGTGTATGTGTCATGCTGTTGTATTTCTTTCCTCTCATCTGTGTGGCGCTGACCTTGTCTGGCAAGGATCATCTTGTTCCGGCCTACTTCCATTACCTGTCTCTCTTTATTATTATTTGTTTTCCACTTTTATTGCGCTGGCATTTCATCCCCCGTGACCTTAATATCACCACTCGCTGCTCGCTGGAATGCCGTGTGTCGGCATGGCCTGGGAGAGCCATTAATGGTGCACAAGTGGAGGGCTGTCTTCTGATGAATCTGAACATGAGCCATGCATCCCAACTGGGACCCCAACTGGGACCCGTGCACTTTGTGTGTGTGTGTGTGCGTGTGTGTGCCTGTGTGTTTGTGTGTGTTTCCACATGACTGCACATACGTTTTTAAGTATGGTTGTATCTCTGTATGTAAGTGCCGTACGTACTGTATGTATTTGTGTATTCACGTATGGATGGATGTGTGTATGTATGTAAGCATGTATGTATGTAAGTATGTTTGTTTATTTGTATATATCTATGTGTGTATGTGCGTATGTATGTATGAATTTATATATGTATGTATGTATGCATGTATGTATGTTCGTACATACGTATGTATGTATGTAAGTATGTATGTATGTTTGTACATATGTAAGTATGTACATATGTATGTACTGTACAATGCACGCATGCATGTATGTACGACGTACATATGTATGTTCACCCCTTTCCAAACACAAATATAATATTCCAAACCCAGACTTCCGGCCACATAAAGTTCAAGAGCGTTAATGACTAGCATGGCGGGAGGTGGCAGCGGACAGTGTCTCTGTAGCTGTCAGTGGACGTTAGCGGAAGCATTGGGGTCAAGCGATGCCAGAATGAGCTCTGGCTCTCCAAGTTAACACCAGCTCATTAGTCAAGTAGAGCAGGCCAGTCACACCTCAACACACACACTAATGCACTATGTGTCCTTTACGCCATTTTCCCTGTGTCTGTCCGTGCCTGTAGCTGTGGCTACCTTTGGAAATATTTTTTGTGTTATTTTGTATTTTATTATGTATGTATATATATGTATGCCTTAGTTTTTTCTGAATATGAACACTATTATTCTCAGAAAACTGAGATGGAAAATAAAAATGAATGAATCTGAATATGTAAGGTAATTAGAAACTAACATGCTTATATATATATATATATATATATATATATATATATATATGTACATATTTTATCTGAATATGAAAACTATTAAGGATCATTGTCAGAAAACTGAGATGGAAAATAAAAAAATGAATGAATCTGAATATGACATGTGTTAACAGGTCATTACAAACTAAAGTACTTTAAAAGTACTTGTATATATATATATATATATATATATGTCAAGCCACACCAGGCCTTTTTCAGTCTCTGCCTGCTCATTATCTGTTACTAATCAGTGATGCTTGGTATTTTCAATTGCATTTAATTTAAAAAAAGATATATGGGATGCGTATATATCCTATGTATTTCACAGACAGTACGGCTGTAGCTGAGAGCCGTTGTCACAGTGATCCGCCGTTAGATGACCGCTATGCATTTTATCACATTTAATTACCTTGGAGGAAATTAGAGTGTGTCTCTCTGTCTATCTTTATCGCCTTTTTTTTGTAACTCTCTCTCACTGTGTTTCACTGTCTCTTACCCATCTGGAAAATTTGTTCTCGGGCGTGTTTGTATTGCTTTCTAATGGGGAGCTTCTATCTGCAGCGTCTCTGTCCAGTTATCTCCCCCCTCTCTGTTGTCTCCTTCCTCTCCATCCGTGTTGCTCTTTATCCCTTCGGCCCTGCATTATCTCCATCCCACTTTCTCTCCCTCCCGCTTTCTGTTTTTCTCTGTCTGCATCTCCTTCCTCTTCGGGTGACTTCCAGTGCCCGTCCTAATCCCAATAGATAGTTAATTATAGACAGCCACTCACACACTAATGGCATGAAGTAATTATAGAACTCAGTGGAGAATTCACCAGTCACTCCTTTTACCTTCTCCTCTCCTGTTCCTTCCCTTCCTCCCAGCTATTCCCCTACTTAGTGCCCCTTTCTCTCTTTCTCTCGGTTCATTCACCTCATAGTGTACTTAGACTTTTGCTGAGATGCTATTATTAAATTCGTCCAGCCCAGGAGGTCAATGTAAAAATGTGTCTATTAAGTTAAGGCAAGTCTATTGATTGTAGCATATTCTATCCTGTCCTTAGAAATCCATCTATAGTCGGGCTCTGAGGACCAGCATAGGCAGACAGTATCCTAAAGCACAGGGAACTTAGCAGAAAACGTTATTCTACTTTTAGTCAAATGAGGGACATGAGCACAAATGGCTATAATTGGATTCACAATATGAATCATCTATTTGAGTCGATGCCTTGTCAAGCTCTTAAGGTTTATCTCTAAGCGTAAAACAATCTGTACATTGTGCACAGACAATGTCTGAAAGCATATTCAAATAGTGCAGCAATGTGATTGTTCCTATAAATTATTGGTGGTATATGGTATAGGCAAACCCAGCCAATAGGTATAAATTAGCAGGAAATAACAACACAAAACAACAGAACACACAATATCAAGAGTCACAGCATGTTAAAACGACACTATTAATATGGATTATTAACTTAATCAAATATCCTCAGTTCCATTTGATCATATGCTGTGGTAATGAGGACAAATATGTGGTCCAGAGGGCCACTGAATGTACATTAGCTTACAATATACGCATGTAGCTGAGGTAGCATTAACCTGATTGAAAAGCCGATAAAGAGAAAGAAGTGAGCATATTCTTTGCCTTTTGCCATTTTTGTGCCATACACTGTTCTGTAGTGAACATGGTGTGATTGTGAACATATTCAAAATTAATTTGAATTTAGATTGGATCAATTAAAGCATTGTACCTTTTTTTGCACTGGCTTGTTTGTTTATGTTGATAAGGAAGACACATTACAAATCCATGCAAACTGCTATATAAACTCAGTATCACGTTATTTTAAGAATTGTTTTTGTATTGTAATAACTCATTATCAGAACCTCATTGTCAACAACAATGTTGACAATGAAATGAAAACATTGTCAACATAATACAATTTGGGTACCATGCGTTTTAAATGCCTTCTCTAAATGATTATATCTACACTGTATGGGATATAAACTTTTGATGCTAGCTGATGGCACACATCTGGACATTTGTGAAATATTTGTTGTGGTGGTTAGAGTTTTTCTGAAACGGAAATTGTTTATAAATTTATTTGAACGTAATAAATCATGTTTTTAATCTATTTATATTTACACTAGTGTGTTTACATTATGGAATAATAGTTCACCTCAGGCTGCCAAGAAATAATCTGAACAATATTCTTCCTTTACGAATAGCATGCACATAAAGCTCTTCTAACATGATTAAGATTCACATGTCATAGCATTAGCAATTGTGGATAACTAGTGTTGTCATGTTTGGCAAAATATAGGTACTGTGCTTTTGTCTCAGAAGAATGACTTTATGATACATATTAAGTCATAACCACCATCCATGGAGACATGGTTGTCAACCATATTAATGAGAAAGGATTGAAAAGGAGAGAAACACAACCACAAACACACACACACACACACACACACATGAATGCATGCACACACACACACACACACACACACACACACACACACACACACACACACACACACACACACACACACACACAGACACACACACACACACACACACACACACACACACACATACACGAATGCATGTACACACACACACACACACACACACACACACACACACACACACACACACACACACACACACACACACACACACACACACACACACACACACACACACACACACATGCAGACAGTCTCAAGCTACACACAATTGATGCATTAAAGTAGCCAGTCCAGCATGAAAATTAAAAGATCCTATTAACACCTCAGAAATTAATTTTGAGAGTGATTAAAGGGTGCTTGTACACATTCCAAACCATGCTTCCCTTTTCAAGCTGCTCTGCAACTCTGCCAGCCAACAGCTAAAACACAGGTTGCAGATGCATTGTAGTTGACGATCATTTTAACTGGGCACATTCATCGAAGTGCTATAAAAATGCTATGCAATGAGATATGGCCTCTGTCATTCAAGGTTTTTCAATCTGTCAGAGATTTAACAAAAGAATAAACATAGATAAACAAACATACATAATGCAATTTGAATATATTAATGTATATAGCATTCATTGTTTATCTATCTGTCTACAGGTTTTGACAGGTCAATTGTACACTCGCAAAAATATATATAACTAGTCCTGATTTGAATAGTGAACCTTTGTAATTATAGGAGGGTAAGGAATGTATTTAGCTTTGGCCCATTAAACTCATCTATGACCAAGAAATCTGATGAAAATTGGACAATTAGACTGTTCTATTTGTTTATTGTATTAAAAGCAGACATTAAGAGGCCCTTGTACATAATGGATTTGTCACTAGGGTCCTCGGGTGATTAATGCCGTCATTATGTCAATATGTGGAATATCATTTAAATCATTAAGGCTGATAATGCATAGAGCCCAGTTAGAAGAAATGTCACACATATTTAATGTGGTCATATTATATAATATTATAATCATTACAGATAAAATAAAGATTCATACTTCAATTTGAGTAGCCACAGAGGGACCAATTTTGCAATATTGTAAGTTGATATAAGTTTTTCCAGTATTTGCCTGAAACCCGGAGAAAAAACACATTGTGTGGGTTGTGTTGTGCTCATAATTCTTACAGAACCAGCTGTCATTGACTGGACAACAGGTAGCCACTGCAGTCCAGGGACAAGACATAAACGCTTACTTTAAATGTGAGATGATTAGAGAAAGTGTGCATACAATACTTGCCTCCTTCATTCTCACATACATGAATAGACTTTGCCTTGGTATGAAAAGATATAAAACACATCAGAGAAGCATCAATGGTGCAATTATGTAAACAGAATTATAGAAATGCCAGATTGAATAATTTTTAGGATACTAATGGACCTCTTTATCATTAAGTCCCATTTATCAATTCATAAAACATTGAATTAACATTTATCATTATCATTGTGAAGCTGAATGTGATTGTGTGTTTAATATGGACTCCATGGATCCACAAACATCACCAAATTTGCTGAAAGAGCCCATCTCAGACCTGTTGGAGAAGTTAGGTAATACATGGAATCAGCCTTCTTGGCCATGGAGAATCAATTCTGTTCATAACAACCATCCATGAGATATTGCATTCCTAATGTGGTCCAAAAAGCTGAGTAGGACAGCTGTCAGCCAATCAGAAGCTCATAAAAACCTATGCAGCTTACTAGGTGGTAATGGCCAACTTGCACCTTTTTCCCCCCACTGAATCTAGTGATACACTGATAAATTAATGAAGGACATTCAGCCAAGAAGTACCTCTAAACCAATTAAAAATTGCTTTGGATTAGACCTAAGGGATGACCTATCCCTCTGGTAGACATATCTTTTTGGTAAATAAAGAGTTATCTCTGTGGTAGAGCCACAAAAAGCAAATCCCCACACTAAATGCTAAAGGACCTCCAGTCCCTGCTGGAGAAGTAAAATTAATTAATTCATTTTTATTATAACAAGAACAAGTCCAGTTCAGGCTATTTGAATATATTTACATTTTGGATAAAACACTTTGGATTCCAAAAAAATTTGAATCCGTCAAGGGGGAGAGCTGAGGCCTCCGTCAACCTCGAAAATGTCTCTGTGACTGGAGAAGACAGACAGTGACCGTAGCCGTGGATGCCAGCAGTAAATCTGCCTTGCTGCTGGTGAGTGTATGTGCCATGGCTGAGCAGCTGCAAGGAGCAGAAATGCCTGTGGCAAATATGGAGTAAAAGCAAGTAAGAAAACGAAACAAAAAAATTAAATGAAGCAGTTTCTCCTTTTTGACATCTTTGGACCATTGACAAATCATAAAGGGATAGAGTTTGAACTAGGGCAATCGAGCCATAATGGGTCGAAAGGAGTCCTCTCGCCAACAGTGATGGAGTTTTTTTTTGCTGAGAAAGCTTTCGTAATTAGGAGAGGTCATTGAGTTAAACCATTGAGGCTGTAAAATGAGTCCACCAGTCCCTGGTCTCTCTGGCCAACCTTTAGGGTGCTCCATACAACACTGTCGCCCCCCAGGATCCTTCAGCCAGCCTCCTGGCATTCAGGTGAGGACCACACACAGAAAGGACACAGCTGTCTCCTCCCTAGATTCATGTCCATGTCCTGCTGCTTCTGGCCACACTGTGCAACATCATGGACTGAAATGTGCAAAATGTATTTGCAAGGTTATTTGTTATTATAATGAATTATATTGTCATGGCACTTTCTCAATAAACTCAATAGCTAAATAGTGATTTGACAGCAAGCACCCGTACAGAGTTGCCAATAAAGGCCTCTCTTGCTGTTGGGTCTCAACTCACCTCAACAGTGGAATCAACTTTTCGCTTTTTAACAGACAGTAATTGACCCACATTTTCATCCAATGACAAACCAGCACCCGCAGAGAAGGAAAGCCAATTTGAGTCTTTCATTTTTTCACTTCGGTTTGATTTGGCAAACTTTTAAAGATGACAAGTAAAAGAGATAGAGAGAGAGAGAGAGAGAGAGAGAGAGAGAGAGAGAGAGAGAGAGAGAGAGAGAGAGAGCGAGAGAGAGAGATGCCAGATCCAGAGTTATTATATTATACAACAAATCACTGTTGTTATTATTATGATGTAATATTTAACCACCAAGTGTTGTCAGAATGGTGCCGACGGGTTGACACACACAGAAGGTGGAATTCATTCTCCTGTAAACCTGCTAGAGAACTTTAGCACTTTGCTCATTCATATTCACATTATGTTAATGTGATTATGGCTGCAAGCATAATAGCAGTGAGATAGAAAGAGATTGCTGCAGTGTTTTGCGGAGCCAGTTGGAGAATGCATATATAGCCCAAATCGGATTTGCTCTGATTATCCTGCACAATTGTGACGATGAGAAGCAGCACTTGAGTGTGAGTAGCAGTGGTCAATTTAAAGCACTGTCTCCACATTTTGGGAAAGAGTGCTTTAAATTGACTCCCACACACTCCCTGTCTGTCTCCCAATTGTGGGGGATAGTGTGGGTGTGAGAGAGAGAGATAGATTTCACAGCTGCCATATGCAACGCCAGGCCATGTTGTGTCACTTGAGAAGGTATTTGAACCACACAGAGCCAAGAAGAAATCCATCCAGTGTTTTTCATTGGAGACAGTTATATAGTGATTTCATAAGGGTGTAAACATTTGTTTTCCTGTGGTATGGCAGCATGGCTGTAATTTACAACCATTACATGTCCCTCATGAGAGAAAATAAGTGAGCATGAGGGAGTGTTTGAATCTGTTTTAAGCTCAAATAATGGATTTAAACAGCACATTGAATGATGACATTCATTAAATAAGTCCTGAGTTTAGTCTGGATTATTATGTCATCTTTCGGGGGGGAGCAAGAAATGTATTTAATGAGGACAATATGTATAAATGTCATCATATACAATTGTCCTCTTTAATGAATCGGCCCCAGGAGTTTTATTTCTGTGACTTTTGCAGATAAAGTCAATTAAAACCATGATGTGTATGATATATTTTCCTGCTCATACAGCAATAAACCAATGAAGCATTAATTAGTTCTTGACAGCTCTCATTGAAAAAGCTCAGAAATTAGGTCATTAGTTTTATCTGTTGAAGAGAATGTGCCACTAATATGTATTGCACACACACAACTGCACACACATACACACAAACACATGGCCGCACACACATACACACAAACACACGACTGCACACACACACACACACACACACACACACACACACACACACACACACACACACATACATATTTAGCTGCATAGATGCATACACACACACCACACACACAAGTTCAGCTTGTCATTCTGCACTGTGAGAGTTTGTGCGAAGAAGTTTGACTCCCTTCCCCCTTCACACATGCAAGGACATGTGTGCACAGCATAACCCCCATTACCGCCACCACCAGCACCACCACCACCACCAACAGCTCACATCACTTCCCATAGAGCTAGCCCCCAGTTGTCTGTACAGGCCAGATTTGGGTAAAATCCCCCTCTAATGCCCATTATGCTGCCGTCAGGCTTGCTGTTGAGACCATAGAGGTAGCTTAGCTCGTCTTAGCGGCCGTGTTCCAAAGCCATCAAGACCACCGCCCCACACCCCCATCCCCACAGAGGACTGTCCTTCCAAACGGAGGCTTTGGCATGCACACCGTCATGGTATTACAGCACACAGGGCCTTTTCCCTCTCCTGTCATTCCACCGTTTTTAAGTTTTATTTTGATGCTAAGGGAGGGACTAGACAGACCCGCTGCGATAATGTGATTACAAAAGACTTGTTTCCCTTAAAATAAACAAAAACATAAAATAAATTGGCCAAAAGAGGACTGCCGGATCATTTCAAATATTGGACCCGCTTGGTGTACAAACCGTACATACGGGGGGGAAGGGGCTTATTTTTGTCGGTAAAGTTAATCTAGTGTGTGAACATGGAGACTTCTCCGATGGCAATATCACCAGAGGGATAGCACGTTGTAGTTAAATGCCATCCCGGAGCCGCACATTTTGCGAAAGGTTTTTCTGATTCCTAGCCGTCAAACAAAGGCACATATAATTTGGTTCTTGAGTGAAGGCAATTTTTCTGGTAGGTTGTAGCAGACAAATGAATGGAAGCCTTACTTTTAATTTGCTTCGGTAAGTATGTGTTTGTGAATTGAAGCTATGTGTGTGTGTGCGTGTGCGTGTGTGTGTGTGTGTGTGTGTGTGTGTGTGTGTGTGTGTGTGTGTGTGTGTGGTCAGGTGGGCAGGCGGGCGGGCGTGCATGTTTGCGTGTATATTCCTATGTATGTGTCTGTGACAGAGATGGATGGGTTTCTGGTGTAAAAACTAAAGTTAAATGTCACACCTGTCCATCACAAAACACCTGCACTCACTGACGTGGCTGCACTGACAGGCTGACATTTACACACACACACACAGACAGGCACACACTACACACGCACAGACTCTCGCACACACACACAAGCACACCACACACATATGTTACATGCACTCAAAATCCATAGACATGATCACATTCCAAATGGAAATAAGTGGCAGCCTATCCACACGGGTTCATTCACCATGCTGTGTGAGTGAGTGAAACATATTACGTTGCATGTCATGTTTAATGCTTCCAAGAGTCACTGTGATAATGCATTCCATGTTCTAGCTTAATGAAGCGTTTTGAGTCATCTCCAGCTACATGTTTGATATTGATGTCAAACGAAGGCATATATCTGACTTAGATCGTTGCGTGGCATTTTCTGTTTGCTCCACATTGAACAAATAAGAAACACAAAGATTCATGTGAGGTATATGTACACCTGTTTAAGTTTCTGTTTCAATTGATTTAAATTACTCATGAACTCAATAAAAAATATTTTTGCATATTTGGCTTAATATCCACTTGACCACCATCAAATACATTCATCCCTTTGTTGAGTATAAAGGGATCCATTTGTACTTCCTTGCGTATTGCAGGCTATGAGTGAAACAGATCATCTGCAACATAGTGTTAGTTGACTTTATCTGTAATGGTCACTGGAAAAGAATCTTGACCGGATTCAGTAAAGAGAACACTTGTAGACGGTTATTCATTTATAATATGTATCACATTCTCCCTATTATCTTCATGAGTTGCTTCAGTGCAAACAAAGGAATTCTTCATTGTATATTCATATGTATGTAACTATTTAATATGCCGTCCCATTTGTGTATTTATTTTTGTTTTTGTTTTTAAAAAGTTTTAGTTAGTTGGTTAGTTAGTTAATTAGTTAGTTGTAACTTATTTTATCTCCTAAGACATTTAGTCATTCTAAATAAAAATGAAGTACATAAAAACAAAGAAAATGTCAACCTCCTTGAATTCACTACCTGTCTCCAATTAACAACACTGGAGAAATGGTCTAAACGGTCCAAATACCTTCTGAAGTCACACAACCTGGCCTGGAGTTGCATAAGCAAACTGCAAAATCTCTAAATCTATTTCCATGTCTCTCTACCTTTCTACCTCAGAAAGAGAGGGGTGCACAGCAAGTGTACTGTCTATGGTTCCGCTTTGTACGAGATAAAGTTGTTTCTCGTTGATAAGATATAATGAGCTATGGTCACTTCCATAAAAATAGTGCAAACTTAACTTTTGGTTAACTCGCCTCTAAATGGTGAACCAATGTGAGTCGCTGCCTGGTTCAGCAGCCTTGTTCCATATAATATATATATATATACTGTATATATGTATGTGTGTACCTAAACTATATATACGTCTATAATTACATATTTTCTTGTCGGATGGGGAGTGGTGATCTTAGGAAGTATTGATCAGCCGTCAAACCCTAACCAATTTCCAGGTGAACTGCCACAGCGAAAAGGTCAAAGGTGAAATGATTGTGACTCTCACTCAATCACACTCTAACCTTCATTCAAATTCCTCGCCTGGAATTGCTATAGTCTGTCAACAAGTTAAAGGAATAGAATATAAAATTGGAATATAATTTTGTGTGGTGCTGATTTCATTCCTCATATTTCTTGCCTTGCTTTTTCTTCCTTTATTTATTCATTTTCAAGACAAAAATAGCATTTTGTCACAGGGTTATATTGTTTCATAGGAAACAAATAGGAGGCATTTATCATGCACGAATGATAATGCAATTTCGGGAGCATATTGGTTTTCCTAATGACTTGTAGTCACTCAGTGTCTGCATGTCCCCTGCGTCTCCATTTAAATGACAGCCTCAGCCGAATATATCCAATAAGTCCAGTGGTAGAAGACTTTGGCTCTGGTAGCATGCATGCGCTTGTTGATCTGTGTGTGTGTGTGTGTGTGTGTGTGTGTGTGTGTGTGTGTGTGTTTCTGTGTGTCACTATCTCCCATACAGCACAAAAGACCATGGGAACCGACATGTGCACACACACATACACATGCACACGACCACACACACACACACACACACACACACACACACACACACACACACACAAATATACACACATAAACAAACTAGCACAGACAAACTCACATACAGAGACACACACATAAACTATAATGGAACGTAAAAAAACAATGTCATCTAAGGAATAATCATAGGTATGTAGATTACAATTACATTACCCAATTATTACCCACTCACCTAGCAACACATGCTAATAATAAACAATACATATGTTTGTTATATACAGCCTAGCCTACCCAAACACTGGCATGCCAGTATCTATTCATAGATCTAAAACCTGAAATATTTAATAATAAGATAAAACAGGATAAATTAATCAGGGTGTCAATTTGCTATTAGCCACTTATGTTTATTTTGTAGACAGTATTGTATAACTGAGAATCAATAAAATATAAATAAACCTGGAAAAAAAGAAAATGATGATAACATAAACACTTCATCTCCCCTGGGAATTATTAAAGGCATCTGATCGGATTATGAAATCCGTTGTACTGAGCAAGTTAGTTGTATCTCTCCGACGTTTGAATGGACATGTGTAGTGCTGGAAAAAAGCCCCCTTTTACAATGTTTTCTATTTCCCTTAGCCCCTTTCCCTTCCCTCTCCCTTAAGCGATAAAGCAGCCACACGGAAGGTGCAGTTTATGGAAATGGATGATGTGTTTATGAAAGATGAGTGCTTAACGGGAGGACACAGTATGAGGTTGATAACTTCTCCCTTATCTGAACCGAGCACATGTTAGGCATTTCACACCCACCATAGGTGATATACAAAGACAAAGTGTGTGTGTGTGTGTGTGTGTGTGTGTGTGTGTAGGGGTGTGTTTTTATGTGTGTGTGTGTGTGTGTGTGTGTGTGTGTGTGTGTGTGTGCGTGTGTGTGTTCATGTGTGAATATATTTTTGTGTGTCTGTGTGTGTGTGTGTTTGTCATTGTGCTTGTGTGTGTGCGCTTACGTGTGCATACAACAAGAAGATCCATTTGGGCAGTGGGTCAGTAATGCATAAATAAAAAAGGGATGGGAACATGAAAAGTGATCCAACGGCCCTCGAGTTCTCCATGATGTGTGCGTGCTTGTCCACACAGAGATTCCTGGCTGCTGCCAGATACAAGCTGACAGAGGCTGCACCACAGTCATATTTGATCATTTTACACGCCAGCCTTTTTACATATTCTTTGTCATTTCCTTACATGGCCCTGTCTGTGAATGGTAGATCTTATTGTGGATGGCAGGGTCTGTCTTCCTGGGAATAATGTGAGGAATGAAAGTCACATACAGATAAACACGTCTTGTCACAGGGGATAGAACAAAGTTTAGAGGGAGCAAAATGCATCAAATCTGGGCATTGCAGTTCAAACAGTGCAGAGTGTTTATAATATCCTGGGAAACCCCACGGTGTGTGCGCCGTGTGTGTGTGTTAAGAATTTAGTAGTGTGATATTTGGCTTTGGAAATACTGAGGCATTTTCTCCAACACCAAGGAATAAATACTTCCTCTATCCCTCTCGTTTTGCCGTATTTGTGTGAATAACTCCATAGCTTAATCTAAACTGAACTCTCTTTTATCCTCCACCACAACGGCGGGACCCATCCCGATATCTCTTTAAATGCAGCCACAACGGCCAGTATCCTCTGACCCAATGTCTGTGTGCCTCTACGTGTGTGTGAGCGTGTGGTCATGCAAAAAGCTGGCAGACCATACAACCCCTTGACTTGAAAAAGTATGTAAGCATTTGAAATATGGTGTCCGTGTGTGCATGTTTGTGCACATGTGTTTCCATGTCAGTCTGTCCTCATGTCTTTGTCAGATTATGGATATGTGTATGTGTGTGCTCATGCATGCATCTGTGTGTGTTGTATTTCACTGTGTGCATACAAAGTTCATGATTAAATCCGATAATGTGTCCTCATCCGTCCAACTCTTTCCCCTGATAAACAAATGTTCCAAAACAGAAGGGATGTGCTTTGTAGCCGGTCCAGACCTCCAGCCCACAAGGCCAGATGGGCCAGCCCTGCGTCCTCCCAAGCTCTGTCTCCGAGGGGCCCAGTGTGGTCAGGTCCCTAGAAAACAGATACAGATGTAGCAATCTAATCTGTGAATATTAGCTACTGATGCACTATGAAAATGCCCAGAGGAAGCTGGAAATGGAAATGGTTTCCTCAATTGCAAGATGGTACCACACAATACCGAAATGTCATTTGAGTTTAAGAGTCTGGCGATGTGATTTGATTACTAACATACAGTTCATAAGCATGATGATGATACTGATGATGAAGATGATTTGTGTTAATATTTGATTTGATCATGTTATATTGTACAATAGACAAATGACTGACAATCTGGACGTTATTTAGACTATTATTTTCTGTTATTCTAAATCATATTGAAATACTGTTCCATACTGCCATCCTTGTGTTGTTGCTGAAAAGTAAATGGTGTAGAGCTACCACCCAGCACATGGTTTACATAAAAGCATTTCCCTGTCCAAGAGTCAACAAATCTATATGTGAAATACATTGCTGAAATTATCGTTTAAAAAGGGGAAAAAAAATTATACTCACAGTCTCATGCCAGCTTCACTCCATTTCTGGTGCAGGGGACACTGTGCAAGGGCACACACACTCACAGGCATGCACGCACACAAACACACAGGCGTGCACGCATGCACACATCCAGCCGTGCATACGCGCACACACAAACACACACACACACACACTCACACTAACGCACGTACAAACACAGCTGCCTCACTACCTCGCTACCACTGTCTCTCTCTTTCTCTCCCTCTGTTTCTCACTCTTACTTTATCCTTCTCAATGTCCTCCTAACCATACATCGTAATCAGACATTCATCCTTATCTGCCTTATCTGTTCTGTCCTTTGCACCAACTCTGACCTTTCATGCATAAATACGTTAGTGTAATGTATCTAATAATTTCACATAATATGAACGTTTTTGAATGGATGGATAGATAGATAGATTAATTTATTCATGGATAGATTGATGGATGGATGCATAGATTTATGAATGGATGGTGAATAAATATGTATGTGTATGGACTGATAAATGGATGGTGGGATTGATATTGGGATGGAATGGATGCATGGACGGGTGGATAGATAGATGGGTGGATCCATTTATTGATGGATGGATGGATGGATGCGGTGAATATATAGATGGATGAATGCGTGATACATTTATATTTGGATTTAGGGATTAATGTTACAGATGGATAGATAAATGGTATTAATGAATGGATGGATGGATGTGGGATGAATAAATATTTATGTATGTATGGCGATGAATCTATCCATGTAGGATGATTAAGGATTATAGAGGGAAGGGCGCAGGATGTCGAAGCATGGATTCCTAATGGGATATACTGTGGTTTCCCCATCTGTCTGGTTTAACTTTGACTGCCCTCATCCTAAACGTGGACTGATGTAAAAATGCCTACTTCATGCAGAAGTACATAACAAAGTGTGTGCGTATGTTTGTGTGTGTGAGCACTGATTTGTGCATTCCTGCATATGTGTGTGTGTGAGAGTGTGTATGTTTAAAAAGTGCCCACAGATGCATGTTTGTGCATGCATGCGTGTCCCTTCCCATGTTCCATTATGGATATCTGCCTGCCATATGTACTTAAGTGTGCGAGTGCGTTGCTGTGAGTGTGAGCCTACAGATAAAGGCTTTTCCGCTGTACGGCTTGCTTGTTTATTTAAGTCATTTCTATAAACCACTGCGCTTGCCCCATGACAAGGTCAACCACTCAGCATGAATACCCCGTCAGACCCTTCCCATTAGAAGATGACTAACACTCGCTCTAGCTGAAGTTTGCATTTACTGCCAACCCATTTGTTGTCATTACCATCATGAATGTCATCACTGTCTTTACGTTATTATTTTTCACCGAAAGTGTTACAATTTATTTATTTATTTGTTTATTTGACAGGGACAGTGCATATTAATAGACATTTCTGTAAATATGCCAGATTTAGCCAGAAGGCTAGTTTCCATCTGCAGTCCTTGGCCAGATGTAACAATAGGGTCCCTAAAAAGCAAATAAGCAAATAACAGAAAGAGTTAAAAAAAATAACATAGAAAAGCAACAGATAAAACATTAATTATAACCATATACAAGTATTCAGTAGTTCAAGCATTAAAATACATAAAGCATGCAGGACAAACAAGAGTCAGCATCAAACAAACACAAATTGAAAAAGGTAGACTAGGCCTTATAGCAGACATCTATATGTGTTAGACATCGAGGCAGTAGCCCACCAAAGCAGACAGTACATGCACAACAAAAAAACAAAAAGTCGACATGACAATAGTACATGAAGCAGCACAGGAGAGACATAGAACGAGCTACACAAAAGCATACAAACAAACAAGCATACAAAATAAGTTGCAAGACGCAGGACAAATTCACAGACACACTGACACAAGGAGGCAAGAGCAGGCGGGTCAAGATTAGTGCTGGCAGATCATATTATCAATGAGCCACTGTTTCAGATTAGAATTAAATGCCCGATATGTGTTTAGGTCTCTGATACATGTTGGGATGTTATTCCATTCACGTGAGGCTGCAACAGAGAAGGCTGACTGACTAAAGGCACTTTTCCTAAATGGAATAATGCAGTCCCCTCATGACTCCTCTTGTGATCCGATGTTGGTTTGTTCTAATAGTTACAAATTCTCTAATTGTTTATCCTGTTGTCATTATCCTTATACTTTCGATGCTTTTCCTTTTTTCGTTTATGGTGATGGTTCATTCATGACACTGTCCATGCGGGCCATACACACTTCATTCATGATATTTTCTTATGTATCATCACCGTCACCGTATGTAAATACATTTGTCACAGGTACAGCCATATTAATTTTCTTTTTTTGTATCTTACAGTCGTGTTTGCATGACTGCTTTTTAGCCTGAGCAGTGTTTCATCATGTCGTCATCGATTGCCTCTGTCAAAACATCTCAAGGCCAACTGTTGGGTCCAGTTGTGACAGATGCTTTCATGTAAACATATTCGACATGCTTCAGCAACAGGCTCTATTAAGGATTGGTATTGAAGAACATTTTGGACCGGAAAATGTGTGCTCTTTAAGTGAAATTGTTTTGTATTTCCAGATTTTAAGTCTTTCAAAAAATATAACTGCCCGGATTATGTTTCTACATTAACATAATGTGCACACATAATGAACATAATGTGACAACTTCTTAAAATCATAAAAAAAACTCTATTCAATGAACGGAAAGGGTTTTTTATTTAATCGTCCACATATTCAGGCAAGAGAGCAGAAGGACTTTGCATTGCCTGTCATGTCCCTGCAGTAAAATAGTAGGGATTTTTTGTGAGTTCTACTGAATATTTAAAATGTTGGAAGCAAATGCAGGTCTAGGGAACAAGATTCAGCTTACTTGCACTTGGCTGAAAACCACAGAATGATACAAAGAGAGCATTCATTTTTAATTCATTCATTTTCCTGTTTTGCTTCATTTTTTTTTGTCGTTGTTGCTCCTCTTTGTCTGCCTCTTAGGGGAGCCCATGGCCAGACTTGTGTGTGGCTTTCGGCTCAGACGCCAATGAGTGTCTCTGTGTTTCTGGAGAATCCGTCAATTTAGTTGTACTTAGACCGACCACTCATCATATGTCTCTCCCTGTCTCTCTCTGTATGACCTATCTCTGTCTTTATCTTGCACTCAGTGTCTTTGTTTCTAGCTTACAATCACACTTCAACTTGAACTACAAGCGTGCACATGTGTACACACACACAGACACACACACACACACACACACATATACACACACGCATGAACACACGCACACACGCACGCACACAAACACTTTTATATATGTATTCATGAAGTGAAACTGAGGCAGCAATATTATTTCATTGTTCTGTCTGTGGCCCTCTCTACTGGCCCCCTGTCAGTCATATCTGCAACCAACAAAAAGAAACCTCAGCAAAAGTGATGAGTCAGTTGTTTTCATTCTGCTGACCACAACACCCCTCCACACACACACCACTCAGGCTAGGATGAGTTACTGGATGCCCTGGTGTGTGTGTGTGTGTGTGTGTGGGTGTGTGTGTGTGTGTGTGTGTGTGTGTGTGTGTGTGTGTGTGTGTTTGTGTATGTGTCTGTTCTGTGTGTGTGTGTTTCATGTGCACTTCTAACCCAAATAGAACTGTCACAAGAAAACACAAACTTGACATGCACACACACACACACGCACACACACTCTTCCACAAGCATGAGGTTATGCTCCCTCTAAATCACTTTATATATCTCTTGCACACACATACACACACACACACACAAACACAACATTGCAGTTTGTTATGCACAGTGTAGATGTTGCCCTTTTACTCTTTAACAAACCCATAATATTGTTTTTTCTAGGCGTCTGGGATTAGATTGGATTCATTTGGTTCCGTGTGCAGTTTGGAGATGTTAGCATAATCTGGGTCGCGGCCCATGAATGAGAATTTGGATGCATGTTTACTGAACTCCCTGAAGTCTGGGGCCCGGCCGGCCCAGTTCATGCATTATTCACTCCACTACAACTGTCGCTGAGCAGAACGAGTTGGAGAGAGAGAGAGAGTCGGAGAGAGAGAGTCGGAGAGAGAGAGATGAAGGGTGAGAGAGACAGAGATGAAAAGAGACAGAGAGGTGACCAAAGTCCTGAGGAGTGAATTGGTTAGACATGAAGACGAGAGGAAAAGGAAAAAGAAGAAGGAATTAATCCTAAATAGCTTGTGACGAAAACAAAACAACCAAAGAGAAATAGGAACACAATAACTTCATTCATTCATCATTTATGTGCCACATTTTGTTTTCATAAACCAAAATGTAATTTGGTGTGTGCCTTGGATCCAATAAACATGTTCACTTCGATTCACCGTTGAGATAGATAACACGCCTCGTCACAGACTCATGGGTCTGTCCTGAGTCAATGTTGTGCGTATTGTATCTGTGTGTGTCCTGTCACCCCTTCTGACTGTTAGGGTCAGGGTCAGCCCGGTCTCCCTCACGTCAAGCATTTACACTAGGAGGAGGATTTGACCCATGCTGTGGCATGAATAAAGCAAGACTTCTGCAAACATCTCAGCACTGTTTTGGTAAGACGATGAGTCAAGAAATACAATATTCACTCATGTCAAACTTCCTCAAAACAGGTGTAAAACATTTTTCAAAAAGCACCATTGACTAGGTTTAAAAATGTATCTTTTTATCATATTAAAAAAAAAATATATATACATATTTATCTATAGATCAAGTATTTCTATTTTATCATGCAGCATCTGCAGAATTAGTTTGAAGTGACTCAATCAGATACCTGTTGGGAGGGCGTCGGCCAACTAGCCATACCCGGGCACCTCAGCCCAAAGCCTGCAGGAGTTTAGCCCTTGTCTCTCTCTCCCTCTGGCTGACGGGCAGTCATGCGTGTTTTGATGTTCTTCGTCTTATTCAGCGAACCAAAACCCGGCAAAGCATTGCCAACAGTCAAAGACAACAATAAGTTCTATATACATTGTGGGACTGAAGAGCCACGCACGCTAGTCAAAGAAGAAGAGAATCGAAGTCCCAAGTCTGTCACTCTCGACATGAGTCACAGCTACGATACATAGCCCACGGCTACCTGCCGTAAAGCTGAATAACAGATGAGATGAAGTCAGATCTCTCTTCGCTGCCCGCACCTCAGACTTGTACTTCTCCTGCGTGGAGCCAAGCAACCAGCGGTGCGACCAGTGTGGTGCTGGCAGGAGCAGGGATCACGGGAAGACGGGGCAGTGGTGCATACGTCCGCTGCCTTCGTCGGGGTCCGAGGTTGGTTAAAGGACAGCCTGGATGTTTTCAGACTGTTGATGGAGTTTTTTAGAGTTTGACCTTCCCTCTGTTTTCTGCCCCATTGGCAAGGCATTGTACCCTCCCCTGCACACACACATGCACACGCACACGCACACACACACACACACACACACACACACACACACACACACACACACAGTTTGTTCTTCAACAGCAGTGGATCCACTGTGGCCATCCAGGGGGAACCAGAAGTGCTGGCTGTGTTGGACCCAGCTGCCTGACACGGTGACCAGAGGCATGCTAAAAAGTGACCCTTTGACTTCAGTCATCTGGTTGGCTGACGCAGGCATTTAGAGTGACCGGAGCAGAGTTATATTCATGAATCTGAAAGTCAGTGTTTTCAAACGATTAAGTGGTCTTTCAGAACTAGTATGAAAAGACTAACTTTAAAAGCTTTGCCCTTTTCTCCTTAATTTGTAAAAAGACCTTTTTAAACTTGTGTCATGAACATGTCTGCTGTGATCTTGAACAAAGAAGTCAATGCAATCCTATTCTATCCTTGTCTTTGCCAACAGGTATATTAATGTTCTATCCTGCCCCAAACTCATGCCCTGTTCTTTTCGTGACATTAACATTAACATTGCCTGTTTGGAGGCCCTTTCACATCACAACAAAGTGATGGCGACGCAGAGACGACATGCCTTCAACACAAGATGTGTGTATGTGTGGAGCTCCGTCGTGGCCACGGTGAATGTTGATGACTGCGTCCGACCGAGTAAAGCGTCCTGGAAACGTTCAGTTTAGCTCCACGGTGAGTGGTGCATTTCATTCTCTAGCATCGCTCATTATAGCTCTTATACGCAATGATGTGAGAAGCAATTAAATAATACCTCAAAGTTGGCATTAGATGTTACCTCAGGGATAGCACTTTGAAGTATAGCTCAAAAGGGACTATATATTTGGGACTAGGTTATTTTGAAAATACAAATTTAACATTTGGCAAACATAAGCGTTTGTTGTTTGTTGTTTGTTTCAAGCCATTTGTTGTGAATTGTAATACGTTGTACAATGCGACATACAGAGATGCTGACATACCAAAGCCATCCTGTTTATCTTTAATAGCTACAGATTCAGACATGGAAAGCGCCAATGTTTTACACCCGGGCAAGCAAGAAAAAACACATGCCCATCATCTGCGATGATGGGCAGAGAACATAGCACAATTCTGTGTAGTTGTTCTTTTTGCATATTTGTGTGTTTCTTCCCCAATGTGTGTTTGCCAACATTTGTTGTCTTCTTTCCTAGACGTGCATTTTTTCAAAATTGTTGTTCATGTAATGTATTTTGTATGTATTTTGTGCATTTATATATGATGTGTGTGTGTGTGTGTGTGTATGTTGTATATGCATGTGTGTGTGTGTGTGTGTGTGTGTGTGTGTGTGTGTGTGTGTGTGTGTGTCTATGTGAAGGTGTGTGTGTGTGTGTGTGTGTGTGTGTGTGTGTGTGAGGGGGTTTATTTTGGGCTTTTTTTCACTACAGATGGCTGCATTTCACAGCTTTTGCTAACCTATATTACAATTTTTCTTCCATTCAACAACAACCACACAGATTTGCCAGGTCTCCACACTTCAGTAGCAATTCCTGCAGGCTAGATTTCATAGCTTTGGAATTACCACGGATATATTCCCAAATATAGCCCTGGATAGAGCTCATGCAAGAACCAAGAAAAAGACTTCCAGGGGTGAACATCCGGAACAACTGGCTTTGCATTCTTTCATTTATGCTGTGTGGGCATGTGCATGTTTGTGTGTTGGCATGTGCATGTTTGTGTGTGTGTGTGTGTGTGTGTGTGTGTGTGTGCATGTCTGTGTGTGGGCATGTACATGTTTGTGTGCGGGCATGTGCATGTCTGTGTGTGGGTTAGGGTTAGGGTTAGCATGATGTGCATGATGTGTGTGTGAGGGCATGTATGTGAGTGTAGGAATGTCTGTGTGTGATGTGTATGTGACCATGTGTGTGCATGTGTGTGTGTGCATGTGTGTGTGTGTGTGTGTGTGTGTGTGTGTGTGTGTGTGTGTGTGTGTGTGTGTGCCTACGTGTGTCGGGGGGTGAAGTATAGTGCAGGGGAGGAGGCGGAGGGGATAGAAATAGTTCCAGGTCACATGTAGCAGGGAAGTTATGGTAACTAGTCACATATGAATCATGTTCAATCCAGGACAGGCAGGGCTGTGGCACTGACACACTGGATTGCGACTGAAAGATTTATAGTGTACAATTCTATACAGGAGGATGCATGGCTGTGTACTATAATGAATTGCTCCATTATAACCATGCTTTTTTTTCCGTGACTCTCATCTCCATTGACGATGTTCAACCAGCCTTACGGTTGCCAGGCTTAAGCGAGTATCACACTACGTGTGAGTCAGAGTGTGAGTATATGTATAGACCCCATATGTGAACATAGATAGACTGTGGAAGGATGATGAAATGATTTATTATTATTTAAAAATTATTATTTTTATTATTTTTATTTAAAAATAGTGATGTGGTATATATAGAGTTGGAACCTCAACGTTGCACACACAGCTAGCTGACCTTGCTGAGGCTACACAAGCGCAATAAAATCATCTGCTGTAAAATATATACATGTACTGTATTCTGATATGTGTGTGTTATCTGTGTGTGTGAGTGTGAGTGTGTGTGTATGTCCGTGTGTTTATATGTCAGCATTGTGTGTGTCATGCAGTGACACACACACTTTGTGTGCAGTGTCTTGCCTTGTGTCTTTGTGTGTGTGTGTGTGTGTGTGTGTGTGTGTGTGTGCATGTGTGCGCGCATGCGTCATGTGAGCGTTTTACGTAAATCCATCCCTTATATCCGTGGGTCTCCATCAGCGTCGTCCGTGTCCATCCCATAATTCTTCTCTCCATGAAACTAGGACATTTTATTTTATTTGCCTGCCACAGACCAAGGCCGTGGTGATTGATAGGCCCATGGTTGCCTTACGCAGCCTATTTATCAAATGGCCAGTGGGTAAGAAAGATAGGTAGCTGCCGCACGTGCACACACAAACACACACACACACACACACACACAAAAATATAGGCATGCACATACATGCATGACCATACACACATACCCAAATAATTATGTGACATATGTGTGTAACCCTAGCCTTTTTGTGTGCAGTGTTGTGTTACACACAACAGCAACATACAGTAACGTAACTACTTTTTTCGGCTAAAAAGTAGTGTAATGCGTTACTACTAGAAATATGGTAATGAAACGTAGTTCCTTTTTCAGTTGGGCACAACGTTACTTTTCCCAGGGACAGATTTGACAGCGACACTGCCTCAGGTAGGCTGGTAGGCCTACTAGCAATAGCATGCAGAGAGCAGTCAGTCATCATGGCAAGCATGGCGGAGCAACCAACGGTAACACCTCTTGCACACTACCTTCGTCAAGTTGGCTCCGTGGCTGGCGTCAAAAGTTTAGAAATGTTAAACTTTTCGGAAAGCGACGGGTCTGTCGGCCAATCAGATTGCAGTTATGCAAATACACTAGTGTGCCGCTACTTGGACAATGTCCAATGAAATGGTCTTTGTGATACAACCCGCGTGGAAATGTCAAAAAGCCGTCTGGCAGCAGGGGATTTAAGAATGGATTTAATGGATTTAAGAATTGGGTGATTGCTGTGGTACACATACTGGGGCAACACTGTCCTTGCGACTACAGGATCCATTTAGCAATAACAACAACAAGAAGGAAGACGCAGGAAAAAGCTGGCTTTATAACGCCTGGTGCAAGGAGAGCGCAAGAAGAGTATTGCCCCTGTACGTGTACAGCGATTTGATTGGGGGCAGGCTGCGTCCACAAAGACTACTCCCCCATATGTCAGACACACCCTCGCCCATCCGTCGACTGACGAAGGTAGTGTGAACGAGGCGTAACTTTTGAGGGATGGAGGTATTCACATTATTTCGAACTGATTGAAAATAAGGGGAAGAATTTGAGAATTATTGTTTGTATTGTTTTCTTCAACAAGTGCTCTGTTTGTGGTATTTTTTTATAATAAAGAGCATAAAAGAAATACCTGTTATGTCCTCCATAGTATAACTTTATGTAGGCCTATACACATTTAGGCCTTTACACATTTTAACGTTACTTTCCATAGAGTAACTAAGTAAAGTAAGGGAATACTTTTTTAAGAAGTAACAAGTAACGAGCAAACGCTACTTTTTAAAAGTAACTTCCCCAACATTGTGTGTGTGTGTGTGTGTGTGTGTATATATATCCATTATCAGTGAAATATTCCTGAGCGGCTAGCCAAAGCCCTCAGTGGGGTCAGTGTAAAGAGCCCTTGCAGGGCAATCTGGGTAAATGATATTCTCTGCAAGTGCTGGATATGCAAATGCAGTAATAAAGCAGTGAAGAGAAGAGTCCACAGAGGAGGGGATGACGTTACCTCTGAGCTCATCTTCCCATGATAGCAAAAGAAAAGAGGGAAAGCTTTTGAGGAGGGCCATGGAGAGACAGAGTGGAGAGAAGGGGAAGTTATGAGGCAACGCAGTCCACGTTTCAGCTCTTTATTTCTGAAAGGCTCCTTCGGTGGCTTTAAAATTGCCTGGAAATGATAATAAATGGAATGACAGTGTGCAATTGCAAAAGTGGGTAAAGTGTGGAGTTTATGTTTGTATTAAAATACAAAAAGAGCACACCAGAGAAGGAAAGGTACATAAACTAATCTTAAAATTAATGGCAAAGAAAATGATAAATATATGTTTTACCCAGCCTGGTGTATGAAATAAGCATATATTCATGAGATAATCAGTCGACAAAATTGTTGAGATTTCCCTTAGACAAACCCAGACTTAATTGAAACTGCGAGGACTGTCCGATTATTTCAGGGAATAACAGTACGTACACTTGCACACTATGCAGTAAATACCATTTTATTGTCGTTATTTTTCAAGGACTGATACAAACAAACAAAAAAATAACTAGCCAGCCAACTAAACCAATAAAACAACCCTAAATAAATAACGCTGCAACAATGCTCCTACCGCCCAATAAATCACAACAGAAAGGCCAGACTCTAAGGTTAGACGACAGATTGGTAAATCTCATGTTTTTGTTTACTTTCCTCTGCACATTGTTTCTCCACCCGTGTCATCGCTAAAGGCGCCGTTTCCTCATCACAACCCCCCCCCCCCCCCCCCCCGGGTTAAACCTGGCGGTGGCGGTGGCGGCTATTAGCGGCCAATGCATGCGGTGCTCGCCCGACGTGTTATGACAGCGGGCCCGAGGGTGACAGTAAGTGGCGTACCAAGGCTGCGTGTAGTCAGAGGATAGGTGAGCTGGCCATCAAGCGGACGGTGACGGCGTTCGGTTTCCCCTTGTCACGTCGGAAAGGTTTCAGGTTCAGAGGTCGCCATTTCTGATGTGTCTGTGAGTGTGTGTGTGTGTGTGTGTGTGTGTGTGTGTGTGTGTGTATTTGTATGAGGCTGGTCTTGGATGATGGGTGGACCCAGACAGGTTGAAGGTGGAGATGAACGGCTCCTTTTAAATATGGTCACTTTTGACCCAGTACAGTTGACTTGATCATTACCAGGTAGGTTAAACTGCTGCGACTACACTGGAGCTATCTCTGTGTTTATGATGTGATGCACTGAGCTGCTGCGTGCATATCTTAGCAACAAAGTTGCAAATTTCCTATACATGTAAGGGTGGAAACAGATGGGAAATATATTTCCCAACAAATAATGGCTTCAGAAATAATGTTGGTTCCAAAAATGATCGGTGGGCAATGAACAGGAGAGGAGCAGGTGGGGGCCGATAACCAAGGATAATGAGGATGATAAAGGGATGCTGGTGCGTGCGTGTGTGTGTGTGTGTGTATGTGTGTGGGTGTGTGTGTGTGTGGGTGTGGGTTTGTGTGATTGTGTGTTAGCAAAGGGAGGTCACAAGATGATAAAACATTAGGGCCCAGTGTCAATGTGACCTTAATCAATCCCTTAAATTTACATCTGTCTCTCTCTCACAAGGGTGCATTCTCTCTCTCTCTCTCTCTCTCTCTCTCTCTATTCTTGCTGTCTCTCACTCTCTCTCTATTGCTTCCCCCTCTCTCTATCCCTTACTCCTTCCCTCTCACTCCCTGTCTCTCTATTCATCTTGCTCTGTGTCCTCTCTCTTCTCTCGTTCTCTATCAATTGCTCTTACTATATATCTCTCCTGAACACACACTCCCATTTGTTTTTTGTCTAATGCCATATTTCCTGTTCCGTGTCTTCTGCTCAGAATGGACTGTTGAGAGAAGGCACAACGTAAAAAAAGAAAGCGCTACCTTCTTTTGTAACAATATAGCCTCACTTTCCTTGTCATTCTCATCTTTTGTTCCCTCTTCTTTCCTCCCCCTCCATCTTGGAGTTAGCTGGCATTTCAGCCGTATCCATTTGATCCATAAAAGACTCGGTGTGGCGATCAAACATGGCGCATGGCTCCCATGCCAATCCGTCCTGGTTGTAACCGGGAGTCTCTTGACAGGCCTGCCCCTGTGGAGCCACACAGGGAAGACCGGTTTCTAAAGAATCAGTGAAAAAGACAGGCAAAGAGAAAGATTAGTTCATTTTCCATTCGTTGTTCATTTTGGAGTTCATTATTTATGTTTGAAAAGAACAAAATGAAACAGAAAATGTTAAAAGTTAGAATCAGACCTTGAGCCTTCTAAAACCTTACCATCACCCGCAATGTAGGCTGTCACAGCAACTAACAATCCTTTAGTGCAGTCAAAATAAGTCAGGATTTACCTCTTTTCAGGACAGTGGATCATTGTGGACGGGGAAATGTGCTCAGCATTTCACCAACAGGGGCCAGACAAACAGATACAACAGAAGAAGACTGATGTACAAAGATAACACATGATCAACAGGGAATAGACACTATACTCTTCTGTTACCACATTTCTTTCATTCTGATAGTCTTCCTCTGAATGGCACAGCGCTGGGACTAATCAGTGATTCGTTTTTGCTGAGGTAGAATAATGTGTGTGTGTGTGTGTGTGTGTGTGTGTGTGTGTGTGTGTGTGTGTGTGTGTCTGAAGGGGTGTGTGTGTGTGTGTGTGTGTGTGTGTGTGTGTGTAAGATAGTGTTTGTGTGTGTGTATGTGTGTGTGTGTGTGTGTGTGTGTGTGTGTGTGTGTGTGTGAGACGGATAGAGTGTGTGTATGTGTGTGTGTGTGTGTGTGTGTGTGTGTGTGTGTGTGTTGATGCTCATGAGCCACCGGAGAGTTTGTTTAGGTATCATAGGCGGGAGCTGCATGAGAGCCAAACCCTTTGAAGTAACGTGTCTTGATGTCAGAGAACAACATTAGAATGTCTAATGTGTGTTTGTGTGTGTGTGTGTGTGTGTGTGTGTGTGTAAGTGTGTTTAAGCTTGTGTGTGTGTGTGTGTGTGTGTGTGTGTGTAAGTGTGTAAGTGTGTTTAAGCTTGTGTGTGTGTGTGTGTGTGTGTGTGTGTGTGTGTGTGTGTGTGTGTGTGCGAGCGTGCATGCATGCGTGAGTGTGTGTGTGAGAGTTTTGTGGGAGTTGTGTGGGGAATACGCCAATTTGCAGCGGTAACAGATTCTCCACCGGATGTATCACTGGAGTACTCCAGGGCGAGGGGAGAATAGTGTTGATCCACGCTGCTTTTTCACAACACTCCCGGGTTGATTCCCATGACTGGTTAAGGGGTCCGCCTGCGTCACTGCAGGGAGAGGGGCCACAGGAGCTGAGTCACACCCAGTGTTCATATTAGGACAGTTTAAATCTGTGTCCAGGTAAACACTTGCCCAGGGAATACTGTCAACTGTGCGCTATACTGGGAGGCTCTGTTCATGTTTTTCCAGAGGGGGGGTCTTGTTTCGGGTTGACCAGACTGTTCATGGTGCAGCTTGTGTCGCCACAGCGGCCTTTGCACTCAGGTTCAAAGATAACAAGGGGTGGATTCCTAGTCTGCTGTTTCTTACCCCTCACCCACCACTCCCCCATCGTGTGTCTTGTAGCCACCGGTGTTTTGCACACTGTCTTGTAGGATGGAGGATACCTGGTGGCCTGAGGTGGGAAATGCATTCTTTCTTTTGCAAGCACCCCCTCCCAGGGAAACATTTACCATGGCAACTGGTGGCCAAAGGTGTGAAATGCCAATGTTCCCTTTCAAGCCACTCAGCAGGGGGCAGGCCGCAAGAAGTGGAAGTATCCACTGAGCACACATATCCTTTCACATACACATATCCTTTCACACACGCAGTGTGTCTGTAACAGTGGACAAAGTACCGGATACATCCGGTTATCCAGGGAGTATCCGGGAGTAAACAGAGGTATTCCAGCCCAGATACAAACTCTTTTAACGCAGTGTTGGTCATGATCCCCTCCTGGCTTTCCATCCTACTGCCAGCTCTGCCAGTACTTTTTCTGATCACCTGCCTGCCACCCCCACCTCATCAGTACAACCACCTTCACCTGGGTTCCCTCACCTGATTTAAACCCACTCTTTCCACTCAGTCTCTGCCAGATTGTCTTTAGCAGCATGCAAAGCTCTCTAGTATTATTTCCCGGATTGCTTCCTTGGTTTCGACCCTGCCTGTCCCTGACCCCTCTGCCTGCTCGCCCCTTGTCTGTCTCCAGTTTGCTTGGATCCACTTCCGGGAGATCTCTGCTAGAACGTTGGAATGTTTTGGCTAGCTCAGGTTGTGGACTATTCTCGTGTACCTGCTGTGGATTTTACGACCCTGTTTGGACAATAAACTGTTGAACTGTTCCAACGCTGGTCTCAGTCTGTGCTGTTCTTGGGTCCAACCTCACGCCCATTACAGTGTTAGCTGAAATAAGAACACCTACTTTAGTTTACTTAAATTATAATGGTGCCTGCTTTTGCTATGAAGCAACTTATATGTGTTGAAGGTTTTATTTGATTTATCAGGCCTCTATTATTTATTAGGCATTTGTTAGGCTAAACAGTGCCAGTTATAGCTCATTAAAATGCAAAGCTACAGTGGCTCCTCACAACCCCATCTACTCTATTTGGTATATTCCTCCACAAGTTTGTTGTCTTTGTCTAATTCGACAAATTGTTTCATTATTCACTTTTATAATTCATTTGTTCAATTGTTCAATTCATTGTTTTGCAATTCTACCCTTGAAACAAGTTTATCTTTTTTATTTATGCGAATTATGTTTAATTTCTTTGCTAGAATGTATAACAGTTATTGGACCCTAATACAACAACCTGATCTCACAGAAATGCGTGAAATGACCACGAACACCTAGTACCAGATTCCGTGCTCCTTTCACGTAATGTGTTAAAATTACGTGAAAAGGAGCACGGAAACAGTCTCCACTGAAAGCCAATGAGTCCAAATTCCGTGAGATGGCCACGCAAACCGTGTCGTGGTGGATGCACGCATTTTCAGCTTCAAAGACGTCACGCTGTGGGTGGTGTTTCAGATCCCGGCGTTGCCTGTCGCCTTGGTAACGCCGGCGTATCCCCCAAAGGAAACACACACACACGCACGCACACACACACACACACGCACGTACGCACGCACGCACGCACACACACACACACACACACACACACAATGCATTTCGCTGCTACAACAACAAAAATATACAAAAATATAAATTAATATAAATTAATACAAAAATAATTATTAATTAATATTAATAATAACTCTAATATTATTACTTTCAAAACATTGGCCAAAATTAAACACAGAGCTGCCAACTCTCAGGGTTTGACCGTGTGACACGCGCCTTTGCCTGCTTACACACACACACACGCACACACGCCACACATCCAATTTCTCACGGCAAAAAAAAACAAAAACACGCGTCCGTCCACCCCCCGTCCACCCCCTCAACAATCCTGATCGCCCCTCAACAATCCCGATCGTTTAATTTTCTGTTTTATATATTAGTAGGCTATAGGCTATTATTATCCCGAAAATATTGATTCTAGGTTCCACGTTGCAAACGATTTCATGAGTTCAAACATAAACATTCATTGTAACATAACATTCATTCATAGATCGGCTCCAAACCACGTTAACGACGTTAAGCCACCAGAGTGGTGGTGACGTTATATTATTCGCGTCGACAGCAGCGAACAGCTGTAGTTCACAAAGTGGCCTCACACAAAACCTAACATTATCAAACTTCTTCTCGAACATTTTTAGTTTTCTTGGCATGAAAAATTATCATTTAAATCCACAAACAACATATGTGTAATCCAGGGCATATAAAGACTGGGACTCGAAAATAATTACTTTCTCTCCATTGAAACCCATTCATATTTTTCGATCCCATAGGTCCCATGGGCTCTACCTGAAGGGGCGTGACTTCGCCACTCTATAGAGAAGAGCCGTGTAATAAATAAATCAATAAATGTATTTATTTATTTATTTATTATATACCGAGACCACCAGACTTCCTCGAAGCAAGGAGGATGGTCAATGGTCAGATACAGATCTTGTTATAACGATAATTGAATAAAAGCTATGGTCCTTATAATATGGTACTTATAATATTATAACTAAATAATTGTATATTTATATATATGATATATATAATATATATTTTAATATTTAATTAATTAAATACAATAACGGCTTTAAACATGTGATACGCACGTGACTCTCATGGTTGCTATGGTTGCCAGCCCCCTCTGCTCCTTACATGGCGGCAACGGTGCTGCCGTCAAGTGGGTTGTTTTTGTCGTAAACGTTGGCTTTTACCCGCTGGTTAGGAAATAGACAGATATTCCAAGATTTCCTTCAAAAGGAAACCTTGAAATATGTTTATATTATCTGCAGTTTAGACTTGTAATTAATATGTTACTTTTTAATGAAGCTTTAACGAGGCAGGGTTATTTGAAACAATTCATTAAATATGTGTGAGAATGACCTCTCACTGAGAGGTCATTCCTCCTCCTGAGTGTGCTTCCTATGTCTAGTGTACACCCCTACTGTCCACAAGAACCACCCCCCCCCCATCCCCATATGGATATGGAAAATTGTTGCCAGGTCAGGTCCCAGTGGTGGTTTCATATATATGAAATGATCTATTAGGAGGCCGAAGCCTTAAAGGAAATGATGCAATAGGTGACTGAGTCGAGGACATTAACAAGTAAGCTATATTATATCAAAGGGGGTCTCAAAGGACACATATCATTATCAACCTAGGGGTGCAGCCCTACAAGAAATAACTCAGCAAGTGCTCCATCTTGTTGCACCTCACCGGCTCGCTTGCAAGATTTTGGCCTGAAGTTCTCCCCAGACCTACACCCTAGCCATCCAACATGCATATCTGAGAATCAGGCGTCACTTTAATAATGACAAAAAGTTATGAGAGAAATGCACATTAACTTTTTGTTATCTCATAAGCGGCGTGGTGCCGGCTCCTTTTGACCTTTTGACCCCAGACTTCACTTGTAGACACACCAGCTGTGTCTACACACCTTAAGCCACAAATGTACACATCCATCCCACAAAAAATGGGGACTAGAAACTAACCTCTGTCTTATGTACATTTACTCTACTGTTGGAGGTCACGCCCCTTTTCCCACCTTTTCGAGCAAGCTAGAGATTCCAAAATGTACACGCACACTTCCCGGGGTCCCGAGAACGACATATCCGAGATTTGGATTTCTAGCCCTTAGAGAAAAAAAGTTTTCCGAAATGGACTGTTATTTGGACAAAGCCTCTCAGAAGTGTTGCCTGTAAGACCTAGTGCGTCAGAATGTGGTGGAAAGACAGTTTTTGAGATAGGAAGGTCCTACCGCCCTGAAACTTGAATACCTTATTCTAGGGCATAACTGGGACCCCCACACCGAAACTTGGCCCGGTCGGACGCCAAGGGCATGGAGGGGGGGGGTCTGAGGTTTAGGGTTAGGGTTAGGGTTAGGGTTAGGGTTAGGGCTGGCTTTTTCCCAGAGACCCACAATTTTCACAGAGTAATCCCAAGATGCACCCTGGCTGAAGGTCTAATGGCCACTGAAGTCAGCAGACATTTTATTGTCAAAACAAAGTTCATTGATGTCCCCTCACAACTGGGGTGTCATTACCTCGGCGGCACTCGTGGAGGCGCTGTTTAGTCTGGCGCCAGCCTATGACCATAACGTATGTGTAAGTTTAATAGAGTGGCGAAGTCACGCCCCTTCCGGTAGAGCCCACGGGACCTCTGAAATCGAAAAATATGAATGGGCTTCAATGGAGAGAAAGTAATTATTTTCTGGTCCCAGTCTTTATATGCCTATGAGGTTTACAATATATATTATATATCATATATATATATATAAATATACAATTATTTAGTTATAATATTATAAGTAGACCATAGCTTTTATTCAATTATCGTTATAACAAGATCTGTATCTGACCATTGACCATCCTCCTTGCTTCAAGGAAGTCTCCGTATATAATTAATAAATAAATACATTTATTGATTTATTTATTACACGGCTCTTCTCTATAGAGTGGCGAAGTCACGCCCCTTCAGGTAGAGCCCGACCTATGGGATCGAAAAATATGAATGGGTTTCAATGGAGAGAAAGTAATTATTTTCGAGTCCCAGTCTTTATATGCCCTGGATTACACATATGTTGTTTGTGGATTTAAATGATAATTTTTCATGCCAAGAAAACTAAAAATGTTCGAGAAGAAGTTTGATAATGTTAGGTTTTGTGTGAGGCCACTTTGTGAACTACAGCTGTTCGCTGCTGTCGACGCGAATAATATAACGTCACCACCACTCTGGTGGCTTAACGTCGTTAACGTGGTTTGGAGCCGATCTATGAATGAATGTTATGTTACAATCAGTGTGCGAAATACCCTTCAATATTCGGGGGGGTCCCCATCTCCTGATTGTTGCGCAATATCGATCTAAATTATTCTTATGCAGTAGGCCTATAGCAGTGGTTCTCAAATGCGAGCGTTCTCTAGTGGTACGAACGCGGAGTATGAACGATTTTTTTTTTTTTTTTTTTAAAGTTGAAGCAGAGCTGGGTTCACCGTGTGACACACGCTTTTG
Source organism: Micromesistius poutassou (assembly GCF_964030765.1). NCBI lineage: Eukaryota > Metazoa > Chordata > Actinopteri > Gadiformes > Gadidae > Micromesistius > Micromesistius poutassou. The sequence continues at coordinate 10,022,443 of NC_140274.1, forward strand.
CCTGCTTACACACACGCCACACATCCAACAACAATAACAATCCTGATCGCTCCCCCCCCCCCCCCCCCCCCCCCTCAAAAATCCCGATCGCATTGTTGACGGTTCATTTATTAGCCTACATAAATGAACTGGCTACAACAATGAAACAATAAATTATTTACAATGCTCCGAATGAGCACATGTGTGATGGCCGTGCAGTGTTTCCCACACATAGGCCAATGTGTGGCGCTGCCCCACAGATTGAACAACGAGCGCCACAAATTGATTCCGCTTTTCTTATTTATTTTTACTTGAACGCGTTTTTTAAATGTAACTCCGCCAGCCCGTAATCGCGCCCCCGTAATGCTGCCAGTCCGACATGTTCCCATTCCGACAGTCCTGTGCGCGTATGCAAATTAGCCATGTGCGCCAAACAGAAGAAGGGCCCTATCTTGCGCCCGGCGCAATTGACTTTCTACACCGACGCATGTGTCGTTGCTAGTTTGCACCCGGCGCAAAGCTGATTTTCCCCTTTACATCGTCTATCTCCTCATCTCCGAGTGCCACCTTTTTCGATGTGAATCCGAAGTGTGCCAGTGATAAACTTTGATTTTGCTTTCGCTTGTTAGCCATTGTTATTGACGGCCTACGTCATTGCTCTGGGCTCTCGCACATGGCTAATTTGCATACGCGCAGGCGCAGGACTGGTTCAACTTAATGTTAAACAAATTATTATTATTAACATTTTTGAATTATAAATACTTGACATGGTGATCTCTTAAACACATCATTAGTGACAATAAAATTATTATATCATTTTTTTTAATTTTTTTTTTTACAAGATTGAGACCCCCCCCAGGTTTTGCTTTTGAGTCTTTCAGGGGGTCTCAAGGGGTTAATCGGGGGGGTCCGACCCCCCCAAACCCCCCCGTATTTCGCACTATGGTTACAATGAATGTTTATGTTTGAACTCATGAAATCGTTTGCAACGTGGAACCTAGAATCAATATTTTCGGGATAATAATAGCCTATAGCCTACTAATATATAAAACAGAAAATTAAATAATGGCCAGGTCGTGTGGTCGATGGGAACCATAGCGTTATAGCTGCCTGCCCTACATATTTATATATGTATTTATTTATTTAAGGGGGGGGGGGGGGGGGGGGACGATCGGGATTGTTGAGGGGCGATCAGGATTGTTGAGGGGGTGGACGGGGGGTGGACGGACGCGTGTTTTTGTTTTTTTTTGCCGTGAGAAATTGGATGTGTGGCGTGTGTGCGTGTGTGTGTAAGCAGGCAAAGGCGCGTGTCACACGGTCAAACCCTGAGAGTTGGCAGCTCTGTGTTTAATTTTGGCCAATGTTTTGAAAGTAATAATATTAGAGTTATTATTAATATTAATTAATAATTATTTTTGTATTCATTTATATTAATTTATATTTTTGTATTTTTTTGTTGTTGTAACAGCGAAATGCATTGTGTGTGTGTGTGTGTGTGCGTGCGTGCGTGCGTGCGTGCGTGCGTGCGTGTGTGTGTGTGCGTGCGTGTGTGTGTGTTTCCTTTGGGGGATACGCCGGCGTTACCAAGGCGACAGGCAACGCCGGTGTTTTTCAGATTTAAAAAAAGAAAAGAAAATTTCACTCATTGAATTAAAAATGAAAATTCAATGTGGAAAACAAAAAGGACATTTTAGTTACTAAGAAAATATGATGAAAGCTCAATTTGTTTTATTTGTATTTGCTGGTCACAGATAAACATGAGGATTATGGGTAATGTAGTGCTTCTCCGTGATATGACATTGACAATAAAATGTGTTTTCTTAAAATGAAGTTGATATTACACAGGCTTTTGGACTCGAAAGAAGCACATACCATCGTTACACAGTCTGTCTTGGATGGTTACAGCGTTATGGCTAATAATCCGATCTTTTTTAACAATATCAATTAGTCTACATTTGCACTTCCGGGATCTGAAACACCACCCACAGCGTGACGTCTTTGAAGCTGAAAATGCGTGCATCCACCACGACACGGTTTGCGTGGCCATCTCACGGAATTTGGACTCATTGGCTTTCAGTGGAGACTGTTTCCGTGCTCCTTTTCACGTAATTTTAACACATTACGTGAAAGGAGCACGGAATCTGGTACTAGGTGTTCGTGGTCATTTCACGCATTTCTGTGAGATCAGGTTGAATACAAAGTGTTTTTGTTGCCCAGCAACAGCATGCTGATGCATGCATTATAACAATTAAAACATGAGTTGCAAATCACAGACCACACTGAAATAAACAAAAACACACACACACACACATATGCATTCACACATACACACGCATATATACCCAATAGAGATGCACAAATACACGCACGGACACACACACATACACACACAGACACACACACTCCTGTTAAGTGTGTCAGTGTCAGAGGTGAGTGAATGGAGGCGCAGGTTAGTAAAGGTCCAGGTCCTTTATCAGCCCTGCTGTGACAGTTCCACGTGCCTCTGGGTCAATACTGTCACTGGGACACAGAAAAAAAGAGAGGAACGAAGAGAGGACTGGAGAGAGGCAGGGGGAGAAAACCAAACAAATCCTCCCAGAGAGAGAGAGAGAGAGAGAGAGAGGGGGAACAATGTCAGATATTTCCGTGTAGAGATGTTGAGTGACGTGGACAAGGGAACACAGTGCAGCAAAGTGGGTAAATAAATAAAATCGGAACTCTGAAAGCCTGTTATGCTGGAGATCAGAGACACAACAAGGGCCCAACAGATCATGTCTATTCAGATCAATATTTATCCTTGAATGCCAGCAGGAAGGATTTAAGAAGTAGATTGGCCCTTTAATTTATGTAAGGTGTAACCTTTGGTGCGAGGCCACAGTATTTGCATACATGCATTTGATTTGACCTTCATTGATTATGTGTTGACACCTCTGCAATGTTTTTAAGCTGCGGAGACCCGTGTTTGTTTGAAACATGCTTGGGGTAAATAAGTCCTCCCAATGTGTAGCCTTAGATTCATTGATTTTGTTTATTTTGTAATTGCAGATACAGAGAAAAGGTGTAAAGCTTGGGTTGCTAAAAACTAAAAGTCCCTCGGATGGTGAGGCTCCACTTGCTCCGCAGGTGTGTACTGGTGGTGATTCACTTGGCTAGAGGGGCCTGTCGATGAGGAAGGCCCGGGGGTCTTACTTCTGATCAGTCGGCCAAGGCCCCCTAAAGCCTGAGGAGGCGAGTATAGACCCTCTACCCACCGTAATTACTGCCTATAAACCCCCCTGGGAGAGGGGAGGGATGTGGGGCGAAGCGGCTGCCAGTGGAGGGGTGTTCAGGGAACAGCTAGTTCTGAGGACGGACAGGGCAAAGTGCTGAAATGAAAAGAAAATGAGAGAAGGGGGTAGAGAGAGAGAGAGGGGTGATAGAGAGAGAGCGAGAGAGAGAGAGAGAGAGAGAGGAAAGATGAGGGAGGCAGGCATGGGGGTGGAAGGCTGAGAGAGTTGGAAATAGGTGACGGAATCATGTAGGCGGGAGATCGACATTCTTAATAGAATGTTGGCCATGTTTTTCCCCCACTTTTTATTTTTTTGGAGATGATGAAAGCGGATGAGAGGGAGGAGATGTCATAGTGGTAAGATTAAAACGCTTGGCCGACCCTTTTATAGATTAACTGATGAAAGAAGGGTGGGTGGGAGGGAAAGTACATTGTTTAAGATTTGACATGCCTGGCTGCCCTCTATAGATTAACGCTTTAACTGTAATCTAACAAGGTAATTGGTATGCTAATGAATATGTTAATTGGTAATAATATCAGATAAGGGTGCTATCGGTTTTAGTATTCCCTTGGCAGCCAAATTGCACTTCTTGCATTAATTACTTTAAAAGGAACTATTTAGGAGACTCAACATGTGAGTGTTTGACAGTGAGGGTGAGACAGTCTAAGGTACAGGCTTTTCCCTTTCTGCAGCTCAGCAGAAAAAAAGCAGACACCTTGTCTGTCTTGTGACTTAAAATTGCAAAGCACAAACTAAATATTAAAATAAAAATGAATCATCTTTTTTTCAATAACTCGAAAACTGCACATTTTGATCTTTTGAAATACATTTTCTCTGTGGTATCCTTGATATACATTGTACAGCAATTCACCATTACCCTAAGAGGGGTCTACCCCGGCCTAAATAAAACTAGTCTCCAAAAGGAGGCACATTTTCCCTTCCCCCTGGTTATTAGATGGTGGTTGTTCATGGTTATTGAACAAAGGTTGTTTTGCAGTGCAAAAAACAACCATTTTAATTGGCTACAAAAACAATGATACAGAAAGCCAAGTCATACAATGCACTGTAGAGGGGGGATAGGGGTCTTTCAGTGAAAACTCCTGACATATAAAAAAATAACACAGAAAATATGTAAAGATGTTGTTTGCAAGATGTTCAACAAGAGCTTCATCCCTTTTCCAGCACACTGAGTGCATGTGCATGTGTGTGTGTGTGTGTGTGTGTGTGGGTGTGTGTGTGTGTGTGTGTGTGTGTGTGTGCGTGTGTTTGTTCTTGTCTGTGCGTGTGTTTGTTCTTGTGTGTGTGTGTGTGTGTGTGTGTGTGTGTGTGTGTGTGTGTGTGTGTGTGTGTGTGTGTGTGTGTGTGTGAAGATGAGACAAAAGGAAAAGGGTGAAAAAGTAAATGAAACAGAATGATTGTGGAGACAAATAATGAGTACTGGAAAATGAGTGGGACAACGAAAGACAGAGAGAGAGAGAGAGAGAGAGAGAGAGAGAGAGACAGAGAGACAGAGAGAGTGAGAGGAAGAGAGACAGAGACACAGAGAGAGAGTAAGAGGAAGTGAGAAATGCCCAGTCCTATTGAGAGTAGCTCACTAGTGTGTCGCGAGGTTTGGTCTGTGAATTATAGATAGCAAAGTATTAAATATGGATGGGTCCCTTCTCACAAGAGCCCAGGAGGAACTAGCCCTCTCTCAACTTAACTCCCACACTCCCACACACGCACACATGTACATGCACACATACACACAAACACATAAACCAAGGTACAATCACTAACTCTCTCTCGCACTGAACACACACGCACGCACACACAAACGCACGCACGCACATACACTAGCTTCCATACATATCTGCATTATAATTAGGATTTACACACTAATGGTTCTCGTTCACTTGAACATGCTCTGATATACAAGCTTTCATATTGTTCATAGACTTATTCCTGCAGTTTATTTCTAATATATGTTTCTGTGCATATGCAGAGATCACATGGGATCATATAAAATAGCCACAAGTCATTTAATGTATTAAATGACTTTAATGACCATTTAATGTATCCTCCTTAAAATATTTGATCTTAGTATTGTTTTATAAACATGAATGACACACTTTTAGTTTACCAATCCAGACTGTATGACTTGATTTTTCTTTTTCAATAACTAGTTTCTCAAGAATCCTCAAGAGTATAAATACTCCATGTTTAATTTGCCGCTGTATTTAACTCCCCACTCCAGCTATTAGAACCCTAGGGCATCAGTGCAAAACGTGATCTTAATCTACCCCATGTTGAATCAGAATGTAATCCAGTACCACCTTTCCAACATTAGCCATGAATATTCACCAGGCTACCATTTAAAAATGGATCATTCTCATGTCTAATTATATACCCTCGTTCCCTCCAAGCTACACTCAGGCATGTGCCGGGGTAAGATAGTTTGGGAAATGAAGGCTGTAAACTGTAACGCTTCAACCTGACTCCTTCAAGCCATCAGAAGTGTGAATTATTTCTCGAGTCAGAGGAAGGGCGAACAATGGTCACCTTGTTTTCTCACTTGTATTGAGCACAAAGGTTTTTGTAGTTGCCGACCCCATTTCAAGAAGGACAGTGCCTTGAACACTTTGATGTATCGGTGACAAACACATCGGCACAGAACACACTGCAGCATAAAGAATGTGTATCCTTCGTCCAGACAAACCACACACACACACACACACACACACACACACACACACACACACACACACACACACACACACACACACACACACACACACACACACACATATTGCATATAATCAATTAGCATGAGGTTTGCATGCCGTGATGTCACTGCACAATCACTGGTTAATTAATGACACTTAAACATATGACAGGACCAGGAAGCGGTTGCATGCTATAAATAGAACTGAACTCAATGTATCAGGTGAACTAGGCTGTACTCCATTTGCTTTCTACATTTTAATGGTCTCGCTCTCACTCTGTTGCTCATGCT
>NC_140274.1:10031185-10034500 GCF_964030765.1 Micromesistius poutassou
AAGACTCTGCTCTCAGACCGTGGGACGACAACAACATGTTTTTTCAAACCCAGCGATCGATTTACAAAACACTAACAAATCTCAGCAGATACCTGCCTAAATTCTGGACATTAGCAGCCGATGTTAGCTTATAATGCTTCTTCTGACACACACACACCTATAATGTAATAACACACTATAATGTGTGTGTGTGTGTGTGTGTGTGTGTGTGTGTGTGTGTGTGTGTGTGTGTGTGTGTGTGTGTGTGATAAAATTGCAATGAGTGCATGGGTGGTTTTGTGTGCATTTTTGCACACGTGTCTGCACACGTGTTTGTGTATGTGCACGTTTTTGTGTGTGTACATATTGATATATATGTATATAGACATGCAATTAAATATTTTTTGCTCATTTCAACCTTAACCAAGACTTGCAGTTTCATTATACAATATATTAGCATAGAATGAATGATTATTTCCAACTGTGTTCATTAGCCAAACAGCATTGTACACTTCCCTCCGGGTGTGTTCAGAACTCCACAACCCCCAGCACCCCCACACTCGCTCTCTATAATCTCTCTCTGGGGATATGTGGGGAGTGCTCCTTCTTCACTTGGAGCGGCAGAGATCCATAGGAAACCGTGAGTTCATCCGGAACAACACTGATGTCAGGTGCAATCTGACCTTTCGGTCAATACCGGTTGCCTTTGGAAATACAATTATAATTAAATCTTTATCTTTGTTCCTGACTTCCGAAATGATTACATAGCAGTGCGGTCGAATACTTCCCGAATTGTCAGATGGACTCCTTGACGATATGATAGTGCCACAATTATCTTTGACCTGAAAAGTTACCTCACCGAGCTGTAAGGTGATACAGCAAAACTCCCTGACTATGATTCGCCTATTTGACCACATTCACATGTTCACACAAAATAAACCCTAGTTCAACCTTTGTTGACACCAAAGTTGTTTGAGCAGATATTTACATGCTAGTTGCTGCTGAACATTCCTAAGAACGAACCCTAGCCCTTTTCTCCCACCTCACAGCATTTAAATCAAGGGGGGGGGGGGGGGGGGGAGGCCAAGTAGAACAACACCATAGCAGTACTATACCACTCTAATCTGCTCTCTGCACGTCAGCTCTATCATCGGGCCCTGTGTGGGAACATCCGTGTTACTGTAATCCTCCATCCATCAAGCTAACATGCTATCCTAGTATTTACACATCAGTAGCCATGTGATTGATTTCCTCATATCTAGGCCTTGTCTTCCAGGGTGAACCTGTCTGATCGAGGGCTCAGAATCCCTAACGACAACCGTCTGACGCGAACCACACGCCCTGAACCCTCATATTCAGTGCAGCCCCCCCGCCGCCCCAGCAGCCCGTGCCTACATGTCACAGAGATCGGATTTCTGATGAAAAGAAAAGGGGGCACGCGATTCCTTAGCCCGATATTCATTATGATATGAAGTTGAAGCAAATCACATCGTTGCTTGGACCCAGTTTTATTGGCTTCAATTTTTCCGATGTTGGTGATGCCATTTTGTTGTTCATTTACACCCCCAAAAGTGTGTCAGCGGACGGATATTGGACAGCGATATTGCTAGCTCATTTGAGACAGCGCACACTTGAATAAACATTTTTCAAATCAAATATATTCAATTGAATTAGTATAAGCAGTACTCTTCCAATAGCAGGTCCTTCTAGCTGAATACCACAATGATCCTGTGCGTTGCTACACACAAAGAGCCAGTGCCTTGATCACTGCACAGGTTGCCGCAAGGCAACCTGTGCTACTAATAACTACCTTCCCGTGGTATAATAACGTTCAGAGTCTCGACGCCAATCGCGGGATATCCATCAAAGTTAACAAAGGAAGAGTTGCCATCTGGTTACTATTGTCTGCTGTCACACTCGTACACGCTTCAGCTACCAATGGCAGTCTCTTTCTCCTCCCCCCCCCTTCCTTCTGTCCTCGCCTGCCTCTCCTCCTGTCCATTCCTCCCCCCTCAACGTTGCTTTATTGTGTAACTTGGCTTTGGCACACACACTTCACCCCTCCATCTGTGTATTTATTTATCTCGCTGTCGTCTTTTTCCTAGATCTCCCTTTCTCTCCCTCCCTTCCTTTCTTCTCCCTCACCCAGTCTTTAAGGGAGAATAATTACAAAATGATGGCTGCTAGGCGATTGAATGGCCTGGTTGACCTTTTTCCCCCCTGTCCGCTCATCCCTCCTCCCTATCCCCATCATCAGGAGCCATGAGTAGGAAGAAGTGACCTTCTCACGGGGCACATTGCTGTATTGTGCGTGGCACATTGTGCTCCACTGTTACCCTGTGATCTCACTACACTGACTTCTGAAGACATGGGAGCATTTGGTGTAACTTCTCTCGCTCATATACTTCCAAGCGTTTGCAAAGAACTAGCCCATCGCAAGCCTCCATATCCGGTCTCTCTTGTGACACTTTCAGTGTATAAGATAGCCTTGGGGAAGACCCTTCGAGTTCTGGCCGGCCAATCATAAGTACGTCAGGGGTGGCACTTGAGTTGTAATCGGTGGATTGGTCTTGACACAAGGCGAGGGGTGGAACGGGCAGTTCCATGGTCCAATGGCTGGCTGCGACCATGAATCTGAAAGCAAACAGTAAGTAAAGGCCCTAAACCAGTAAAAGCAACGCATTTGATAAGACCACCATATAGGCACTGGTGAAGCTGCTGAGCCATGTGCTTTTTATCAGTCCAGCCATGAAATAGACATGGTAATTGTTTTACTAGGTAGTTATTCACAAAACTTTATTATTATCCAAAGCAACTTACAGTGAATTAAGGTACACAGGGTTTGAAGAATAGGAATGGCTTTAGGTATCTTGCTGTAAAGATGCATGCAGTTTAGGCTGTCGTGGTTAGGGATCCAACGAGCCAACCGTCTGTACCTGTTGGATTTGGTGTCCAACAGCCTAGCCATTACATGATCCCTCCACAGAGGATGGTGAGAGTGAAGGCTAGCATTACATGATTCATCCACTGATGATGTCGAGAGTGCAGTCTAGCCATTACATGATCCCTCCACTGATTATGGTGAGAGTGTAGGCTAGCTATTACATGATCCCTCCACTGATGATGGTGAGAGTGTAGGCTAGCCATTACATGACCCCTCCACTGATGATGGTGAGAGTGTAGGCTAGCCATTACACTATCCTTCCACAGATGATAGTGATAGCTGAGGCTGCAGTCTCAAAATTGAAGACTGTGTTGCCTTTTGAATACAATGGGATTATATGCACTGCTACAAGTACATTTTTCGATAAATTGGTTCAAAGAAATATGTTTAAA
>NC_140274.1:10034700-10047200 GCF_964030765.1 Micromesistius poutassou
TCTCTCTCTCTCTCTGAACGTGTGGCACTGCTTATGTGGGCCAATTACCAACCATCTGTCTGATACCAACACGGTCACTTTGGCTGTACTCCTTTGGCCTGTCTAGTGAGACCAGATCACAGTTCCCATCCACTGGCAAAGCATCGCTGAAATAAACAAGTCTGCTAAACTTACCCAGGATGACTCACATGAAGAAACTCATCCACATCTTCCCTCTAAAATCTATTGCTGCCTTTGCTTAATTCACACTTGGAAAACCCTCTGTGTGTGTGTATGTCCTTCTCTGGAAAGAAAATGGATACTCTATAACGCTATCAGATGTTGTGGAGTGCAGCTGATTAAAACCAGCAGAGTCTGAGGAAGCTGTGGTGTAGGCATGTGTGTGTGTGTGTGTGTGTGTGTGTGTGTGTGTGTGTGTGTGTGTGTGTGTGTGTGTTGTGGTTGGTTAAGGTGCAGAAGAAAAAAGGACACAAACAGAACTGCAGAGAGGAAGAAGGAGAGGAGGCACATGTCAGAGGGAAGATAAAATACAAGTTAAATAGGGGGGGGGGGGGGATTACTGCAGCCTCCCCAGGAGCCAAATATTAGATTTACTTTGGTTCTGCCCACTTAAGTCCTTGTGTTCAGCCTATTGTCTCAGTAAGCCTGTTCTGTCATTCCCACCCCAGCATTTCTGTTGAGGGTGAGGTAATAGAAAAGGAATATAGGTAAGGAGGGACGGAGGAACAAAGGAAGAAAAATATAAGACATTCGATATCCATCAGTGGTACTTTCTTCTCATATATTAAGGGAAAGGAACAGGCACAAAACCAGGCATACGCAACACAATGCAATAGGGCGGTAAATATGTATTCCTTTCTCCTTTACTTCTCTTAGAATCGTATTTTTGGTCCACCCCTTCCACCCCCCTGTCACCCTGTCATTCCGTCCTTCCCTTTACCTCCCCTCCTTCTTCTTTCATGTCCACTCTGGCGCTCTCTATTTTCTTTATTTCATATTTCTGACAATAGTGGAAGCTGCTGTCGCTGCCTGTCTACCCACTACAAAAGCACAAACAATCTGGTCTGGAACTTTCTCTGCTTCCCTTTTGGTCTCATCCCTCCCCTCCCTCTCCCTTTCTCACCCTTCCCCCCCTCCCTCCCCCCCTCCTTTTTTTTTTAATAGAGCTAATCAGCAAGACTCAAAGCAATATCCGCACAAGAAGTAATTAAGTTGTCAAAATAGAGTTCTTTATACTCCCCTCTGCCTTGTTCTGATGGTGAAACATTAATTTCTCTGTCTCCTGTTGGGCTATTAGCATAATTCCTATTATCCAACATTAGCTCAGTGTCCCTGCATTGTTCACTGGTGTAGGAGGCGTGTATGTGGGTGTGTGCATGGGTGTGTTTGTGTGTGTGTGGCTGCATCTCAAGCACATGCATCCACATACAAGTTTGACATTGCTTTTCCTTAGCATCACAACCATTGATAGTGATATTATATACAAACAAACACACACACACACACACACACACACACACACGTACAAACACAAATGCACATATACAGTCGATAACAGACACGCGCATTCACATTCTCTCTCATACACCCATGCACACACCCGCACTCTCTCTCTCTCTCTTCCTGTCTCTCTCTCACACACACACACACACACACACACACACACACACACACACCTATACACATGCACGGTGTGAACCAAACAAAAGCGGTCCTTGCTTGCCAATGCATACTTTAACTGTGAATCAAGACATAGAAAATACGACGGTAGAAAATTACAGATTCAGAAGGAATTAAGAAAAATAAATGTGCGGGTGAGTTGGATGAAGCAGAGAAACGAGGCAGTATTAAACCATAATCCGGTTAGCTCCAGCTGGGTGTAATCTCGCTCATTAATGGCACATTCGCACTTCAATCTACACCATATCCAAAGAGCCCCGGGGGGGGGGGGGGGGGGGAAGAATTCACAGCTGAAGAGAAGTTTGGAGGCTCTTAGTGGGAACCGATGAGGCTTCTTGACACCTCATTTTTATGGGCCTCAAACACAAGTGGACGTCTTTACAGCTTGACAGGCAGAAAAGGAAGGATGAAAGAGCGATAACTAGCCGGTAATTAGCTGAGATACACAAACGGCAATGGGATAAACACCTCACGGATAAACAAGCCGCCATGGATGAGGCTGACCACAACCAGAGGGAAGGGAGATTCATCAATAGATGAATGGAAGATTATAGATTAATGATGGACTGTATAGGATATGCATTTTAACTGCGCTTTTACATTTATTCATTGAAAAGAGGTTTACAACTGTATGTATTGGCACGTAGGTGAAGTATGCTAATTTCACCTGAAGGAGGGAGTATATTATGAAGAAAGGACAATATAGGGGGGTAATGGTCCAACTGCAGCAATGTCCCACTCCCTATCTCTCTATCTTACAGCCAATCATTATATTGGAACCCTTTTCTCTCTTCTTCCACTCTCTCTGCTGTGTCCTCCTTGGTTTCCATTTTACTCTCTCTGATTTTAATCTCTCTCTTCGCCACATTTCCCATTTCCCACCCATGGCACGGGACAGGTGGTAATTCACACAATAAAACACAACAATAAACGTCTTCTGCGTATGCACAGTTTTCCGCAGGTGGGGTGCCGCCGTATGAATTCCATTTCCCAGACATAAATTGAACTTGTCCATGAACCCCCGCCCCCCCCCCCCCACTAATCTGCCAACCCCACATACACACACACCCCTCAGCCCCATACCCACCCCTTCACACACACACACACACACACACACACATGCACAGACACACGTACACCTATACACAAACAGACATATATATACAACCATACCTATACACAGATACACACACACACACACACACACACACACACACACACATATGCGCACACACAGACAGACACACACCTATACACAAAATGATACGCAGACACACACACACCTGCGCACACACACACACACACACAACCACACACACAAATGCACATCCGCATAAATTCACCAGCAAAACCAAAAGTACGAATCTGGGCAGTATCTGGCTTGTGACCAAAGTGCTGTAGAGGCAGAGTCTGTCTGCACATTAGGGAATCCAATATGGACGTGTTAAATGAAAGCCAGCAGAGATGGAGAATGGAGGCACCGGTTGTGGAGATTAGGCGAGTGGGGGTGGCGGGGCACAGCACAGCCTGTTGATTATTCTGGTGCTTAACGGCCGGGTGGAAACAGCGATCGCATTGGCCTGTCAAATGCCGTGTTCACAGCTGCAGATGAGAAGAGCTGGGATACACTACTTTAACACTGATTTGAATTTGTTAACACATACATAGACCAGTGGAGGCTTCTCCAGTGAGGAGAGGGAGGAAGATCCTTAACCATTGTTGAGAATAAAAAGTGTAGATTGCCCAGACTACTGTAATGAATTAATGCCCTTAAATATGACTACTTTAATGCCTTTGTATATGCAAAATCAGCACCCCCTATCGCCTATTGAATATTTCTTTGGGGAGGACGTTCCTCCCTCAGCCTCCATTGACTCCCATTCATTTCTCTGGAACTACTGGCGGCTGGTGAATAACATGGGGGTCAATGGGAGAGAGGAGGAAAGTCCTCCTCTGAGTGGGTGGGACTAGCTAAGGGATCTGAATCGCATCTACGTCTATTCACGAATAGGCTGGAGCCCTGGCTGCGCTAGGAACCAATAAGCAGGAGCCCTGGCTGTGGAGCAGCCCGGAAGGAGGGTATATCCCCTCAAGTCTCTAGGCTACGAGAACCAACAAACCCGCTCATATGCCTCGTTTCCACCAAGCGGTGTGCTACTGTTCATTGCGGTACAGTGCAGCTCTGTTCGCTTATATTGGCGTTTCCACTGCCAAAAGTCTGCCGAAATAAACGCAAGTCTACCTATTTTCGGTACTCCACCGTTGGGTTACCAAGCCGTCTGAAAGGGTGGCGAATACGTGGAGTTACACACGCCATTATTCTGAAATCACTTAAAAAATATCCTGTTTGGTATGACCAGGTCACTGATATCTTGCAACACAAACAGAGAGGAGGATTGACTTGATATATAAATGAAGTCCCTCAATCTTATTTGGCTTAACACCATGACCAACATTCTGAAACATCCATTAAAATCCACATTTGCCTCAAATAATGTTAGGCTTACAGCCCATGTCAATAGTTTAAATAATAGTGAAATAATGTTCTTGTTGTTCTTTTAATTGTTTGTTACTCTGACCGTTCTGTTTAATATTGTGGAAAGGATGTTAGTGAATGTTTCTTCATTTTTCTTAAAACAAGTGTAGCTGAAAATTAATATAGCCAAATTACAACCGATAGCTTCAGTCATTGAGGGCAAAAATAGGCCCAATGATAGGCCCAGATTTTTTTATTTAGTTTTACAAATCAAGAGTAGGCCTGATTTGACTAATTGGCTTTGCATCCTTTCCTTCTGCCTTGTAGTCCAAGACATGCTGCCCACCAGCTTTCAAAGTACAATGCTGCCACTGGTGGATTTGTATCAATTTTATTCACATAAATATCCCTCTCTGCTATTTTGTAGTTCACCAAAACACCCTGAAACAACTTGAAACACAGGGGTTTCAAGTTGTTTTGGGGTGAAACACCCCAAAACTCACATATTTATGCCACCAAACGCCACTAACAGTGCAAGCAGGCCAATCGCAACCAAGTGCACAGTCCTTCCTCCCTCACTTTAAAAACCACCAGCCGCCATTGACATAGACCCATGATCTGTATGCATCTATCACTTTTTTCACACACAAACGGATACCCATACACACACACCTGTTGAAACACACACACACACACACACACACACACACACACACACACACACACACACACACACACACACACACACACCTTAACACATTCAAACACACACAGACTTCCAGACACAATGCATCTTTTCCGGCTGTATTCCTCTGGCTGCCTCAATCAATGGGCTTAATTCCCCCATGACACCTGTTGTGCAGGAAAGGTGAATCAGGCTTCAGAACACACTGATGACAGAGATAGCTGCAGACGGATGGAGGAGAGGAGAGACATGCGTCTGAGTGTCTGCTGCTGTTGTGATGGGGTCATCGTATCCCTGCTGAAGCAAATATGCCCGCCTCAATCTAGCGCAGATAGAAGATCCCTCAGACGTTAATGGATCTGAAGAATTCTTCTGTTGAGACTCACAATGGAAAGAGTGCAGAAACAGGGAGGTTAAGAAAACATTGCATCAATAGGCTGCAAGTGATTTGTAGGAATGTATTTTTTAACAAATGCAATGGATTTGAAAGTTTACAGCAATGCGGTTCAGGTGTTAAAAGGGTTTTATTACTTTGTTGAATCCTCATTTATGGTTGTCTAATAATGGCATTCTACAGTCTGTTATTTCTGAATAGAGAATCACTGCTAGGAATACAGACCGTTGCTCGGAAGGCTTCACCAACCGTAAGATCTAGCAGACAATTTTTTTTTGTGTAAACAATAAAATATTTTTGAAATCTATAAAATATCTTTTGTTGTTATATTTTGCGTCAACTATTAATTTCCCCAGTAAGTAGCGGGATAATGCTAATTTGCATCCTGCTTTACCCAGTCAGGGTTTGTTTAGCAATAATGACAATGTACATTGTCCCTTATATACCTGATCACATGAAATATGTATTTTAGAATTGTACATTTTTCCACCGTGATCTTTGTCAACAAGGCAATACCAGATTTTCTGACGTTTCTACCTCAGTTAACAAACTTTATTATTTTATTTATTTTCAGGGTTGTTTTTCGGGTGGTGGGAACTGCCAACTGACTGTAGGGAAGACCAGACTGGAGGAAAAAAAAACCTTTGTTTACACTTTTATGTGGTGTAGTGTGGATGTACTCTTGCTGCCGGTAGCACGGCATAAAAACTGAACTCAAACGAAAACTGTGGAAATGTGCCAATAAAATGATAGATCCCTGTTACACTACACACTTTTCACAATGCACCCCCGACTGAACAGGGAACACTGCGAGAGGATATATAGCCAAAGCCATCAATGCTTATGTAAAACCAGCAGTTTTTTGTTTTTTTTCAACAAAACTACACTGCTTCTGCCGGCCTAATAAATATTCATCCCTTTCTCCATGCGTCATGACCTTTATCTTTACTCACACACACACACATGCACACACACAGACACAGAAACTCAGTCTAACACACACTCAAACAGACTGTCAAATATAACACACACACACACACATACATACACACAAACTGACACGCAAATGCACACACACACACACATCCACACACCCACACAGTCTCTCACATATACACACACACACACACACACACACACACACAGTCTCTCTCAGACACACACACACTCACACACACGCACACACACATGCCTGTGGGAAGAAGCCACTGGGGGCGTGTTCATCAGGGCCACGGTCGATGACAACAGTGTGTGTGTGAACGCTGCACACCTCATGAGGGCCGGGCCTCTTTTCACAACCCTAAGCCCCTAATTACCCCCAGGACGGGGGCTGAGGGAGTGGAGAGCCACGCTCATGAATCTCCAGGCATCGCTGGCTCAGGCTGTTCAGGGAAGCCGTGAACTCCCCTCAGCTAACGAGGATCATCATACACACCTCTGAAGTTAATGATGAGATAGCGACGGATCATTATGACACCATGGGCGTCTGACCTCTCAGCGAGAGGTCTTGACTTCTCCAATGCTTTAAATTTGGTTATACTTATTTGCCATTTCCACATGCTGTGCTGTCTGGTGTACGTGTTTTTATTGTATTACTTTAGTTGTGGAATAAAACATTATAGCAAGTAAATTATTTCTCGGCTTGAAAGTGGTTACCTTTTTTATGGAAATAGGTATAATCTGATATCAGTGCCTGCAAATTGCAGTTATAAGTATTTTGGTATTATAATTGGTAACAGTAGAACAGTAGAAGTAGTACTAACCCTTCATCTAAGCTTAAAAATAAACATCATGACCTCTACAGGGTAATAAGTTTTAATAAATTATATTTTGTTTCTTATTTAATTTAAACTTGTGAAAATAGCCAAATTCATATTTCAAGGCTGATTAGATTCCAAGTAGATTATGAGTGTATTTATTTATTCATGTATGTATTTATTTATTCAATTTATTTAATTAGTTTCAGTGTCCAGCTACAAATTGAGACACACACACATCATAACACACCACTCACAACACACACACACACACACACACACACACACACACACACACACACACACACGCGCGCAGCCAGAGAGGCAAACAGTCAGATAATTATGGATGTGGTTTGCTGTGAATGTGACACCTGTGTCCCGCCTCCTGTGTCTCTTTGGATTGGACAGCTGTGCTCACAGTTACTGCTATACACACACACACACACACACACACACACATCAACAGAAAAATAACAGTCGATGTGGACACCTGATGTATACGCATATAAAAGGCATGGAACATGCATATGCACACACAAGCCCTTATCCATCATATACACCTGCATGAATATCTGCCAAGATGAATTGCCTGTTTTTTTATGAGGCTGATTCCTCCACAGCTATTTCACAGTATTTTACTCAGGACAACAGAAAGTCTAGTGAGTTGGAAGATACTCAAGCCTAACAGCTGATTGGATTGGCCGCTCTCCAAGCCAATGGGGCATGAGAGCCAACATGAGAGGAGACACCGTCCCAGTCGGTGCTTAAAAAACAATTCAGACATTTTTACCAAAAAGGAACTTTTAAAAATAGAAAGCCAGCTGTTGCGAAAATTTTTGTGATTGTAACTGCCATC
Source organism: Micromesistius poutassou (assembly GCF_964030765.1). Classification (NCBI taxonomy): domain Eukaryota; kingdom Metazoa; phylum Chordata; class Actinopteri; order Gadiformes; family Gadidae; genus Micromesistius; species Micromesistius poutassou. The sequence goes on from NC_140274.1 coordinate 10,042,549, forward strand.
TTTTAATGTCCAACAGACTTTCTACAGATGCATCCTGGAAACTGTTAACCAACCTGTTAAATGTTTTTGCTCTGTAATTCAAATCAAGTGAACAGCCCACCTGCTTTTTAAATGCTAAAAAAAAACTGGGGAGATCAGAATAATTTCCTCTTGGAAAAAAGACTTGATGAGTTGTAATTGGTAGAACAATTGTTTGAAATGAAGGGGGGAATGTGTAGAGTAGTGGGCTGTGTTCGCTATTCCTTCTAAAGGGAGATTTGGAAAGTCATTCTCTGAAGCTGCAAAGAGTTGTATATCCTAAGAAACACAAGACTGCGGAAAAAACGGAAGAAGTGAGGATGACAAGGCAGGCCGCATTACACCACTATCTCAGAACTATGCTTTTGAATTCAGAAACTGTATTATTTTTTTTCCTTTTGTGCAGGAGGTAAGTAAGGTCAAGCAAACTGCTAAAAAAAAAGTTTAGAGAAATGGACGGGTCAGGGAAAGTGATAGGTTCCTTTTGAAAGACCTGAGGAAGACAGACAGTGAAGAGTCTGAACTCAAAGACAAAAGCATTCGTTGATACAAACTGATGAGAAAATAAACTGAAGTGGTTCGAAGGCGGGTCAAAGGATCATGATTCATAAATAAGAAACTGGCATGGGATAACAAAGAAAAAGGTAGATGTTGATGAATATACAATTGAAAAGGAGACGCTTCAGAGCAGTCACTGAAGTTGTGATATCTGAAGTAATCAGGTGAACTCTATGCTATGCTACTCTAGCTGCACAGATGAACACACACACACACACACACACACACACACACACACTAAAACATGCACACTCACATACACACAGAGGGCACATACACACAAACAGACACACACACAGAAACAACACACTGACATAAATCTGCACCATTCAGTACCTCTCCCCAGCATGAGAAAGGGACTTCTGGGATGAATTATTTAAATGACAAAAGTTCTCTGTTAAAGCTCCAATAAAAACTGTACACGGCTCTATCACTTGCTCTACTATGTTTAGCATCGTAAAGCATCCAATCTTATTGTGGGATTTTCCTTAAAGTGCAGTATACCTCTATCTCCTATACTGGCCAATAATCTGCATTTTAGGGCCTTTTTTCAACCCTTTCACTTGGTCTGACTTTAACAGTGTCTGAACCTCCTAAAGCCCTTCATTACATAGTTACATAGTCATTCTATTTCCAACAGAGATAATATACATTTGTGTCTCAGAATTTTTTTTGCTCTGCCCTTGCAAAATAATAAATAACTCAACTAAAGTTCAAACTATTTTTGTCAGTCTATATTTTTTAAATAATTGATCCTGATGAAAACACACAGAAGTCACTGATGTGATTGCACACCCCTCTCTCTCTCTCTCTCTCTCTCATTACAGTGCCCTATGGCTGAGGGCCAGATCCTATCTCAGCGATCTTCACAGCATGGCCAAGAAGAGCACTGTGGATTGTGTCAGCCCGGGACGCCTTCCAAAGATAGAGAGCTATTAATTAGAGTGTATCACACTGCTGTCTGCTGGGCTCTGCTTGTACACACACACACACACACACACACACACACACACACACACACACACACACACACACACACACACACACACACACACACACACACACACACACCAAGATACACATGCAAAACACCCACCTTGTCACAGAGATGGACACAACTTTTATACCACATTCAATAACACACAAGTTTAAGCAAGCACTCTGATTGGTCAATTCCCATTCTCGAGCGTGTTTAAATGCCTGGTGAAAGAACGGACAAAAAGATTGTGCCTAATTACAGAAAGTATCGCTACGCTAACTAGCTAAAACTACTTTCATGAGCCTAGTTTCCTTAACAACGTTCAACTGACCAAGAGTCGACTATCGTTACCAGGGCCGGTTCTAGGCCGGTTCTTGCGCCGTAGGCGAGACCCCCTCCAAGCGCGCCCCCTGTAGATTACTGATCGTTACTATAGGAACTATTTTCTGATGGAGAAAAAAATTATGAAAATATTTTACAATATTGTTGATAATGAAGATGGTTTGTGTTATTGAATCGCAATCTTACACGAGATGGAGTTACTTGAAGCACAGGACTTCGGAACTCGGTGCAAGTGCCTCGTTCCTGCGGCTGTGCTTTGCGTACCAATAATGACATTCAAGAACGCCATCTCGTGTAAGATTGCTTAATTCACACATTTATGCGTAAATTATTGACATGTGTGCATGCATTGGCAAGCATAACACCACACACACACACACACACACACACAGCCAGAGATACAATTCCTAATTGCACGCAAAAATTATTATTCAAACCATTATTCATAGTGCTAAGTAACTCTACTGTATCATCAGAAAATGTGGGAAAATAAATGACCCAAAATAAGTTTGTTAATCCAACTCATCTGCTGGCCCTTGGGGTTCTGCTTCATCGACTGTCTGTATGCATGCCTGCTCTTGGCTGCATCCCGCATCAGTGATTTAAAAACATCTGACTGTTGTGTTGCCGGCAAAACATTTTATTGGATTTCTGACCCCGCGCCTCACTTCCCTCCCCGCCGCTGGCAGCGTTGCCGTCTATATTGACCAAATAATTGCCCAGTGTATCAAGTCCTCTTAGTCTTTATTTCTTATATGGCCACTATCAATCAGCTGATGGCTGGAGAGTACAGAGAGGGGTGAAGATTAAACGATAAACGAGTGCCAAAAGGAGAAGCGGGAGGGAACGTACCGGGTGGAAGAGCTTAACGCGTTACGATCAAGATCGTCAAACCCGATAAACAAGATTCATTCACACCGTTTCTTTCCTGATAATCCTATTTATTATCCAGGACGAGATATTTTTTTTGCTTCGTTAAAAGTTTGGCCTGCATTACGTCAGCCAAATATGTCTTTGCTGATAACGAAGGGGTACGTTCCAACTGTAGAATCTCCAATGGCTCTCTTCATTGATTATCAATTATTAGAGTTCCTTAAAGTTTGAAAGCTTGTGAACGGCTCTTCTGTCCACTACCAAATATACTAGGTGCACACGCACACATACACACACAGTGCATAATGTCAAATGAGGTTGTGACTCAGGAATACTATTATGAAACTATTAAAACAATTTATTTAAAACTGAATGATTTACTGTCAAAATGTGTTTCTCTTCTCTATTTACATGGGATTAATAAATGGTGATGATGATGATGATGGCTCAACATAGTGACACTTTTCAAATGTAAAAAACAACAGATATTTCTAATCGAAGTACAGAAATATGACCCGATGATCCCCATCTCTGATGTGATATAGCAGTGTTCGATTCTTCTGTCCAAATCCTTCATTTATTTTTTTTTGCCATCTGTGTTTGCAGGTTTGTTTTGGGTTCTTGGGATGTCAGCCACACAAATAATTGCATCTCCTTATGTGTTTGTTGAGCTGTGGAAGACCCGCAGCAGATGGTCGGAACGTATATTCAAATGCATTTAAAGCTCTCTTCTCTTTTTGCATTGAGATGAATGCAGTTGGCAGTTCTTTTACAATTGATCCTTATTTATGAATATAATATCATGTTGTTTTATGTCTACCAATCCCGATGTCACAATGTAAATTATGGTGTACGTGTGTGTGTTTGTGTGTGTGTGTGTGTGTGTGTGTGTGTGTGTGTGTGTGTGTGTGTGTGTGTGTGGACTATCTCCTTGAAATGCATTTAAGAGCAGGTGTCATGAGGAGGGACCGCGTGCGTCACCTCGCCGGTGTCGTTTCATCCTTGTATTACTCTCTGAGGGGTCCTGCACGCGGGCCGAATGGGACAGGATAAGAAAAACACAAAAAAAGAAACAATTTCTCACCCTGGAATACCCAGATATGTTTTGATGTCTTGTTTTGTAAACCAATTTCCCCAAAGCCAAAATGCCACACAGAGAGGAATGGAGAATATGAGAAAACCATTTCCCAAAAAGAAGGAAGTTCCAATGGATTTACCAGACAACAGGAGTTATGTGGTTGTATAAACACGTTGCTTTGCCAGTATAAAGAAGTCGAGAATTTAAATTTCCTCTTTTTATATATAGATTCTCTCTCTCTCTCTCTCTCTCTCTCTCTCTCTCTCTCTCTCTCTCTCTCTCTCTCTCTCTCTCTCTCTCTCTCTCTCTCTCTCTCTCTCTCTCTCTCTCTCACACACTACCTGTTTAAAGTTTTTCTGTTGTTTAGAGTTGGAATTGTCTGTGGCTGTCTCTATCTGACCCGGATCGTCGGAATGACTTTTTTCAGTGCAAGCGTTCAGGACACAATTCCCTCGTTGCACCGAATGGAGGGGAAAAAAAACCATTGGCTCCAACATCAGATAAGGTAAAAACAATCACTTATTCTTTGTGAGTAAACGCATGTGTGTGTGTGTGTGTGTGTGTGTGTGTGTGTGTGTGTGTGTGCACGTATGAATGTGTGTGTGTCAACATTCATGTTTGTATATAAACAATCTTTTTTTTTTTTTTACATGTATTTTTATTGTTGTTAAAACAGATGTACAATGTCATACAGGTTGTAATGTTTCACAGTGGTTACAATTATTTTGGCGACAGTGTACAATGTAACAAGAATTACACAGCATTTTAACAATTTACATTTTTATAAACCCCATCCAACCCTAA
>NC_140274.1:10052200-10084700 GCF_964030765.1 Micromesistius poutassou
ACCGTCACAAGACAAATAGTTAAGTCCTTCCTGGCCATAGCCTTGACCTGTTGCTATGATACAGTGTTTGTTTGTTTGCACATCAACATGGATAGATGGCATTCTGATGGCCGTCAAGAAAAACAACCGCTCACTGTTGTGGTTATGTGAGCGATGTGTCTGAAATCACCACATGAGGATTGTACACAATTTGTCTCCCTTGAATAAAATAAATGTATAAATGCACTGAATTTCTTTATAACTTAACAATTTGTTTGAATACCAATTGAGTGAGAATTTTGTATCAGAAAGGACTTACTCTACTCTTTCTCTTTACTATTTTTTATTTGCACAAATACAAAAAAATGTGCAAGCACACATATCCGTCAATCCCTTTTTTTCCTGTAACACACACACACACACACACACACACACACACACACACACACACACACACACACACACACACACACACACACACACACACACACACACACACACACACACACACACACACACACAGCCGTACCTGGAGGCTGTGAGGTGTAAGCAGCCAGGCCTGATAAATGAAAGTGTCTCGGAAGAGGAATGATCTGCTTCCTTGACCTCCCTCCTGGCATGGCGTCTGTCCCCAGACTACCTTATCACCAGACAAATGTTCACCGCCACACACACATCAATCGGCGCACAAATAAATAAAAAATTGAAAATAACCGTACGCTTTCAAACTAACCCGCCAAGTAGGGCCTATTCATCAAAGAAAAAAAGTTAAAATCCATCAAACCCTAAGCACCGCATTTTATGACACATGGCAATAACAGTGAAAGTACCGCAAACAGTGTTTATATATTTCATCCTCATCCAGTTTTTTACTTTTTTGGGGGGTGTCAGTGTCCGTTGAAAATGAAAATGGTGTTTTCGTTACCTTAGTCTGAGCCATTTTTTTACTCACAGGCTAAAAAGCCTTGACCTTGGTACGAAGTAAAGTTAAAGTCCCTTTTTCCCAAAATGGAAATTGTATACTATGTGTACAGTCCAATTCGGTTCAAAGATTTGTACTTGTTTTATTGACTTGAGAAAAACGCAATGCACAATCTTGTTCGATGTACAATAATCTTTACCTGGAAGCTATGACCAATCGTTTTTTTCTAACCCTTTACATTATTTGTACATAAATGAATCTATCACAGAAACTCATCGCTACTCAATGCTGTCGTCAACGATCATATCATTTTGGCACCTAACACAATACAGGCCAGTACAGGCCAACGTAAAAGGAAAAGAAGGGATGAGAAAGGGGGATTCAGTTGGTTGCAATCTGCAACCTCACCACTAGTGGTCACCTGAATTTCACACACCGGATCTTTAATATGATAATAATAATAATAATAAATATAGTTGCCAGCAACAATAACGGGGTCCTACGGTATAACAGCCACCAGCCCAGCCATCAGCCTAGCCATCAGCCTAGCCATCAGCCTAGCCATCAGCCTAGCCATCAGCCTAGCCATCAGCCTAGCCGCCACATATACCATGTGCTCTAGTACTGGCCTCTTGTCAAGCCAGCACCTTCCCCCTCTACCACAAAATGAGACTCCCCTTATATAAGCCAATAAGTCCCAGGTGGACTGATTGGGCCATACCAATAATAAGGGGAACTTCCCTGGCCAAGGCGGGGTTAACCTTCTGCCCCCTAGTGCTCCGGAAGTCCAAATACCACATTAAATATGATGTGAGGGGAGAGACAGTGAGAAGGGATTTTCACATTCTCACATGACCGTATGACCGACAGTATAATAGTATGACCAACTGTATGACAGACAGTATGACAGTATGACAGACAGTATGACCAACAGTATGACTGTATAACCGACAGTATGACTGTATGAACGAAAGTATGACAGTATGACCGTATGACTGTATGAACGACAATATGACAGTATGACGGTATGACCGACAGTATGACTGTAGACTGCCAAGGGCAGATTGGAGTATATTTTGAGAAATATAAGTCTTTCCTATGTGGAGGTATGGTGAGCTTGGTTGGTATGGTAATATGCATTGGTATGCCTTAAAAACTGGTTTTCCGGCAGTTAACATATCAAAACAATCACCAACCATGTTTCTAAAGCCTACTGTGTCAAAATCCACTGTCAAACAGATGTTTGCGAAATAACGTGTGTACCCCTTTAAGGCCCAGCCTGCATTGTAGAGAGGCCATGGTTCAGAAGGGAGAACTTCAAACTAATGTTTTTTGGTTGTTTTTTCAGATATAGTCTTCTAATTTGGCATGGGTATACTATGGAATCTCCTCTTAATAGCCACATTCAACAGCTGGGCCTAGGTCTTTTGGATGCAATGTTGGAGCTGTTTAAACATGTTGTAGAGCTGTATACATATGCATGTATTTCACTTTAAAATACATATCTCTGCCATCTTTTGCCTTATTGCTATTATTTGATCACCCTATAGTCCCACAGTGACCTGGTACATGTGTGCCAAGTTTGGAACTTTTCCCACTTTCAGCACCAAAGGAGTTAATGTGTGGGTGTTTGGTCAAGTTGTGGTCACTGAACTATATCCCAATGGTCTGACCATATGGGTTGCAATGTGAAAGTTGTTCATCATGAGAAATGGTGCATGTATACCAAGTTTCATACAAATTGCACCTTCCTAGTGGTAATGGCAGCCTGTTGAAGTCCTGAACTTCAAGGCCTTGTTATAGCGCCACCTATGTGTTATTCTGGCCCATCTTTTGATTCCTTTACTAACTTTAAGAGTTCTACAAGCCTGCCAATTTTTATAACTTTTGGAGCCAAAAAGTCAGGATAAAAATAATAATAATACTAACGAATACAATAGGTTTCCTACGGATTCCGTAGGACCCCTAATAATAATAGTTTTAACAGTAGCGGTCATCCATCACAATGACACACAAATTAAAGGTTGACAAATGAGTATTCAGACAATGGGACACGGATAGAATTCAGAACACATCCAAACGGAAACGCAATGGAATATCACCAGCAATCTCAGATCCACAATCGTCTTCAGAAGTTAACAGTGGCAGTCAGTTTGAGGCTATAAGCCTGAATGCGAATGAGACCACCACCACATCTTGACAGCATCAAGTACAAAGACCCCTTGAAACATCTCAAATATCACCCGGGAGCCTGCAGGGCGTTGTGTGACGAGCGCTCTGCGGTTTCTCCGTGTCACATGGCACTCTTGACTTCCAGCTCCTCAGGGGAGTCCCAACAGTGTCTTCCTTGGCATATCTGAAGACGCATCAGCGTCATTCTGCTGTCAGGGTGGCTGGGCCGTCATGGCTTAAGACCTCTGTACTGTACATTCCTCTGATGTGTGTCAGCTCTCTGATCTAGTCCATGGCGTGTTGTACTTTATGTTCACCTGTTAAATAACTAAATCACTCCCTAATCCTTTAACACTTTGCCTTGTCTTCCCCGTGAGAGCTGACAAATCAATCCTGATTGGATGTTCTCTATACATGTTATCTGAATTTGGGTGGTTAGAATAAATCCCATGCATCAAAGACCTACTATTAGAACAAATTAAGTGTATCTAACTGGATTGATCTGTCATTCATTGATGCATTCATATTTAAACAAACCATATTTGTATCCAATAACAAATAAATTAACAGATATTTTAGCATTTACTGTCATACGTACTGTTATATGTATGTGAGTGTTTTATTCTTCTTCTTTAATGGATAGAGATGAATCCACTGGAGAAGGAGAGCGGCCTGTGATACATCCCTTTCCCTCTGTCTGAGAACAACCTGCTAAAACCGAGCTCAATGCAACAGGCTGGAATGATTCAACTGGATAGATGGGATTCCTTAGATGGAATAATTCATTCCTCGGATGAATCAATAAAAAGATGCCTTCTCGCCTTTTTGCACTTAAAATATTACAAGCTATGTGGTGCAGAGAGTCCCTCTTTTTCTATCTTTACTCCCTCAAGCTCTCTCTATCTGTGTCTCCTTATGGGTGTTTGTGCGCACAAGTGTGTGTGTATGTGTGTGTGTGTGTGTGTGTGTGTGTGTATGTGTGTGTCTGTGTGTGAGTGTGCATGTGTGTGTCTGTGTGTGGGGGGGTTTGCCTGTGTGTGTGTGTGTGTGTGTGCGCTTGTGTGTGTCTGTCTGTTTGTGTGTCGGTCTGTGTGCATGGGCTCTTCTGTGTGAGATAGTCCATTGTGTGTCTTTACAGCTGTCGCTGTCATTATTGTGATAAACACTTTGTCGTTTAGCAAGCATTACTTTGTAAGGCATATATAGTGTGCCGTGAGACTATTAGGGTTCCAGGCTTTACCACTCATAATCTACTCTTTACGTGCTCCGCCTTGTCATCTGACAGCGTAATGTGCTACATTAAAAACCCACCCACCTGCCAACGATTGAACAGAGCAAGGTCCCAATACTCTGTCCTCTATCAGGTGAATGAAGTATCCCACAAAAGGCATGAATGCATAAACTGTGGTTTTGTTGAAAAAGGCATCATTTTTTGGCAGTGAAAGAGGGAGAGGACAGAAAAAAAGAGCAAAAAAAAACGGGTTGACTGCCTAAATCGAGTGATTATGTACAAAAGGACCTCCTCTGCTGAAGAGCGATGCAATTGAGAAAACGTCCTGTCAGTAATGGATTTGGGCCTTACAGTTGTGTCTGCTTATTTTATTTATTTATTTATATATTTTATTTATTTATTGTCCTTTAAAAAAAAAGTTTTCAACTAGCTAGCAGTGGAGTGACCCCTAGTGAACTCATTACATCACACAATGCGACAGAGTCAAGGTTCTCGGACTTGTTTCCTACTCATTGTCCTGTGACCCCCTGTGGAGAAGCTACAGTACCCAGCCATTCCATCTAATTAAAAGTGTGGTCTGGTGCATGCACATGCATGTGTGTGTGTGTGTGTGTGTGTGTGTGTGTGTGTGTGTGTGTGTGTGTGTGTGTGTGTGTATGTGTGTTATAGATAATATACCCTTCGCAGCTGCAGAGTGATGGTGCGTGACTAACTACTGACATAAACAAACCAGGGGTTTACATTGCAAATAAACAACCACATGTAGGCCTAATGGGCGCCCCGGGGTGAGTGTGACTGTTTGGCAGCATGTGTTCATGTGTTTTACAAAACACGTGAAACAATGCTACATTACACCTCTGTTGTCAGCAGTATTGTTTGCCAGTGCAGTTCTTATTGTGACAGACTGGCACACACTGTGGGTATAGGGCTCGTACATCAGAATTAATAATGGGATTTTCTTTTGCTTGGATGGACTGGTTTTATTTCCTGCTACATTTACATCATTTTGCTTTGGTTGTCTAAAGTCGTGAGACATGGTCTCTGTTCAGACTAGGTTGTTATGAGAAACACTCTGGCGTTTGATATCATCATATTTACATCTAGGTGTCTTGACACCATTTCTGGAGCGTTGTTGGCCTGCAGCAAGTCAAAGGGAAGCATACAAAGTACCAATAAGTTCAAACACTAGCAATCACACATATCTACCCTGAACATGTTAACTTGTAAATGAAGAGATGCAACAGGTCTCAACATTTCAAGGTGTAATATCATTCACACAGAGAAAAACACATTTTGATTAGATGGTAAGAGATGAAGAGATGACATTCAACTATAAAGATTCAATGGGAAAAGGAATTCTTAAAAAATAACACCTTTGTTCATTCCTTATCAGTGTCACTGTTTGAATTGGATAGAGTTGAAAGTATTTGACATTTAACTGTAAGAAAGTGACAGCTGATGTGTCAAAAAGGGTAAAGATGGATGTCAACATGGTGGTATAATGGAGCAGGCAGGCAAAGGACAGAGGAGGAGCAGTATATGCCTCATGGCAATTTATTAAATTGCCCGTCATTGATGGTACAGGAGAGAAATCACACGCACGCACGCACACACGCACGCACGCACGCACACACACACACACACACACATAAACATACCCAAGTGTACTGAGCCTACACACATACACAAGGACATATTTGCATGCATAACTATACACAAATGTGCATTCCAGCACAGACAAATACAGATCTAAAATCAGATGACTTCAAGGATCTATGACCTTCTAGAATCTATGACCCATGGACACTGCCGGAAAGATGCACATGCACACATGCACAAACACACCCACACCCACACCCACACACACACCTCCACACACAAACTCATATCAGGGGTCGACAGTGGCCAAAAGGCATCATGGGAGAGTGGGTCGTCATGTGTAGAGAATGACGGACTAGGAGAGAGAGAGAGTCCGAGGGACAGAGAGAGAGAGAGACTGAATGATGGTGACGAGAATGGGATAGGATGGGGGAGAAGAGAGTATGATTCCTTGGATCACTTACAGTGGCCCGGGCCTGAAGCAGAATTCTCCTTCAAGAATGATGTGCATAATTTTCTGAATGATTATATTGCGTAACATTTAATCAAATAAATGAATAAAAGTAAGAGTGGATGCCTAGCAGGACCTCCATAAGTCCTCCCCTATAGAAACATGGCACAGGATATTAGTGTAACCACTGATGATATAATTGAAAACCTTTAGGAGAAGAACCTGCGTTGACCTGTTGGGTCAATATACTTAGTACATTAGGATTCACCTAGGCAAGGCAAGGCAAGGCAACTTTATTTATATAGCACTTTTCATACACAAGGCAGACTCAAAGTAGCCTGATGCATCAGCCGCTTACTTCATTACATTTCATATAGCGTCTGAACACGAGCCGTAGAGATTCGTTTGCTTCCGGGAGGCGGTTGCTTCCGTTTGCTTCGACTAATCGCTGCTGCTTGGCGGTGACGTGGTGACGCGGTGACAATAGGGTTAGCATTAGCGTTTGGCTTGCATAATGTCTTCGCCACTAACGGGGCCAGCTGGTAAATTAAACTTTTCCCAAACCCGGTAGGAAGAAGTCCAAAAACGTCTTTGCCCTCCAAAAAATTCGTCAAACATGCTTCTTGTTCTGGCTTTAAGTCTTCAATATCCAGAATAGTTTCAAGCACAGAGCGTATAGCTTCGCCGACATCCATCTCGTCAACTGTTTACCGCAGCTTGGGAACTACACCGGTATTTCAGTTTGGGCGCTTCAGTTCGACGTCATCGCCACATCTTCTCGCTGATTGGCCCGTCCGCTCTGGCGGACGGAGCAAACCGAAACGCATTGCTAGTTCCCTGACTATATGGTTGAGGCAAATTCAATTTGCCGGAACCAGTAGGCGGCGCTAGCCTGGCTAGACTCAAAGTGCTTCACATATAAACATTGTCATACAATAAAATAAAATAATAGATAAGTAAAAAGTAAAATAGATAGAAAGTAAAGGCAAAGTTAAAAAACAACATTTTAGAAAGGCAGAGTTAATAAAAATGCATTTTAGAAAGGCAAAGTTACTAATAAAATAAAAATAGAAACATTGTAGATTTAAGATTTAGCAGAAAGCTAAAGCAAACATAAAAGTCTTCAGTCTTGTTTTAAAAGCTGTCAGAGTTGGGGCAAGTCTTAAATCCTCAGGGAGTTTATTCCAGCTATTTGTTGCATAGTAACTAAATCCTGCTTCCCCATGTTTCGTGTTGACTCTGGGGATAATTAACAGATTGGTCTCAGAGGATCTTAGTGGTCTAGAAGACTTATGTAGTGGAAGCATATCAGTTAAATATTTTGGCCCTAAACCATGTAGGGATTTGTAGGTTAGCAACATGATTTTAAAATCAATTCTCTGACATACAGGGAGCCAATGTAATGATTTGAGAATTGGTGTAATATGTTCATATTTTTTGGTCTTTGTTAGAACTCTAGCAGCAGCATTCTGAACAAGCTGTAGTTGCCTTAGAGTTTTTTTTGGGAGACCTGTAAGGAGACCATTGCAGTAATCAAGCTTGCTAGTGATAAAGGCATGTACAAGTGTTTGTAAGTCTTCGGTAGACATGAGCCCTCTAAGTTTTGCTACGTTTTTAAGGTGATAATATGCCGATTTTGTAACTGATTTGATGTGACTGTCGAAATGTAAATCTGAATCCATAATAACCCCTAGATTTCTGGCTTTGATTGAGGTTTTCAAGGACAGAGAGTGAAGGTGTTGGGTAACTTTAAGCCTTTCGGTTTTAGCACCAAATACAATTATCTCGGTTTTGTCCTCATTTAGTTGAAGGAAATTTTGGCACATCCAGTCTTTGACTTGCTCAATGCACTGGCACAACAGATCTATGGGCTGATAGTCATTTGGTGATAGAGATACATAGATTTGCGTGTCATCAGCATAGCAGTGATGGTCAATATTGTTATTTTGCATGATTTGCCCTAGTGGGAGCATGTAGATGTTGAATAGAGAGGGTCCTAAGATCGAACCTTGTGGGACTCCACATGTCACGTTTGTTGATTCTGAAACAAAGTCGCCAATGGAAACAAAGTAGTTCCTATTTTGTAGGTAGGACCTAAACCAATTTAAAACTGTGCCTGAAAGCCCCACCCAGTTTTCTAATCTGTCCAAAAGTATTGTATGGTCTACAGTGTCGAATGCAGCACTGAGGTCTAGTAGCATTAGTATTGAGATTTTTCCAGAGTCTGTGTTAAGACGGATGTCGTTTACAACTTTAATAAGGGCGGTCTCAGTGCTGTGAAGGGGTCGAAATCCGGATTGGAAGGTGTCATAGCAACCAGTTGATGCCAGGAAGTCACTAAGTTGCTGGAGGACAATTTTCTCAATGATTTTACTTATGAAGGGTAGATTTGATATTGGTCTGTAGTTGTTAATAACAGAGGCATCTAGGCTCCGCTTTTTTAAAAGGGGTTTGATAACTGCAGTTTTTAAGCCTTTTGGGAAAGTGCCTGATTGGAGAGAGTTGTTAACTATTTGCAATATGTCTATTGCTAGGCAGTCAAAAACATTCTTAAAGTGGTTGGTAGGTAAAGTATCAAGGCAACAGGTGGATGGCTTCAGTTGTGTCACAGTTTCCACAAGAGTTTTAGAGTCTGTGACATTAAAGCATGTCATTGCCACGTTACTTTTGCCTGAATATGGTGGTAGTCCAGCATTTTTGTTTAAAGTGGAGACATTGATGGCGCGTCTGATGCCTTCAATTTTATCAGTATAAAATGCTGCAAACTCATTGCATTTCTGAGTGGAATGAAGGTCAGGTGGAATTTGTGTTGGGGGCTTGGTCAGTCTGTCAACAGTTGCAAATAGGGTTTTGGCATTATTAGTATTGGTTTTAATGATATTGGAGAAAAATGTTTCTCTAGCACTTTTTAAGTCTAAATTGTAAGCACGGAGGCTCTCTTTATAGATGTCATGGTGTATATGAAGTTTTGTTTTACGCCATATGCGTTCAGCCTTCCTGCATTCTTTTTTCTGGGCTGTTACAAAAGCAGCTTTTCTCCAAGGTGCCTTTTGCTTTCCAGAAATCGTTTTAACCTTATAAGGTGCAATGACATCTATGACTTTCAAAATTTTCAAATTAAAGTCTTCTAAAAGATCATCAGCAGAACATGGGTTGAGAGGTGGTAGCAAGGAGATGGCCTTTTTAAAAAGTACATTAGAATGTTCATTGATATACCGTTTTTTGACAGTATTTGATTTTGTCTGTATGTCGGGAATAAAAGATATATTAAAGAAAACACAGAAATGGTCAGACAGTGAAGGATCCTAACTGGACCTAACTGAGGACCTAACTAAGGACCTAACTGCCGTACACCACTTTTGATCCCTCAGCGAGTTATTTATCATATTAATACATAACATAAATAAATAGCATAGTGATAACAAACAACACTGCAGCAGTCAATACTTCAATGCAGGAGCCACAATGTGAAAGTTCAAAAACACACAGCTGTGGTGGAAGGTGCACTGACACCGAGCCATCCATACTAATAAACAATACAATTGATTACACTTTGTTTTAACTCCTGTTTTTACAGCCACCATCACGAGGCTAGAGAGTGTGAGGCTATGAGTTAAACTCTTGTGTGTTTAATGTTTCACTACTTGCACTATCATCCACGGAAGCATAAATAACAGTTGCCAACAGTTGGCGATGGTGCCCCTGACGTTAATATAGAAGAACCGCAAAGTATGATATTGTGTTTGTGCAGTTTTTACTGGACGTTTATGCACGTAATAAATTACAAAGATTATGAAGGGAAACTTGTTGTCCAGTGAAAGGAAAGCTGAAGGATGGAGAGTCCTCTCAGTGTCCTGGTGAAGCCAAATGAAACTCATTAAAGCTAATGTGTTTTCAGGACTACTATTATATATACACAACAACCCCCCCCAAAGGTTTGGAGAACGCGTACGTTTAAGATTTATAAAGCTACCACAACTGGGAAAATTAGTAGTAATGTCCTGTTACATAATAGGGTTTATCCTGTTTTATAACAAGGCTTCTTATATAATGGGACTTCCAACGGTCACATTACTTATGGCAGGAAATGTTACGGGAACCCTAATGAGCAACCTATAAAAATAGCTACCTATTGTTTGTGTGTGTAATATAATCTATAAAGAGAACCAAGAGGCCATATTAGTGTTGGTCAGAGTCCCTGAGAAAGAACAACACGTGAACGCATGAATGAACAAAAACAATGCACACGATATTAATGGTGGTGGCGGTGAGGTTTGCTGCTGGTGTGGACAAATCCTGAGATGGATGCCCACTATTTAGCAGGATAATAACAAGCGTTGCAAACATTGAATCACACAATGTTAATAGGAAACATGTATTGGTATTGATATGTTTGTCCAAATGAGGAAATTAGGGGAAGGAAGCAGACTTCTGTGACATCATTAAGACCACTAATGCCCCCATTACATGAAAATCCTTGGTTCAGATAATGTGTGTAGTTAGCAGGGCTTCAGGTTGGATTCATTGAGACTGCACCCATTTATGTAGAATAAGAATATAACGAGGTACGGGATGGGGGGATTGATAAATGTTTAATTTCCTGTGATATGGTAAGGGGGACATCTTATCCGTGTAAGTGTGTATGCGTGCCTTTGCAATTTATGTGTGCGTGTGTGTGTGTGTGTGTGTGTGTGTGTGTGTGCATGTCGGTGCATGCATGTGTGTTTGTGTGTTTGCGTGTGCAAGTGTTTGTGTGTGTGAACATGAAAGACAGCAGGGCTTGAGCAACACCTATATTGAGACAGACAGAGAGAGAGGGAGAGAGAGAGAGAGAAAATCTATAGAGAGAGAGAGAGAGAGAGAGAGTGCGAGAGCGAGAGAGATTGTATGACGTCGACGAGGATGGGGAAGGGAGGGGGAAAAGAGAATATGTTGACTCGGATCACTTAGGCTGTATAGACTATTTAGACTAAACAGACTATACCGACTATTAAGACTAAACAGACTATAAATAATATACAGAATATACAGACTATAAAGACTGTTTAGGAAAAACAGACTACACACACTATACACACCGCCAGGTTCTCTGTGTAAAAGAAGAAGGGAGACAGAGGGATTAAAGGGCTCCTCTACCACCAAGTGTGATCTTGATTAGCAATTGCAAGCCACCTAAAGGGCTGATTATGGTTCCACGTCGACACAACAAAGAACCAAAACAGGTTCACGACGTGCGTCGAAGCGTCTGCGTATCCCTTGCGTTGCGTCGACGTGGAACCATAATCAGCCCTTCAGAATCTGCCCTATGGTTACATCACACGTGGGAGTGTCCACCCACGTGTACCCTAGATAAACCCACAACCTACCACTGGACAGTCCTTATAGACGTCGAAAGAGGGATGAGGATCCACAAAGCGATGCAGAGCAATCAAAACAAATTGCAAGTTTACGTTACAAGAAGGTCTCAAATATGGAGCTCTCCTTCTGGCAGCTGGTTTGATAGGAAAACCTTCTAACCTTCATCATACACGCACGACCCCCAGTCTCTGTTCTCCCACATCTCCTCCCTACCTCCTTCCTCCCGTTGACCTCTCACGTGCCCCCCCCCCAGCCCTTCTCATCAGTTCTCATCTCCTTCCAGCTCCATCCTCCCCTCCTCTGAGAAGGTCCGCTGCCCGGGATGAAGATGGAGATGACATGGATACCGCTTCTTCCATACCTTCCTGGGGGCATCATATTGAACGCCACAGGCACTAAAGTGCATTTAGGATACGCACACACACACACACACACACACACACACACACACACACACACACACACACACACACACACACACACACACACACACACACACACACACACACACACACACACACACGCATGAAAACATACAAGCATGCACACGTGCAACATACCCTTGCACACACATGCTCACACACATGCACACACACACACACACACACACACACACACGAACGAGGAAATTTAGGATGCATAATAAGACTCAAGGGCAGGCAGCCCAGTCGAGCGGGTGGATTGAGTGAAGCTAAGGAAGATGAATGACAAGTGACATGGTACGCTGGCAAGATGGTTCCATGTGCAGATCAGAGCGAACGTCTTTGCCATCGTGACCTCTCTCTCTCTCTCTCTACCTTGTCCCTGTTTCTATGTCATCACTCCCTCTACCTTACCCAGATTCCTCAGCTTCTTGTGACCAATTGCACTGTGAATTCAAATCCCCTCTCATCAATATTTGCACGGAATTAGTGTGTGTGTGTGTGTGTGTGTGTGTGTGCGTGTGTGTCTGTCTGTGTGTGAGGGTGTCCATGTATTCAAAGTTCTGTTGTTTGTTGAAAGTCTCTATTAAGCCCGTTTCCCTAATTCAGTCTTCCCTGCCATATTCCTGAACACTTCCTGGATGAGGTCAAGTGTGAATGGGAACACAGATCAATATTCTGGGAAATCCGAGCTTCCAGATCACTGCCAGTACGGCTTGGTGAATGAAGGGCTAAAATCGCTGGGCGAGGCACGTCTCTGACTTAATACACTTTCACGTGGAGCGAGCAGACCAATCGCAAGACTCTGCTGATGACGGGTCTGAATCTGATATATATCAGATACCAGATAATATCTCATCGCGTCAATGCTTTTCCGGTAATTCGATAACAATATCAATACAGCTTCTGTTGTTTGCGAACAAGCACGTTTTTTAGAGAATGCCAGGAAATTGGACATATTCTAAAATAAGGTAGCTCCTCTCAGTCTGCGAGTTCAATGGCGGCCTGCAAACATAAGTGAGCATTACGGCCACCTGCTGGACCATCCCTTGGCCCGTCTATTCTGGCATTGCTATGCCAAGAGTGAAAGGGTACACAACATAAATGTTCCAGAATGTCGCTGCATGTCTGAATAGTGAAAATCACTAGTGATGCCTGAAAGGTTATCTCAGTTATTTACCAGGGACTATGTGTGTGAAAGAGCCTTCAGTGTGTATGGATGCGGCCCGATTGTGTGCGTTTGTTTGTTTGCATTCAGGACATGAACTGTCACCATGCAGAAAAGGCAGTGTCATTTTCTTTAATAGTCGTCACGGAAGGCCACTTAAACTGTTATGATAGCGATGGACATGAAAAGACGCAAACACATAAAGCCCCATCATGCTGGTTATTTTGGTATTGGCAATTTTTCAGTAGAAGGTCATGTTATTGTGGTTCTGTTCTTGTGTGTGTGTGTGTGTGTGTGTGTGTGTGTGTGGGGGGGGGGGGGGGGTGTGCGCATGTGTGTGCATGATTGTGTGCATGTGTGTGTACGTGATTGGGTGCACGTGCAAGGGTAAATCCCAACAGCATTGAAGGTCACTCCTAATATCAGGCTCCAACATATCATGTATTGAAAAAGTAATGAAGACACATTACACATTTCAGAGATAACGTATAATTTCTTGCCAAAATGAATGATATGTTAATTGTGTAAATCATACAATTACGAACAGACACATCCTCACAGACACACACATACTCACACACATAAGAGTACATGTCCACCAAATATGTAGATTGTCTTTGGGACTAAATGCAGCATAAATTGTTTCGTCCCGAGAATCAATTATCACCATAGAGAATTTAGCTACATCTGACAATGTAATGACTCATAAACATGAATGCATTCTGGCACTATGACTCTGTCCCCCAGTGCAATGCATTAATCATGCACACACATGCACGAACACACACACACACACACACACACACACACACACACACACACACACACACACACACACACACACACACACACAAGCTGGCATTCGACTCCATCCCTAGGCGCAGCACATAAATCTTCCCTAATAACAGCGGTGGCATTTCAGTAACAATAGGAATTACACACAACCCTTGTCTAATGGTCTACCACCCAGGACACACACACACACACACACACACGCACACACACACACACACACACACACACACACTACCACTGAGGACACACACACTTCCAGCCAGGACACACAGACACACAACCAATATGTTAAACTTCCACAATGAAATTTAAATAAAATGGAATCCCAAAATTCTGAAAAAAAAAAAAAACTGATTATAATGTTCATGATTTATGAGGTTTATGATTAATATTCAATACCAAAACACAAAGTAATGTGAACTACTTGCTGTCTAACCACAGCATATATATGGCCTGCAACATTAGGCAGTGATGTAACTATTCCTCACAGCCTTCAATCATATAGGTTGTTGGTGTTTCGTCTGTCTGGAGATCGAGTGTAAGCCTTCCTGTTGGCCTTCCAGTGACTATGATAGAGGCAATGTTTAAAATGGGCCTGTTTCATCATGTCTCTGCCCAATGCACCATACAAAAAATACTCAATAAACAGTTAAGCCACAAACATGAACGCCAAAACCCTATAGTTGTGTGAGTGATGAAAAGAGAGCGCCGGCGTAACTTACTAAGCACCAGGGAGTTTAGTTTAAGGGAGCCGCCACTTCTCAAAGACCCTTCAACAGGAGGTACCGTAGAACAAACACAGGTGTCGGTCATAGCACTAATTAAAGGTCCGCTTCCTTTATGTACCGGGGCATGGCTAGCAGGCTAAACTATTAAAGATAACACATTCCTACTCTATGTTGATGTAGGTAGATGTGTTTGCCCTGCTGTGACAGCTCCGTAATGTAAAGGAGTCTGTGGTCAATGAGTGGTATCTTCACTAGTTCACAAGTTGAGTGTACTACCGGAGGCCTGATTCATAGAACAACACCTGTGCTTCTCCTTGGAGGACACCTCTGTGAAAAGGGTCTATTGTCCGACCCGCCCACACTCTCATTCACATCCATATCCTTCTAAGCCAGCATGGACATCACTACCACAAACCACACTAACACCTTCTTGTCGAAAGATCACATTGGCATCAAGGTGTGGTGTCATGAGGTGAATTCAATAAAATAAATACCAACGGTAAAATGAAAAGTATCTAGTGCTAGATCTACTCTCTATCACCTTTGAACCTTCCGCAGGTGAAGCAAAAGAACGTGTGAGATAGGTCTGCAGCCTAAATCCAGACACCTTCTCATGTTTCTCTGAGAGTCAGCCAAGCGTGGTACAATATTAGCTTTGTTCCTTATTTCCCAGAAATAAATTATAAATGACGCTGATAATAAGCCTCGGCAAACACAACACCGCTGTTTGCGGAAGCATTACAAGCTACTTGTGTCCCTCCACGTAACCGCAGTCGGCAGTCCACAAACATACAGTGCGTCAGCGAGGACAAAGCGGTTTGTATGAGATGACACATGCGGTGACGATAGAAATGTCTACAGTATGAACGTATACCACATATGACTATTATCGTATGCAAAAAGTGACATGTACTTGCAATACACATGTTAAGTGACAACAATGACAGCAATGCACTGTTGGGGTAAACATTAGTAACAGACATTGAATAAATCTTAGATATACATTCTTTATCTTCCATAGGTAATATTTTATCTTTATCACAAAGTTCTCACCCATGTATGTTTGTTTTGGCAGTCCTTCCTCTAGTATGGGTATATTTGTCTGTGTAGAGTTAATTCATTTCCCTTATCTTGTACATTTTAAGGATGACATGACCACACATTTTAAGTCATCCACTTCTTTGCTCCATGTATTCATGTTGAGGTCTTTTTCTAATCACGGTGTCTTAAACGCCTTGTCTTCATATAGAAGACAAGACAAAGGACACAATATCAAATAAGAAAATACTGTGTTGCTCCCAGAGGGGGGATTCAGGGATTAAAGGGTTTAGGGACTTGAGTAAATGTTGTGTCTAATGACTAAATGTTGTGTGTTACTGAAGCGAGTGGAGCCGGCGCCAGGAGGCTAAACGGAGGGGCTTTGTCAGGCGCCCGTACTCGTCAGTCTGGCCTAATGTAAGCACCGCTGCTGCTGTCACCACGCACACCTGCCGCATCCGCCGAGATATAGATCCAGGTTAATTGAGCCCAGGTGTGCCTCGCTCGCCTGATGGGTCATTCCCGCCTCTCAAAAACACATTTCCACGCTCCATATGAGAACATTCACTCAACATTTAGCAAGAGACTGAAAAACAGCAGCAACCATGTTGGTATGTTTTTTTTTATTTGAATGTATGTTTTGATTGCATCTGTTTTTGAACATCATCATTCATTAATAATTCGGGGACCCAAACAATTGTCTGCGGTGGATAATAAGCTAAGTAATTGAATGGAATATCAATATGAACTGTTATATACTTTAGAAAAGGCTAACTCAACTTAAATTGCGACAATCAATGTTTACTGAAGAACCTATTTTTTCCATCATTGGATTTTTCTAGACAAAACAAAGCAAACAAAAGCGTTTCTATAAAGCCCATTACCACGGACATCCGTGGTCACTGTGATGTGTGTCCAAACATAAAGCTCTTTCAGAAGCCCTATTTCAAATTAGCACTCCTGAGTTAGTTTTCTGTTCGTCTAAAATACGTTTGTTACTCTGCAAACATTTGAATGACTGAATGTTTCCAGTTCTTAATAAAAACTTTCAACTGTCCAAGTTGAGAACAACAATATGGATGAGAGAAAGGTACGTTGGAGCATGTTTTTACAGTTGAACATATGTTACAGAAATGATTTACCCAGAGGATCATGTTTTTTGTGCATGTGTTTATTACTTAACATGTCTGGATATGAGCAGAGCAAAATTTAAGTTGCGGGCAGACAAAAGTGAGTGTCAGCCTTAGACGAACGCTTTTCAACACTCTCCCCTGTAATTACAGCTATTGATGAGAGGCAGAAAACACTTATGCATAATTACTGTTCTCGGTGCCAGGTAACAGCTGTTGGTCTGACACTGCCAGCATTTCAGAATAGGTACTGCTGAACTGTTCAAGAAAGAGTGTGTACATGTGTGTGTCTCTCTCTCTCGCTCTCGCTCTCTCTCTCTCTCTCTCTCAAACAAACAAAAGAACAGTTGATATAAGACCAGAGCATTCAGTGACCTGATCTACAAAAGTTTGGATTGTGCACTGAATTTCACATAATAATACCATCTATGGGGAAATGGGATTATAATGGCCAAAATATTTCCAGGCAACTAGGGTAATACAAAGAGGCATGGCTTGTTTGTTTACCTCCCAGATGTTCAGAGTAGCAGCCAGGCCCAGGTTTGGGTGCATGGTTGGATTTACTTTCATAATTTTTGGGCGAAAAATGTATTGCAATGCATTGAGATATTCCATGACATACTCACATCCATGGCCTGCAGTGTCCAGCTTTGACAGGGAGAATATTGTATGTGTTTAAAATCTTCCCAAGCACCACCATTTCCTTCATCATGACACGATGCCCTTCAACACCCCCATTAGCTCAAACAAGAAGAATCTCTCTCTCTCTCTCTCTCTCTCTCTCTCTCTCTCTCTCTCTCTCTCTCTCTCTCTCTCTCTCTCTCTCTCTCTCTCTCTCTCTCTCTCTCTCTCTCTCTCTCTCTCACAGGTGAACAGTGGCAGATCACACCATCTAACACCCCATCAAGTTGCAGACGCTAGAGGGTAGAGTGTATGTGGGTATAAGATGTGGCCTGCCAAGGGCAATGGGAATGCCGGGAAGAGCCACGAGGAACCACATCCCGGGCTACAACCGCCAAGGTCAGACAGGTCTCCAGCGATGATCGGCTTTTGGTCCTGGAGGGGAAACCAGCTGTGGGAAGTCCTGCTTCCAACTAGTTAGCCCTTATGTTTCCTCCTGGCCTCGCCACACTGATTGACCACCGTTGACCACCATTTGGGTCTGTGAGCCCCATCGAACAAAAAGCCTATTCATGACACGTATTCATGGGTTGGTATTAAGGAGCCACTCAAGATTTATTAAAAAAAAAGGATGAAATATTAATTGGCTCATCTTAGTCTGACTATGATATTTGTTGAGGACTCGCTTGGCGTGTGACAACCCTGCGAAAAGTATAAATAGTGTGCTGCTATATAATGTTAGAGTTTAGATATACTGAGATAATCCCTCCTTTTTATGGATCCAGAGTCAGGGACAGGGGCGGACCATACTGTTAGGCAAACCAGGCACTTGCCTGGATCCCCAGGCCCGATGGGGGCCCCATCGAGGCCTTTTGGGGCCCCCAAAATACCGTCCTTATATTTCTTCCATTGTCTTTATAAAAATCCGATCGCAACTCTGCCACGGCATCCCCCCCCCCCCCCTCAACAATTTCGTTCAGCTTTGCCTGGAGCCCCCAAAGGGCTAAGTACGCCACTGGTCAGGGAAGGAAGAAATGAAGAAATAAGTTTACCTATCGATTGTGTGAGTAAATACCTTTCAGCATGCAATGAGACTGCGTACCGTATGCCAGAAAGACCTTAATGAACCTAGTCAGAAGCAAATCAGGGATTTATGTGATCTGGGGCAGCTGGTGTATGGCGCAGGCTGCTTCGGATAAAAGTGTCTGCTAAATGATTGATTAGTAAACTCTGGTTTGGTCCAGCAAGATTGAGATGGACGCAGTGTGAATCCATCCCCACAAATCAAGTTAATTTGCATACCAATACCGCATGGGCAAGCAACCACTTACATAACCGACTTGATTTTCAGGACTAGACCTTAATATTAAAAAAAGGGTAGAAACAACCATTTCCGTGGGAACGAAGATGAAAGCAGAAATAACGTAACCAGTGTTTGAAAAGCCAGCCAACTAAAAAATACTATTATCCACCCATGCATTTAAAGGTTCTTTACTATCCGTCCTTTAACGCATTGACTTCCAAATGGGACACGCGCCGACTTCAGAGACAACCGTGCGTCTTCCCAGAAGTGTGCACTTCAGCGGGGACACAAGTATTGACTTCAAAGGAGTCACGCTTTGAAAACCCACTGGAATCAAACGGTGTACATTGAAAACAGAATTAGATTCAAATAAGTCATCCTTCATAGTTTATCAACTTCAAAAGGGGAGGCGGGAGGGATGAATAGCAATATATCCGGCATGCGATACGCAATGCCAATTTCCAGCGGAACAGGGAGGGGGGCTCTTGTGAAATACAGATACAGCTGAGACGTATCATTAAAACAAGAAACACTTGACCACATTTTACCTCTGCAGTTCAGAAAGAGTTTATCATACTTTTTCATTAGCATATATAGAAAGGTTAAAGCTAGTTATGGTGGCATGGCATTTTAACACAAAAAAATAAACATTATTAAAAGCCAGTTTAATACTTTAACGCCCGAGGACAGACGTTTGTTATTTCTGTGGGAAAGGCTAGTGGTTTTGTTGCATGGGCTTCTGATCCAGCTCCACATTTTCATCATCCTCATTTTGAGCATCTTATGCTCGATTGGATTCTTCCATCGACCAAGCAACTCAACACAAGCAAAACCACATACATCTGGGAAGACGTTCAGAGAGTCAGTGGAGAATGGAAAACCACTTTTTAATAAACTACAGTCAAACATATACGTCCAAGCACATTTATATGACACACCCACATATTTGACTGAATGGGATGCCTTAAGATTGAGTTACGTTTCTATGAATATCTTTACTGTACCAACAGTGATCTATTTTTGTTTCTCTTTCTTCTGACAAATGTACTGCAAGTCGCTTTGGATAAAAGCATCCGCTTTCCCTAAATGTAAATGTAAATGTTTAAAGGACAATTCCGGTATTGTGAACATTGAGCCCACCTTTCTGGTTTGTCTAGGATGAAATAGAGTGGTTGACACCGAAATTTTGACTATTGGTCCTGTCTCGGGTATTTGGCTAATTTCAAATCGCCCCTGCCTGCTTCAGAATCGCTATCTATGGGCATTCACAAACCTGTCCTTAAAACAACCCTAAATTTTTTCAGAAATGTGCAACTCACTGTGTGTGGTTAGTGTTGTTGTGTTGTTAGTGTTGTTCGATGATCAAGTATCAAGTATCATAGCGAAATACAGTTTACAAACACAAACACCTTCACACGACCAACATGGTCCCATAATGAATTACCTGGGTGAAATGTGATGAGGACGTTGAACATGTTGACACAGATATGTAAGAGCATAGAAGTAAGCCATGTGGTTAAATAACATGATTGAAGTAATCAAGCTCAGATGACCTATAGTAGGCCTTTCATATTAGATTATATTCCATTTTGAATATAGGCACACAAATCTGATGAGGGATATAATATGAGCATTTAGCCCCGCTAAATGAAACTGGTTGTGGCTTTTAAATTGCAAATATAAGTCTTTTTGAATGCACAATGGGAATGGTCCATGGCTAATCAAAACAGCACTCTGAACCCTATCCTGCCATCCTGCCATCCCTTGACTCCCATTCTCGTACCTCACCACACTTGCTGCTGGGCCTTACATTGTCAGTGAATAGCAGTGGGGTTGCAGAGTCCAGCTATAGCACTATTAACAGCTTGATAAGGCAATACTCGAGTCTAATGCTACCATGAATGCCATTGTTGTTTAAATGTATTCTCATAGTTCGAAGATTAAATGTAACTTGTTTGGAACACAATACAAGCCAAAAACATAGTATATTTGCCTTTATTTGGGTCCTTTTAAAGAAAATGTGTTTAACGCAATTATATGGCAGTTATCATTCAGATATACTTTGTAGTGGCTGTAAGCAACATTGACAATATAACAGCTTACTTGTCAACATCCTCACAGGGACGATTAACAATTCCTTACGCAGAGAATTGGCGGCTTTTGGAGGAGGAAGAATAAGATTTGGTTCCAGTGAGTGAACCAGTGTTTAGTGTTTGAATTCCTTGTCTCTCAGCTTGTCCTTCTAAATCTCTCTGGCATTCACATCATCCTGGCAGGGCTAAGCTCACATGCGCACACACACACACACACACACACACACACACACACACACACACACACACACACACACACACACACACACACACACACACACACACACACACACAAGCCCACAACCACAAAAACAAGCACGCACACAAACACACACATAAACTCACACTCAAACTCAGAGGGCCAGGATGTCACCAGTCAGTCAGGCCATGGTATCAGGTGGTTCCAAACTGTCTGTCTGCTCTTGTCCCAGAGGTGTCCTAACATGATGTGACACATCCACAGTCACCGCCTTAAGTTAAAGTACCGTTCACGAAAAAGAAAGAAATGAAGAAATATATATATATAGATAGTCATCCACTGCATTTACTGTCAGTTGGTGGTGAGGCAAACGCAGCACTCACCCCAGGCCAGCCTGAGGTAGCCGTAAAAGCACTGATGATTCACTGACGGTTTGCCCACTTAGGGACACAAAGGGTATGACAGCATGGATATGAAAATAGCTTTTGTGTGTGTGTGTGTGTGTGTGTGTGTGTGCATGGGATGTTGTGTGGGTGTTTGTGTGTGTGAGTGTGTGTTGTGTGTGTTCATCCCAGAATGCCTGGAACATTACCAGTGAGATTAGACACATGGCATCAGAATACTGAAATTGGAAACCAGTCTGTCCATCAAGATGGTTGTGTGGGTGTGTGTGTGTGTGTGTGTGTGTGTGTGTGTGTGTGTGTGTGTGTGTGTGTGTGCACGTGCGTGTGTATGGTGTGTGTGAAATAGTTGATGAACTAAATGAAAATAAAGTAAGAGGTGAGGAGGTTGTTTTCAGGCTATTAGCCTGACCCACAGTATTAGCTCTTTATTTCCCCTGGTAGCTAAACATATTAGACCATCACCTAGTCCTCCAGCTACTCACAGACAGACACACACATGCACACACACACAAACACACACACGCACACACAGACACACAAACAATCACACATACAAGCACGCACACACTTACACACACACTTACACACTCATGCACACGCACAAACACACACACACATTCACATGCAAGCAAAGACAAACACACAAAATGCAAGAGGGTTGATTATATCTCAGATCTCTCTATCTCTTTATCTCCTGCTCCCTGTCTCCCTGGTTCTTCTGCCTCTACTCTATCAACCTCCCACCTTTTTGACATAGCTCACATCTGCAGAGGAAGAAGTCATATGGTACTATATCACCTTTAGACACACATCTAAGTCATGCATTTTAAATTGGGTTTCGCAAGGTTATCGCCTCAGTGTCCCCTTCCCCTGCCCCTCAACCACTCAACGCCGCCAAAGATTTCTAAAGCGTAAGCCCTTGAATTCTAATACCCGGAGCGCTTTGCCGTGGAAATCCGGGATTTTAATCCAAGATCGGCTGAGTCCAGTCAACTGGAACAAATGGCGGAATGGAAAGTTGACAAGGAGATGCAGGGAATATCCATCAGAATGCACCAGGCGCAGAGGAGGTGTCAATGGGAATGTCAGAATGGTGGGGCTACACGCACGCACACACACACACACATGCACACGTGCACACACACACACACACACACACACACACACACACACACACACACACACACACACACACACACACACACACACACACACACACACACACACACAGCCTACCTTAGCCTACCTCCTGAAACTAAAGAGAGTGAAGGGTGTGGAGTGTGTGAGTCAAGTCCCCAGCGGCATATTTTAACCCCCCCCCCCCTTCCGTTCTCGGCCCTCTTCTCTCAGGCTGAGATTTACCTAGCGGCGTCTGTGGAAGAGATAATATTAGGAACACTTGAGCAGGGGGTATTATCTTAAGGTCAGGTTTTACATATCATATCCCCCCCCCCCACACACACACACACACACATACATACACTCACACACACACAGAAACATAAAATAAAAACTATGCAAGCGCATCGGCACAAACACAGCATGGCGAGCTGGATCCAACAAAAGAAATTGCACACCAAACAAATGCGCACACATTATACGGTTGAATTCATGTGCATACGTGGTCGATCCACACACACACACACACACACACACACACACACACACACACACACACACACACACACACACACACACACACACACACACACACACACACACACACACACACACACACTTGCACGTTCCCAGTTGGTGACAGCACCTATCAGCCACCCACAGTAAGTGACCTGGGTTAACTTGTAATGACTGCTTGTCCCACACTCCCAGGATTAATGGGCTGTGGAGAGAGGAGATAAAGGCCTATCATTAACACACTCGCTCACATGCACACACTCACTCACACACACACACACACACACACACACACACACACACATGAAAGCACATGCATACACAGACACAGGCACACACACACACACAACCACATTCAGGAATACATACTTTCATAAGATAATTTCGCGAAGGTTGGCTACATTTTGCATGGGTAAATGAAACCTTATTTAGGGGATATGTCGTCTGTGTATTTAAGTGAGTGGCTTCTTTAGGGCCTACTGTTTGAATTGAAGCTGAAGGAACAGCCTTCATCATCCATGTTCACCCCCTGGCCTCCTAGACACGCACCTGCCAGCCCTCATCCCACTAGTCCTCTTCTCTTTCGCCATACCACCGGATCCTGGAGCCATGCCGAAAACAGTCAACAGTACACTCTCTTTCTGTCACTGTCTTTATTTGTTGCTATAAAAAACATCGGAAGGAAGAATTCTGATTCATTCCCTTTTGTGTATTTTTCTTAGCATTCACACGCACACATTCTCGGAATGTCATACAGCAGCAGTCCACAGACATACCAGTGGAGAGTTAAGAGATTAGGGCGCAATATGCTCCATACAATAAGGAGGAATTAGACGGCTGTGGTGCAAACATCGAGGAATAACTATAGACAGGGTCAGACTTATGATAATGTGACAACAAAACAAAGAGTGCAAACAAGGAATACCAAAACGGTATTCATTAAAAAACGGTACAGTCACTTAGGTGCACCAGCACAGAGTGAGTACAAAACAGTCAGAAAGTAAGTTAGGTGGGGACAAGGTGGGGGTGGAGGGTTTGTGAGTGGGAACACTTGATGGAAGTCTGTTCAAATGTGTGAGCTGCAGCATGAGTGCAAGGTTGAAATATGAATTTATAGTATCACTCCAAACACAATCACTGCCTACATACTCCAGTAGACTCCATCAACTTTGATAGCTTTCTTTATTTTCCCAATTTACTTCTCCACGTCGTCAAGTGTTTTTGTCGCTCTAGTTTTTGTAGGTCAACACCCCATTAAGACACATCTCCAACTTATCATCTCATCTGGTACGCTGTGATCTTTGACTGTGATGCGTTTTCCCTGGTATCTACGGTATATTTGGCGTTCACACATCAAGATACAACATTTTCAAACAAAAAAATGCTCTCAATGATTTGTTTGCACACACACACACACACACACACACACACACACACACACACACACACACACACTCTCTCTCTCTCTCTCTTTCTCTCTCTCTCACCTACCTACCTACCTATGTACACACATGTTCACAAACGCATATTACGGCTTGCTAGGAGTACGCACCCGCACACCAATCCAGTCTCTTTCTCACTGCCTGGTGATTCCACCCGGTAGACACAGCGTAGCTATAATCATATTTAATAATACATAACAGACATGAAGCTACAGTGCTTATTCCATTATTAACACGCTGCGTGCTAGAGGGACCCCGGGTATTTATTCTATATCACAGACACACAGACACACACACACACGTAACGCACTCACACACAGATGAGTCAGATGAGCGCATACACACAAAACACACGCACGCACACAAACATGCATACAGGCACAAACACACAGGAGAGAGATAGTGTGATCGTGACTGAGGGAGAGCCAAACATATTTGATCAAGGCCGAGGCTTTGTAAATCATTCAGGAGGGAGGCAGCCACGACGGCCTCCCCTCCCTCCCTCCCTCCCTCCTCCTCCTCCTCCTCTCCTCCCCCTCCCCCCCATCAGCTCCTGATCATACTGAGGATAACAGAGGGGGGGCAGGAGGTGATTGCCTTGTCTGTAAATGGGAGGAGACGGCTGGGGTTCCTCTGGTCTTCAAACGGCAGCCATGCTGGTGGTGGGAGGGGGGGGTTGGGGTGGGGGGGGGGCTGGAAGGAAGGCAGAGATGCAGATAGAGAGACACACCACAAAGAGTTTGTTGTCTGGATTGGAACACACACCAAAAATAAATATATATATCATCAAATAAGCTAGCGACCGTAGTGGAGAAAGTAGGAGCTGTTCTGAATAGTTATCTCAAATCCATCCAATCTTGTTCGGTTCAAATTGAAAATCCGATGAAAGGACGCCCGCGTGTTAAAAGCCTTTTCAGACCAGGAATGAACATCAGTGTACTTCAGTAGTTGGTAAGTTGGGGGACCAAAGGCCATCAACCACTAAGTGTACTTCAGTCTGTGTCCCCTTGACACACGCATCTGCCTTAAATCAAATGTTGTGGTAGCGTGCTATGTACAATTCACCTTCTTTCTACATTAATCTATTCATCATTCATCAGAGATGATGACTGGTATTATTTATGTGAATAGACCAGGTAACAATTTTTATTTAATATTATTTATAATAATTTAATATTTGTGAAAACATACTAGCCTAATAGCCTTGAGAGTGATGTATTTGTGTGCATGTGTGTTTGTAGATATGCATGTAACACATCTCACCAACCCACCAACCCTACTGTTTTCACTGCAGCTCCAACAAAATTGAATAAAAAGTCAAATCATCTTATGCAAATGGCTTGACACACACACTAATGCTAATTTACACACACACACACACACACACACACACACACACACACACACACACACACACACACACTGACAGATTGCTTGTGCTGGTTGCCCATGGAATCGAATGTCAACTTCCACGTTATTGGACAACTGCTTAGGTCAATTCAAGAACGTCTGATTCTGTTGCAGGCTCTGCATTAGCAAGTAGTATTGGTGGAGTGGGCCTCCATGGATCTCTTTCTCGTAAGCTACTGTTTTAGTCTCCTGGAAGCAGTGCAACGGCCGGCTTAGGGCAACCAGACAGAAACACTGAGGCTGACACCTCCCTATACGTCCAAACAGTTGTGGAACGCAGGAGACAAGTCATTTATTTGTGACTAAATTTATTTGAAACTTAGGAGGTTGAAAACTCACAGGAACACAGTGCACTTGTGGCTGATCAGGAAGAGGCAAAAAAGCTGATATTCAAACCAAGCTGCCTCTTCAGCCAGCGGATCAGTCAGGACCATCCCCACACACTAGACACAAACGCCAAATAAAACACAAACACCAAATAAATTAATCATCCAATCAACTCAAACACATCAACAGGGTGGGACATTAACAGAAACATGTATCACTTATAACAACAAGGGTCATAGCAAGCAGCAACAGCAGTAAACTCCTTGTCAAGATCAATGTCTTCCTAACCCTTTAGCTTTAATCTTAGCCATTTTTAATGAGGCCCTCCGCCGGTCCTTGTATCTTCATTTCTGTCCTCCCAAAAGGCATCGACTTGAGAAACACCCGTAGGGATTTGAGGGTCATAGGGAGGCCGAGCCCATAGCTGATGAAGCCGGCTGGGGGGGGGGGGGGGGGGGGGGGGCCTCATAATCCTGCGTTTGGTTTATTGCAAGAAGGGGGCACGTCCGATCGCGCCGCTGCACTCTGAGGAAACATGCTACATGGAAGCACCCTAGAAACTAGCTGTGAGGGGACGGAGGAGGTCCAAGGCTGCTCGAGAAGGGAGTGGTGATGCACGCTGCCTGATTGAAAGGCATCTTGTGACGTGCAGAAGGAGGTAGTGAGATTGAAAGCCTAGCACCGCTCGCTTGATCAGGTTAGGAGTCCTGTGCGTGATGCGGTTGGATAACGTTCAAATAACAAAACAGATTGGGTGGTTGGGAGTTGTGGTTGTTGGGAGAACAGGCGGGGTACCGGAACTCCGGTCAACTTTTGCCTTGCAGGTGTGTTAACAGACCAAGCATCCACAGCAAGGCTGGACTGAAAATAGGGTAGGTCAGTGCACTTGGCTCCATGCTACACAAGAAACAGTCGAATGCCACCTGTGGATATCAAGAAAGTTTCTACCTTGCCTGAAGACCTCTGCTAAAACCTACTGCTCTTCTCAAGCTGTGTGTGGAGAAGCATATGAACATATAGGAGGAAGCTATAGCAGACTGAGATTGGTTGAGAACGTCGATTTTCGATTTTGTTGAAGTCAAAGTTGAAGTCATGAATAAGCCACTCCATGTTTCAGCTAACAGTATTGGTTGCCTTAAAAGTATACATTTTGTATTTGAAATCGGGTGTAGTTTTGGAAAAAATTCTTCCTCTGTCTTTGTCTGCTGGGGCGTGTTAGCTAATTTCCATACTGACTATCTTTGGCCATTCACATGCTTTTGTTATTTTTTCGGCCAATCAGCTGCACGTTAGAAGCGATCCACATGGCTACTTATTCAGCGGCCCTAGATCAGACGTTATATCTATGGTAACATTTGAAGGGGATGAAGACAGCGAAATGGAGAAAATCTGTAACTTTGACTGCAAATGCTAAGGAAGAAGACAGGAGAACTCTCTCCTTGGGAGACATTTGTGTAGCGACAAACTTTCTCAAGAGCTTATGTACCAAACACGGATGGATTCTTTAGCTGCTGAAAGAGAGTTGCAGGACATGCGAATAAGACATCTCGAGGCAAACAGACATTACTTCGGAGATGACTACATCCACCAAAAAGTTGCAGACAAAAAGAAAGTGCTCCCGGACCACTTATTTCATTGGAGGCAATGAAGTCTGCAGGAATACTTTTCAGTTTCTAATGGGGTGAGTTTCCATTAACATCCAAGTTATCTACTTTGCATTATGTGTTCATTCAAAGTCACAGGGATTACAAACTGTTAGCGCTATCTCATGTTTTTTTTTGTTTTCATGTTTATACCTTAGCCTACATTGTTATTAGCTAGCTCAGTACTGTCGTTTTAAAATGATATTCACATCTAAACTAAGCTGTAATGGGAGGTTTTTGGCTAGTAATGTGAGCAACATACAGAGTCAGGTGACGATGGTGGTTATTTATCTATTTTGTTGTGCTTTTTCAATCCATCTCTGCGCTGCCACAGGCCTCTCCTAATAGGTCCACAAAACTACTTTAGTTAGCCCATATGTAATATTGGTCTCTTAACTCATATTTGCACTGTCTTGCCTTACTTTTTTGCACCTTACCAAATCATACCTGAACTCTCCTGTACCACAGGGTCAGTCCCTGCCCTGTCACCCTTATCACACTTATCACACAGCCTCAGCACATTAATGTGGACCTTGTTTGTTATTTAGTATCTTTTTCATAGTATCTTTATTCTTATTGTCTAGTGTATAGTATCTTTATTCTTATTTGTCTGCTGGATTCATATTGACTTCCATTTTGCAATCCTGCTTGTTGTATGTTGTATGTGTATGTTATGTGTGATGATTCTATGTCTTTAAGCTACTTGGACCCTGAATTTCCCTTAGGGATACATAACGTTTCTATCTATCTATCTATCTATCTAGTGTAATTTTGGCGGGGGCTTCTAGATGTGGTTTATACCTTGGATTATGGTTAAGGGATTGTAACATCTTATCCTGTGTATTAATGAATGATATTCAGGGCTTTTTGTAATAAAAGCATTTCCATTTCAATAAAGTACCTTCTAATTCTGATCAGTCCAGTGAAGTGCCTAACGAAAATAACAATACATCAACATTAACTACACATGACACTACAATAATTTCTGCCCTGCAGGCTAACAGATCCCAGGTGTCACAGAGTGACATCTGTAGGGGCTAGGGCTGCAGAGTGACATCTGTAGGGGGTAGGGCTTTTCTAAATGAGATGCAAATTAGCACAATTGTCTTTCCTTTCTCTCAGGTGAGGTGAGATTTTGCAAATCTATTAGGCCAGTTTTCTCAGTAAAAGGTTTTCAGAGGGGCATACATTCAAATGGCCACAACTTCTTCAAATATTATCATCATTATTTCCATGTGTTAGACATCATTGGATAGCTTAGAAACTACACTCTACACTTTCAGAATGAATAACTCAAAATGCCTCTGGGGAGATATGTCGCTGGTTTTCTCATGGCTGGTCACATATGTGAGTTGCAAATGGTGAACTTGTTTTATAATAAGTTTGTTATATAACAAGAGTCAACAGTCGCACACTTTTTCATATAAAAGTTCCTCTGAGCTGAATGTTAAGATTTGTGGATCAAGATGTTTCCCCTCACCAAGCACCCTGGAGACCTGCAGTGGGGAAGAAGATGTAATGAAGCAGACTCACCCAGGTGACTGTCGACTGTATCAGGATGGTTTTCAATGGAAAGGGAGAGCTGCATAAAACAGGCCCCCCTCCACAGCTCCAGGGCAGATGCCGGTTCCCCAGTCAGCTGAAGACCATGTTTCCTCGCAGCCAAACATATGGCTTTTTAATCGGGGAGAGGCTCCGCTAGCCTTATGTCTAGCGGTTCTCTAATGTCGGGGCAAATCTACGCGGAGGGGCCCCCAGACCCTTAACCATAGCAGGACCACTATAGCCTCCGTACCCCCTGCCAAGGAGGCCTGGGGCGCTGAGGTGCTCAATTACTGTGTGTGGCCCTGAGGAGGAGGGCCTGGCAGGAGTGCTGATGGTGTACTCCTGGTGGTGCCTACACAGCCTATGTAACCGGCGGCATGCCGCTCCGCTGCCTCCCCGGTTAGCCAGGGGCAGCCGGATTTAAGAGAAGGTTGGGGGCGTGGTGGTGGGGGGCAGCAGGACGCATGGACCCTCACTCTGGCGGCTTCACTACTGTACTGGGATAAGGGCCCCTGAGGACACTTACACTCACAAGTCCCCGCTGACAGACGGGGACTTCGTGACGGGGAGCTCATACACGCAAGCTCACACACACACACACACACACACACAGACACACACAAACCCTCAAGCATACAGCCAGGCCGGTTATAGGCCAATGCATGTGTTGTCATCTGTTTATGTGTGTGGGTGTGTGTGTGAGTGTGTGTGTATTGGCTCCTTCGTAGGCGTTGATCTGGAGCTGGACAACTCCTTTGACAAGCCTGGCCATCTTATTCAGCAGACTAAAATCATCCCAATCAACATGCCCATCATGCATGAACACACACACACTCACACATTCACGCAGTCAAACAGCCACTCACGCACACGCACACACACACACACACAGGCTTGTTGGC
Source organism: Micromesistius poutassou (assembly GCF_964030765.1). NCBI lineage: Eukaryota > Metazoa > Chordata > Actinopteri > Gadiformes > Gadidae > Micromesistius > Micromesistius poutassou. The sequence continues at coordinate 10,082,718 of NC_140274.1, forward strand.
TGGGATCAGTGACTGTGACTCTCACTGTACTAATATCAATATTGGCCGTAGAGTAGTTTACCCTCCCCTTTAATCAAGGGGAGCAGATGGCTCCGAGATCTATGGAGTGTGTCCATTATTTTAACCAGGCCCCCAGCCCTGGCACGACACACACACACACACACACACACACACACACACACACACAATATCAGTGATATCAGTTTCTTTGCTGATGCTTTTAAACCAAACCGAAAAACACTGAGTCTGTAGACTCAGTGCTCATCATGTTGCCCTGTGTGTGTGTGTGTGTGTGTGTGTGTGTGTGTTCTGCATATAAGTTCAGAATCTGAATGCAACAGGACAGGATTTTCGTATCAGAAGCGTTTGAGTTTCTAGTCTCAAATTGCTAATCTGACTGTAAATAATGACAGGAGCATGGAAGAGGAGTTTTGGCATTGTTTTATCCATCATCCATTATTCTGCTACATCGGAACCTCAGACATATGGTCCATTGTCCCCAGAGGTAAATCGGGGTCAGACAACAGCCACTGGTTTCTGAGATTGGCCCTAAGGTGGTAGCCACAGAACTTGTGTGTGTCTGTCCCTTTCAACTGCTGGCATTCTTCTGACAGTTGCTTTAAGGTATTTGCCAGCTCAACCCCAAACCAGACCAATCTCACAACCACACATGTGTACGGACACACAAGCCAACACACACACACAGACAGACACACACACATACTCACACACACACACACACACACACACACACGCACACACACACACACACACACACACACACACGCACTGTAGCACACACACATGCACAGTAATCTGGGCCTGGGTGGGGAATTGCGGTCATACATTTCTATAGAATTTGCACTTAGAAGTAAGATTGCATAAATACAACTTGGAAAAGGCATTTTCACCGTATGGGAATCCAATCTCCTGCGTAAACTCAGAAGAAATATCTGATTGGTAAACCCACCAATGCTTCAAGGTGAAGCGGAATCTCAAACCAACACCACAGACACATACCACACACACACACATACACACACACTCACAAATACACACACACAATCACATCCTCCAACACACATTTCTTATTTCCTATAGATTATCTTTCCTTATTTTTTTGCCTCTTGTCTCTCATTTCCTCCTCTGGTAGGTGGGTCCCTGGTCCGTGATCTTTTCTCGTCTACAGGACTTTAATTTATCCAGCTTCAATTACCCGCCGCCACAATCCATCTATCCCCTGACAAAATCCTCTTTAGTGGCTAAATGCAGGTGTCTTAATGCCTGCCTGCATGGAGGAGGAGGGGGGGGGGGGAGACAAGGAGAGTAAAGTACCTCCCGAGCCAGGAGGCTGGGGAGGTAGGAATCAGAAGGAATCAGAGATGAACTGCAAGCTATTTGAATGAGTCTTTGTCGCAAATCTGTTGTTCACTTTTATGTTCTTAAATATTACCAATGTTTTAGCTTTTAATCCAACTTCAAATCCAATCCAGCCCATGTTTTATTATATTTATATTAGTATCACAGAAAGTTCCTTTTAGACCTTGAGTCTACTTTGTTTGCTTAATAGATTTTCTACATTATGGACTGAACAGAACATTTTACTAAGCGTCAGAGTGAAAAAGAGATGGACTGGAGGGATGGCCAAGACCCAGCAGACTGAATTATCTTTGTGAGCAGTGCCCAGCAGAAGTGAAACTAATACCCAGGTCTCACCAAGGCTGCACCCACGTACCATATCACCAAGATAATGCTCCCTGAAGGCTCTGTACACACACACACACACACACACATACACACACACAAGCACACACACACACACACACACACACACACACACACAGTTAATGCACACACAACTTCGCAGACTGAAGAATCTGAAAGATTGGGTTATACAGAAAAACACACATGACGCATGTGGGGATAACAAGATATCAGAGTGCTAGGAGACAACGTTTCCCACTGAGAGAACTAATGAACAGA
>NC_140274.1:10089700-10125605 GCF_964030765.1 Micromesistius poutassou
CCACGCTGCAGACAACTGATGGCAGGTAGACGAGGTGGTTTTAAATGACTACTTAGGATAACATTATGTTTAAATAGATGGATATTTCATTCTTAAGATTATATATCCCTTACACGTTTCATTTAGTGTGTATTCTTCAGTCTTCCTTCCTCTGCGTGCTGTGGTATGGTGCTTGAACATCATAATGCATCATGGGATTGTTTGTTGGCGATACTCCATGATACCATTTTGTGATGACGAGAGTTGTAGTACTGTAACATCTTCAATAAACATCAATGAACCGTAACCTAGGCTATTCAAAGCTTTGTTTTGCCCTGTCTCACCTGAGAAATGCTGTGGCACAAACACAACAATGACTCAACAAAGAACAAATCATTTCAAGATTAATCGCTAAACGACCAAATTAAAATGGAGTCCACGGACCCGCTCCCGAGGGGGACACGGATCAGCTTTTCGCCTTGTGTGTCACTCCTTTCCTGGGGCTAGAGTTGGGCTGCGAGTGGTTGTGTTTGTCTTGCATGGTTGTGTGTGTCCGGCTTGGCTGGAGTTCACGGACCCGCTCCCGAGGGGGACACGGATCAGCGTTTCGCTGTTTCGTTTTTGCGTAGTTTCTTTCCCGGTGCTTCGCCTCCATCAACATTACCGTATGACAACAATAGACGCGCACTAATTGCGTTTTTTTATTTTATTTTATTTCCCGTTCCCCGTCATAACCTAACCATAATCAGGAAATAGTCTTGATCAGATTTCCCGGGAATACCGTCTGCCGGGATTAAACCCTAATGACGACCCGCCCACGTTGAAGAGGTACTTTTTTAGATGGAAATAAGACGTGCCTAGCACTAAACCAAGTCGTGCCGCACTAAGTCGTGGCGAGTTGAGCTGGTACTGTCGGTGGAAAAGCGGCATAACATACATAGGCTCCTACGTCCACAATGGAGGAGGTCATTGTGATGTGACAAGCCCTATGGGGCTTGTACTTTACTGACATTTGAGTAAAGTACATAGTGTCCTTGTTGTGGTTAGGTACCTTCACATAGTATACATAAGAGGAACAATGCTCAGTGAAAAGCATCTCTTAGGTTTCATTATAATGTCATTCTAACATGTGGTATCTGTTATATTTTATAAATTAACCTAATGTGGGAGGGGACATGGTTCAGTCTCACTCCCCCGCTTTGAGAGGCCAGCTATACACCGAGTTCCCATTAAAGCGATTGAACTGCAAATCTACTTTTCGATTCGACTTCTTGGTCCGAGTACTCAACTTCATCCGAACTGTGCAGAGTATCCCCTTTCAGTAGATGAGTCGGTGATGGATGACAAAGGGTGTGAGGGAGGAGAGAGAGAAGGACCTTGCTGATTAAGAAGCAGAACAGCCCTCTCCCCCATGCCACCCTGTGACTGAGAGCAGGACTAGAGAGAGGGGGATAGAGAGAGAGAGAGAGAGAGAGAGAGAGAGAGAGAGAGAGAGAGAGAGAGAGAGAGAGAGAGAGAGAGAGAGATCACTGCAGGTCCAAACCACATAGACTGCACGACTTCCCCATACTTGCATAAATCCTACTCTAGGAATGCAGTGTAGGCTATTCATCTATATTCTATTCCAGGCTGTAGGCAATGTGTTGTTGCTGTCAAATAGCTATGCTACAGTTCAGTGACAAGTGGTAGTACCGTTTTTAATTAGATGTCACCACATGGAAAATTGCAATGAGCATGGGTAAACTGAGCACACGCCCACATGCGTGCACACACACACACACACACACACACACACACGCGCGTATATGCACGTAAACGTGTGCACACACACACACAACATTGTGTGATTGCTCCCTCTGTTCATCCCTGACCTCTGCAGTAATATCTCGTCCAGCTGCCACCCACTCCCATCACCATGGACATGTCAATCACGGGGTTGCCATGGCGAGAAGGTTAGCGGCTGGCTGTCAGTCACGCAGCTATAGTCGACTCAAGGTATGGACATTCACAAAGGTGCACTGTACACTTAAACACACATGCACTCACACACACAGACAGACACATCCATGCTCATACATAGTCTGCTTTGCAATCAGATGTCCACTTGCCCACTCTCTCTGTTCTCTCGCCCTCTCTTACCTCCACACACACACAAACACACGCACAGACACGCAAACAAACACATACACATACAAGCGCTCACGCTTCAAAACATTGATCAAACACAATTTCAGGTATTCTGTTTGCTTTGCCTTGACTAATATTTGCCCGTCCGTCATGTTGTGTCGGTAATTGGCTTGTTTATTTGCTTTTTTTCCCAAGGTTTTACCTCCATCCCCTCCTTTGCCTTTGCTCACCATTGCAACAGGAAACTGTTATGCTAGAGAAACACCTGCCCAGAGCTGTGTAGCACTCACAATTAACCTCTAAAACAGCAAGCTAAGGGAAACGAAACTTGAGCTTTAATCACTAAACAGCAGGCAACCCCTAAACACAGGTGCTCTAAATACATACAAATACATGAATACTGCAAATCAGTACACGCACGCCCGCACACGCACGCCTGCACATGCACGCCCACCCACACACGCACGCACACAAACGCAAACACGCGCAAACAACGGCTCATGAAAAATTCAAAGTGGACTAAACAAAGACTATTTAAACCTGCAGAGGTGTTTTCCTGTTTGTATATGCTGTTGGTTTCTCATTCAGAGTTCAAATTAGGAGGCTCATTCATCATTTACCGCCATTCAACACACAAGTTACCGCACGTTGTACACACTATACAAACTTATTTGGAAAACATAATAATAAATGTATGCAGTAGAAACACAGTGATTATATTTAAAAGGCTTTGAGCAGCCGAAAGGAACTCTAAGCCCAGAGTTTCACTCCCACGTATTGGGGATACATATTTCATTAGGTTCTGGATATGGAGGTGTATATACGGGCGTGGCTTTAGGTCTTGATGGTGAGGTATTGATCAAATGAAGGCCCACTGTCTGTGCTCGCCCCTCCTGCATTATTAAGGACATCACATTATATTAGACGGCTGGCTGGTGATAAGAGAAGCCTGGTTCTGGTTTGATGAGTTATACATGAAAAGTGCTCCTTTCAATCCCCTCTTCCACCAGCCCTCACCCCCACAGATTTAGTCAAGGCAGAGCTGTGTTTGGTTAAAGCCGGTTTGATGTGAGCCTTTGACAAACCCCTTATTTTCCCCCTTTTCTTTCACACTTTTTGGCAGATCAAATTCACAGTTCGAGAAGCCATTTACATTAAGTGTCGTGCCCGGAAGTGTCTTTCCATGGATAAGTTTGGAATTGTCTTGGTTTTGTTTCAGGAAATTGCTGCAGGATTATGATAGAATAATCTGGGATGTACACCATTTTTTAGCTGCAGCCATTTGTCGATATGCATTGTGAAAACGCCTTGCCACCAATGATTGTTGCAAACAGTTCCAGTTCTCATAGTAGAGGTTCAGCAACATATAACCAGTGGTACATTGAGCTGCAGATATACTGCAGAGATACTTTACGATTATGTTATATCACACATATTGTGAGATGAAAATTCATTGCACTTTAATTTCCAACTCTGATATGCTTAATGTACTATCATTAAAACATGAGCATTTAAAATTGGAGGACACAAATTAAATGTTCCCGTTTGAATGATGGTACATTTAAAAGTTATAACAAGGGGTGTTTTCGTGACATATTAGAAGGAAATTATAATACCATTATTCTTCCCTCAGCTCAAATTGTGAAATGGCTTTTCAGTTTTAGAAACTACTTTGCACTTCATTTAACAATTTTAAAATGGAAATGCAACAAACTGGCATTCACTTTTCAAACACTTGACTCTCCGTTTGAGCGTAGCAGCGACATTCGAATGGCCAATGAATGAAACATGGGCACAGACAATGGTGGCCTCCGTTGGACATTTCTGTCACAACATCCAAAATGTATTTGCAAATGGAATCTCATTAACATTTGGATGGTCGGCAACAACCTGTCAGCCACTTATCCGACCTGTCAATCTGTGGCTACTGAATAGAGGGGCAGCACTAAATCAGCCTCCGGTCATGCAACAGAATTAGTATTGGTGCCTACCCCGCTGCTTCAATATAATCAGCCAACCAATAAGGCAGGAGTAAAAATTTAAAGTTCTCTTCGCCCGGGGGCTGATTTATCCCGGAACTAACAGCCTGGTCACACAGATTTTAATAGTGGCGTTTTGCACCCAGCTATGCGTCTGCCGTATTGGTTGACCTCTGTTTAATAGCAGTCATTTTGTGCCTGATGGCGCCACCGCTGCTGTGTCCGTGGGTCAGGGTGCAAGGATCCTCAGATGAGCGTTGGAACAATCAGATGATACGGTGGGAAATGAATTGCTCTCCTAACCAAGGACTGGGATAACACACCGACTGTCTGGATAATGATGCACTTTGATTGGCAAGCTGGCATCCTTCACTTTGGTTCAGAAGAATGTGGATCTTTTGTAACAGAGCGATACAAACACGCCCACACCCACTCTCTCTGTGATACAGCCGCAGAATTTCTTTTTTTGATGATGACAAATCCATACTCAAAATTGGAACAAGCTGAAAGTAAATAATGCATGTCTGGTTTTTGTAAGCCAAATGGTTTGATGATTCTGCAATGCATTCGCAAGTTCATAATACGTGAGCTAAGGCATCATGCTCAAGGATTGCCTGCTGAGGACATTGGGAATCTAACATGGTCCGTGTTGGCTAGAAGGCGAACGCTCTTAGTAATTGCCTATAGCTTGTGCTAACCCATCATGCTTATAAGTCCCAGGCAGGTACATGTTATTACTGCTCAAGTCTGTCACTTGAGGTCCTTCAGGTGGGAAATAACATTAAGCAGCATGGGTTGGCACAGCCAATGTACACAAATGTATCTCTCTTTCTCTCTCTCTCTCTCTCTCTCTCTCTCAGACACACACACACACACACCACACAAACACTTACATTTGTGAAGATGAACACGATCACATTTCCCCTCGGGGGGGGGGGGCGGTCAAGATGTGTTTCTGTAAAAGAACATATAGATGGAAGCAGGTGAAATGAGGTCAGTACATCACACACACAACAGGAGAGAAAGGCGTCGTCTGGAGGTGTGCTGGCAGGCTTAAGGGTCTGCTAAGCAGAAGGGGGGGACGGGTGCGCGGCTCAGGCTGACCCCTTTGATCCCTGAGGATCCATTCAGTCCATTCAATTCACACCGCGAGGCCATCCGCCGCCGGGCTGAAAGCCGCCCCGTTTCCAATCACCCATCCCACCCGGCATTGCGGCATAAGAGCTCAGGTGCTGGGATGAGGCTGAGCAGGGTTTTAGTGTGTGTGGGTGTGGGTGTGTGTGTGTGTGTGTGTGTGTGTGTGTGCGCGTATGTTTGAGGAAGTGCAGGCTTGTTATGGTGTGCAATTCCACACATGTTGTCTGTGGTGTGTTGTGTGTGTGTGTGTGTGTTTGTCTGTGTGGGGGGGTTGAATGTTACGCAATTGTTGCCCAGTATAGTTACATATGTTGCACTGCATGTGTGTGTGTGTGTGTGTGTGTGCACATGTGCCGTTATGTCGTTAGGACATTTCGAAGTGCATACACGCATCCATACGTTATATATACGTTGCTCTGTATGTTAGTATGTGTGTGTGTGTGTGTGTGTGTGTGCACATGTGCACGTGTCTGAAAGGGGCCAGTGCGTATTCGTAGGTGTCACACCCTTTCCCGCTCATTATAGCCTGATGTATCCACGTATGGCATTTACCTCTGACCTCTGCTCTGTAGCGGGAACAATTACTGAAAGGCCAGAAACTCCTCTAACTGTCCATCACATGTTCTCCATCTCTCTCTATCACGCTCCCTCTTTCACTCTCTCTCTTTCACTCTCTCTGTATCCCACTCACTCTTTCAATCCCTCTCTCTATCATGCTCTCTCTTTCACTCTCTATCTATGTCATGCTCTCTTTCACTATCTATCTCTTTCACTCTCTCTCTCGCTCTCTCTCACTCTCTCTCGCTCACTCACTCACTGTCTCTCACTCTCTTTTCTTTGTTTCTCCACCCTTTGCTGTCCCCTCAGGCCAACAATAGTACCGGCGTCAGTTGACATAAACATAGCAGAAGATCATTTGGGAGGACTTCGTATTTTGGTGTTGTCTTCTCCACATATGTTTTTTTGGATCTTGTCTCCATTATTTTCTTCATCTGTTTGTTGTTGTATTTTTTGCAAGTTTTAAATCTAAAAATAAAGTTGATAAAAAAAACATTACAAAAGAAAATAACAATCGTTGAAATGTATCCCATCCTCCTCGTCTACATCGACGGCTTCGCTTTTTTCAGCCCTCGTACCTTGTTTCTTTGGTGTTTTACTTTCATCCCTTCTCGATTGGATGTGAAAAGAAGCCGGTGGAAGAGGAGGTAAGGTTTATACTGCTGAGCAGGAGCAGCACAGAGCCAGCGAGGGGGGAGACAGCAGGGCACAGATAACCAGGAGCAGAGAGGAACAACGAGAAGAGGAGTCTGATTGGGGGCAGTCGTAGGCCAGTGTGCTACTGTCCCTCTCCTTCCTCCTTTCTTCTTCTTCTACCTCTGACTGTCTGCCTCCCCCCCCCCCCCCCCCCCCCCCCGCCCACACACACACACACACACACACACACACAAGGTAATGGAGCTTCCTTCAAGAGAACAGGGGGATGAAGGGGGAATTAGAGAGAGTCCTCCTCGGTGACAAGACAAAGGGGAGTCGGGGAGTCAGAACTTCAAACAACGTTGGAAAAGGCGGGGGGTCGGGGGTCAAAGACAGAGAGAGTGTGGCTGTAAAAATACGGGATGGACAGATACAGAGCAAGAAAACGAGCAGGGGGAAGACAGTGTCTGGGATTTTATAGCCACAGGATATAAAGGGAGGTTGGCTGAGGAAAATGTGGACTAAAAGAAAAGAGTCTTTGTTGACTGTCTACAAATTGTCCGATGTCCGAAAAGTATTGCCACTTTCAAGAAAAAGATACTTTCAAAGATACTTTGACACCGGATTTAGCATTAAGGTCAAAAGCACATGGCTGTATTGGGGCCGACGCAAAATAAGGTTTTAGTATTGCAGCGTACTTGCATTGCATGTGTTTTGCACCATCGAAAACAAGATCATGAAAAAAATGATATTGCGGTACAAATATGAAACAAAATTTGTGCCTTGGGTCTTTAAAGAAAAAACCCAAACAATTTTGGCAATATTTATCAACAATATTTCCAAGCCTCCTTCCTAATTACTAAAGAGATATAGAAAGAGTGACTCAAATATCATATCAACAGAAATACTATTTTAGAACTTGTACAATACTGATCTGAAGTTTTCTATACATAACAAAGCAGTTCTGTCAACGTTATGCTCTAATAACGTCAACATTGGCTATCAGGTTTGGAATTGTGGCTGTGAGCTGAATTTGAATTATGAACTAATGCAGCCATTTACATTCAGTCCATAGACTGCGGTTTACATCAAAACAAGGTTTCCCTGTGCTTGCAATGCTGCTGGAACCATTGTGATCAAATATATATATGATTAAAATAGAAACCTTCAGAAAAGATGATGTGGGACAAAACACACAAACACATGCACACACACACACACACACACACACACACACACACACACACACACTAGAATAAGAAGTTCATTAACAACCAATCAATACATCACATAGCCCATGCAGCCCATGGACTTGACAAGTCCAACCAAACAGTTATTAAACTTAAAAGTTAAAAAAAACTTTTTACTAGTAGCGACGAACTGCACGCATGGCTGGTTCCACCCAAATCCCCTTTGATATAAAGTGGGACAGGAGCAAGCTCGCTTGGCAGAGTGGCGCTTCGGAAGGGGAATGTGTAAAAGGAGGACGTAATGTAATTTGCTATTGTTTAACCCTAAGCTGCAGGGTCTCTCTGTTTTAATAGAACTGTAGATTAGTTTTGCTACACGGCATAATTGGATAAGTGATAGAGCATACTGTGGTATATGCCAATCCCACCATGGCACTTGCTATGCTTAACACACACACACACATGCGCGCATGAATGGACTCACACAAACTAACAGACTCACACAACCATGCTTGCCACATACACACACACACACACACTCATATACACTGTCTCTCTCACAGTCACCGACACATACATACACACACACACCTATACACACAGGCAAACACACACTGAAATGAAACACAAACAGCTTAGCATTATCTGGGGACGTAGGGACTGAACTCAATAATAGTGCAATACCTTTAATCTATCCATCATATTATCTTCAGAAGATTACAGGTGAAATTCTCATGCTTGTCAATGGAGACAATGGATTACTCTCCACCCCTTTATTTCCCCAGATAAGAGCCATGTAATTTTATATTACTTTCTTTTGTACCTTTTTTTCCCCGTCCCTCCATCCTTTCTCCACTCCCTCCTTCCTTCAATCAGAAAACAGCACGGTAAACAACCTTTAAATGTCTCATCAAAGTAAAAATCTGAAAACAATGAAAGGAGAAGCAGCTAACACGATTCAGGGTTGACATGATTTTATTTTTCACAAGCAAAGACAGACAGACACACACTGATACTTCAGCTTCAATCCATTTGTGTTGCTTTCATTTGATATCTGGGATGATTTCATGTGCATTTAGTGTTTTAGATATGATGATGCATGAGAGCAGGAACTTGATTTTCTAGCAGATGCAAAAGGGCCACTGTGTGTACTGTATTCCATGTTGTCCTTCTATAAAGGATGGTGCTGCAGGTGCCGAATATGACGCTGCACGGAGGTAAATCTTTTTCGTAATGCTGCCTTAGCAGTTTTGTGTGCAGAATCTCCATCTGTTGGGACTTGTGTAGGGTCAGGTCACAGCACCACCTAGTTCCTTCCTTGGTGCCTAAGTGTGTGCGTGCGGCCGTGCGTACAAATCTCTATTTGTGTGTATGTGTGTGTGTGTGTGTGTGTGTGTGTGTGTGCATGTTAGTGTGCATAAATGCATGCGTGAGTGCAATAACCATTATGGATATGTCCATATTCAACATCTTTGCTTTGGAAAGAGATTCAGTCGATAAATGATGCAGAAGTGCACTGTCATGCATATGCTTTGTGTGTGTATGTGTGTGCATGTGGGCATGTTTGTGCGCATGGGTTTGAATGTGTCTGTGCGTGTGTGTGTGTGTGTGTGTGTGTGTGTGTGTGTGTGTGCTAAAATCAGTGGCTGGATCTGATGGATCTTAAATTTATGATGATGGAAAACTCAGAACTTACAATCTAGCGGTACATAAATGAGATGGCTCTCCTTTGAGTAGGTACCAGGAGAATACAGGTTAAGGTCGGCTCTTCATGCAAGGACCTGAGGAGGCAGACACCCTGACACACCTCCACTCTGTCTTCCACCACAGCTACTCCATTGTTTCAAGAAAAGTTTTGAGAGAGAGATGTGAATCCAGAATTGATCTTTCACGCCGAGTCGATCATACTGCTAAGACACAAGAGACGGAAAGAAAGAGAAAGAGGGAGAGTGAGTCTGAGCGAGAGAGAGAGACATTGGTGAGGTAAATGAAGAGATAAAACCTTTGGGAGAGAGGCTGTGAGAGACAATGGTTGTCACACAGAGACAATGGCAGGAGATAGCCGAGGGATGACTCGTTATTCATATTTTCCTCGTACGAATCAAGTGCATTATTTAAACATTTTGCGCATGTGTGTGTCAGGGTGTGTGCATGCATTTGCTTTCCTTCATGTGTGGCTATGTGTGTGTGTGTGTGTGTGTGTTTGTGTGTGTGTGTGTGTGTGTGTGTGTGTGTTTATGTGTGTGTGTTTATGTGTGTGTGTATGTGTGGGTGTGTTTAGCTCTGATGTCACCAGCAGCAATGGGACTTGAAAAGAGCTGTCAGCAAGCCCAGGAGGGGGGCCTTTCTTACCGGGGTGTCTGGAGACTTGCCTGCTCAAATCTCCATCCTGCTAACATTGACACTGTGGATCACCGCTCCCTGATTGGTGGAGCCAGAGATGCACGGAAACATATGCGTGCTCATGCACAGCGTGCACGCAGGCACACACACACATACACACAGATTTATACATAGAGATTCTTTTTTTGGTCTGTTCATATCCGAGAGGGTTTGCAGCTGCACTCTAGACAACATTCTGTTCACAGAAGTTCAGGAAACTGCACTTTACTCTAAACAGAATTGTGTGTGTGTCTGTGTGTGTGTGTGTGTGTGTGTGTGTGTGTGTGTGTGTGTGTGTGTGTGTGTGTGTGTGTGTGTGTGTGTGTGTGTGTGCATATGAGCATGCATGATTTAGTTACAGCATCTTAATCAGGAACACTCATCCTCTGATTAGCAATAATTTATCCGAACACATGCAATGAATATTAATCAAATCCAGTTCTCATTTCATACCCCAAAACTGTAGATTTTTAATGACTTTCTATAAATCTTCAACTTGGTTGACTTGACTGACTGCTGACATTTAGTATGACTGCAAGCACTTCAAATCCATTAAAGAAATCCACCTTGTTTGGACATTTGAGGTGAATACTAGCCATGTATACATGGCTAGTATTCCCTTCTATCCCTTCTACGTAGAAGGCCTTTGTTAGCACCAACTTTGTGAGGGTGTCGATTGAAAAGCAAATCTTTCTAAAATAAAAAAACAAAGGGAGTGGGAAGGCGACTTGGTCATTCTCATTGTAAAGGGTGTCCTTCTTGTTGCGGCCTGTAGTCCAATTGGGCCCATGTGACCTCATTGTCATTTCATTTTCTCTATTTTTTTGTCTACTCCATCATTGAGTCTGATGAGGACAGTGACTGCTGTGGTTTCCCGTGTTTCCCAGAATCTCTTTGACTGCAGCGAAGCAGCAACATATCCTGACTGTGTTAAAGCCAACCGAAGGGAAACATAATCATATCAGTGCAGAGCAGAAAAGTGGGTTATTTGACAGTCAAAAGAGGGACTGAAAAGGAGAAAAGCCAGCCTCATTTCTGCTACAAGAAAAAGCTAATTTTGCTCTTTCAGAGGGCAAGGAAGAGAAAGACAGAGGGAAGCCGACCAAAGGATATGTACTCGTAATACAGCATATACAGTGTGCATGTGCAAGAGGGGATTTACAAGGATATAATAAGGTTTTCAATAGAGAGGAATATGCCAATATTCCAAAGTGGGTGCCATTGTCTATGCATGAGAACGAAAGAGAAAGAAAGAGAGAGTGTGAGGGAGAGAGAAAGAGAGACGGATAGACGGAGAGAGATAATAACTAACAAAGGAATTAGAATTAGAAGACACAATTCTATCTTTAGGATGACACCGTGAGTGAATGAGTGACTATGCCGGCTGGCTATGATCCTGTGGCGATTAGGTGTAATTTTCTACTGCAGGGATAATTAATACCCTGCTGAATGGACAAGACGAGATTGATTCATGAAGAGAATAGGCGGGAGGGAGGGGTGTGGGGGGGGGGGGGGGGGTGGGGACGGTGGCTGAGTTAAGTGGAAGAGTGCGAGGCAAAGGAAAGATAGTCGACGGTGGACGTTGTGCTGAGTCGTAATTAATCACTGCAGTCCATTGAAACAAGGACGTGACAATGAGACTAACTCTGCCTGAAGAAGAGATTAGCTACTTGGAGACAAGACCAACTCTGTATGAGGTGGATACTTTCTCTGCATTAGGGAGAGACTAACCCTGAATACTAGACTAACTGCATGAAGACAAGACAAGGTCCCCATGATGCTGAGACCAGCTCTACCGGAGGAAGAGATCAACTCTACCTGAGGACGAGACTAACTCTGCCTGAGGAAGAGACTAAATCTACTCTGAATGAGGAAGAGGTCAACTCTACTGGAGGAAAAGATCAACTCTACCTGAGGACGAGACTAACTCTGCCTGAGGAAGAGACTAAATCTACTCTGAATGAGGAAGAGGTCAACTCTACCGGAGGACGAGATCAATGCTACCTGAGGAAGAGACTTGGGCCCTGTCCCAATTCTCCTCCTTCCCCTAGATTTCAGCCCTAACCTAAGTTTTGTGCGTTCAAAGGGCAGAGGGGTAGGGTATCCCAATACTTGGGAGCAAGGGGGAGTGCTGTTTTTCCCTCCCTTTCCTGCTCAGGAGCTGACTTGCAGCTAAGGGCACTCAAAGCAAGGGTTTTGTCGAGGGGAGAGAAATGGGACTGGGCCTATGAGAAAGAGACTAACTATACATGATGGTGAGACTAACTCTACATGAGGAAGAGACTAACTCTACATGAGGAAGAGACTGCTTATAAATATGGGGTAGCCGCACATGGAGGCTTTTTTACACCCTGCCCTACCATAAGGGTACTGTCGGTGGTGGAAACAGCAGCTGTAATTGAGCTGTGCCAAACCGTCGTCGTTCACCTTCGGGATTCGTTGGTTCTGACCGAATCGTTTGCGAATTGCCCATGCCTAGAAGAGACTCTAGATGAGGAAGAGAGTAACTACATGAGGCAGAGACTAACACTACATGAGGAAGAGACTAACTCTACATAATGATGAGACTAACTCTACATTAGGAAGAGACTAACTCTACATGAGGAAGAGACTAACTACATGAGGAAGAGACTAACTCTACATGAGGAAGATATCAACTCTACATGATGAAGAGACCATCTGTACATGAGGAAGAGACTAACTCTACATAATGATGAGACTAACTCTACATTAGGAAGATATCAACTCTACATGATGAAGAGACCATCTGTACATGAGGAAGAGACTAACTCTAGATGAGGAAGAGATTGACTCTAGAAGAGGAAGAGACAAACTATACATGAGGAAGAGACTAACTCTACATAAAACAAAAGAAGCCTATGATCAGAGCCCCCTCGACAAACCCAAGTAGACCAACTTTTTTCACTTTCTTTCTCGTCGCTAGTCTGTATGGAAGAAAATGTACTTTACATTACTGTGTTAACATACACTTTCATTGGGCCTATATGCTATATAAATATAACAATGGTGGAGGGAAGCTTAAAGAAGACATGTCACCACTCCTCTCTAACAATGGCCTGGAGTGAAGCCAGAAAGTCTGATGATTGACTTAATTATAGTGGCGAGGATGAGATAGAGATCAAGAATCGGTTGAACTGAAGTTAGCCTAGGGGCAAACGACCAACTGGACACAACTGACCAACTCCTCAAATAACTCAGACATGTATGTACAGGAGATCCAGATAAGACAAACATTCTTGATGGACAGAAAGGGATACATAAGGAGCAGCCCGTGACCAGCTCTCCAGTTCTTTGTCAAACCAACTCGGCTTTGCTCTTACTTGTTCGCGAGTAAAAATAAAGTCTTTTGTCATTCTTGCTCCGGTCTCCTCTAACTCTCTTATTTAAACTATAGTGTTAAATGCGGTTTATCTACCACATATTTGGCGTCACGAACAGGATTGGATAACAGGGACACGCCAGCTGCTGTGCTGCAGGACGGGGTCCGGACGGATCACACAATAGAGTGGCCACTCATCTTAAAAAGGTAAGCTACGTTCTTATCATTACATAGGAAAGATTGTGTGATCTGTTCCTGCCCTGTCCAAACGCTAAGCAGCAGGTAAATTGTCTCTTCAATTTTAACGAACCATTAGTTATAGAAAAAGAGAGAAAGAGGGAGAGGAGCCTGCGGAGGAATGACGTGCGCGCACTAACCATACATGCTCTGTGGTTTACTAACTCAAAGGATCTGTGGTTTTAACTTGGTACGGTTATCGTTTTGGTATTTTGGATAAGTAGGCCTGTAAATTCCTGTGAACTGTCGGCTAAAGGAACGAATTAGTGGAAAAGTTCCAATAGGACAGCGCTCGCAGGTCCCTAGATCACCCCCAGAAATCAGATTCTGTTGTGGGATAGATTAGTAGGGTTGCTTCTGATCAACCCTAATTGGAGTTAAGGGTCAGGAGTGGGATTCCTCAGTCGCGGCCTTAAGGAAATTAGTTGTCTTGGTTCTGGGGAGAGGTTTGGATTCTTGAACCTGGTTCTTTGAGCAAGTTCTGGTAGATTAGGAGTTTTGGAAACTTGAACCTGGTTCTTTGAAAAGTTCTGGTAGTTAGGAGTCTTGGAATCTTGAACCTGGTTCTTTGAGAAAAGTTCTGGTTGATCGGAGTCTTGGATTCTCTATCTGGTTTTTAGTAAAAGTTCTGGTTGATCGGAATCTTGGATTCTTTATCCTGGTTTTTTAGTAAAAGTTCTGGTAGATCGGAGTTCAGGCATTCTCAATCCTGGGTTTGAGAAAGCTAGTTTCTAGTTAAGGAGGACGGAAAGAAGTGGGCTGCCTGCTGGCACCGGCTCTGTTAGAGAGGGACAGTGATGTCATTCAAAGCTTAAAGGTCTCAGGTATACCGCCTTGCGTGTAACAAGGGACAGAATACTGAGATCGGTTCTGTGGGGGGCACTAGAACCAACTCTACGGATGCTGCCAATATAAGATAAGCTTACTTGGTTAGTAAAAGGTGGGAGTATAAAAATTGGATATCGCCTCTGTGCTAAGCTGAACTGAATCAAGCGGTAGAGAAGCCTAGGACTTTACGCCTAGCTAACGAAGCAGCAGAGTATTGAGTATTAGCAAACTACAAAACAAAATTCTAAATTAAGTTAAAATTCCAAAAATTGAAAATTGGAATGTTAGAGTAGGCAATATTTTCGAACCTTATATAAATGCGCATATAGTGTTTGTCTATGTTGATCTAAATTTTGACGGGCTATAAATACGCCTTATCGATCTGTACGTTCTGCAGTCGCTCAGAACCTTGTATAATTGGCCGTTCCTGTTTTAAACAAAAGACTGGCTACAGTCAAACTTTTTTTTGTAATTAAAGGCGAGTTAGTGACTAGTTCCACTCAGAACCTTGTGCAACAAATTCGACCGTTTTACGACAAACTATAAAAAGTTGTATAAGTCATTTGCTTTCTGTATTCAAGCTGTGGCAGGGTTAAGTCACCTCGGAGGCTTGTGCAGCCCGTTTTCTTTTCTTTTATTCTGTCGCAAATAAATTGGAAAGACAGAGAAGTGCTGGAAAAGCGTATAGAAAGCACTTCGATAGTAGGAATAAATATAATCGGTAATAATTGATTTGTCTGAAGTAGATGTGTAAACCCCCCCTGGTTTTGTCTGATCAGGAGAAAATGACAGGCTAGAGGTTAGGAAGGGTGGGGGCAAGAGCCCAGGAGCAGAGCAGAAGTAAGAATCGGCAAAGGTGGGAGGGGAGCACATTCCAATCGGCAGAGACAAGGAAAATTTTAACTAATGAGTAGAATAAACTCAAACAAATTGTATTAAGGAAATAGTGTTTGTACACCTAAGAAAATAAATATGGCACCTACAGCAGTGGAGATTTTGGGTAAAGATTGTCCATTGCTTAAAGATGAGATAAAGAAGATCTCAGAGAAGTGGGAAAAGAGAACAGCAACATCAGGCACAAAGTGGCCAAAGGGAGGAGCTTTTGATGGAGTGATGTGTAGGGACATGGAGGTAATGATAAGGAATTACAGGGTTAACAAACAAGGAAAAAAGGAAGTAGAGAAAATGGAGAGGGAGAAGTTGGTGCTAGCCTTGTTCCAAAAGGAAGGAGAGAGATGAAGAAAGATAAAGAACAGCTAAGGAAATGTTGAATGGAGATGAGAAAGTGGACAGTAAAGGGGAGGTCAAGCAAGATGGAGAAAAAGATAAGGATTGTGTAACACAGGGAGGGAAAGGCCCACCCATACGCATGGACTGTTATAAAGGAATTAGGAAAGCAATGGAAGAGTTATAAGACAGACTATCCCCGAGACATTTGGGAATAGTTAACAAGTAATGGGAAAATCACATCCTGCGTCTCTGTGTCTGCGGGAATGTGCATGTCTTTGTGGCACCTTTGGGGGGATGGGTTCACAGGCTGTATGTCACTCCCATAGGGGGAGGGAGACAGTGTTCCATCTGATAGAGCATGTTCACGAACCCCATCTTATGGGGGTCAGAGATCCACTCATGTCTTCAACACGGGTGGGCATCTGAGTCAATCACTATTAGAAAATGGGAATATTGTATCGATTTGATGTTGACAAATGAAAAACTAGATAGATATAATAACACTGTTTTTGTAATGGTATAGAAAAATGGAAATAGTAATGAACAGGTCAGGGACTCAAGTATGTAAAAATTAAACTGGGTTTTACTTTATTCGAATAAGTCATATGCACGTTTGATGTGGTATACAGAAGGTAGAGGTGTAGCAAAGGTTGGACAATATCAAATACGAACAATAGGTAGAATAAATGATTGGGTCATCCGAGTTAAATCGTTGGGGTAAGGAAAAGAGACAATTGGGTAGAAGAATAAAGCAGAATTGTGAATTATGAGTAACGGTCAAAGCAGAAGTGAGTCGCCTAATATTGAAGATGCAAATTTTAAATATTGTGATTTTTTATTTTTATGTTCAAATGGTAACAGCTACCCGGGACACCAAGAACAAGGGAGCAACAACCGGGGACAGGCGGGACCCTTTATGGGTCAAGGATAATAGGGGTTATTATCTAGACTTCATAACATGAACAATTAGCATTTAAAGTTGTCCATAGCATGCACACCGCTCCTCCACAGAAGTCCAGGGGTCAACCAGCGCTGGGGACTCTTTCTAAGAGTTCAGGGAAAATCCTCTCTCACCAATCTGAGCAGAAGGACCCGCCCTAAAAGGACTCGGGGAGGGCGGAGTTAATGCACAGTTCAACAGACTTGACAAGGCTTAAGTACCAAAAAGATAACACAAATAAAATATTTCTTGAGGGAGTACGGTAATAACGGACATCATATTAAAAAGTGATGTCATAAATTAGAGGTGATAATCTACAATACCTACAATTAGACTAAATAAATAAGATAAAATGTTATCCAAATTTCTAATTCATGTTGTCCACGGTGGAAGAGTGGGGGAGGAAAGAACCAGGTGTTTGAGTGTGAGCCTGTCTACTTGTGTATGTCAGGGCCGAGATAAGGGAGGTTACTCCTCTACTCAGAGTGGGGGAAGACATGTTAACAAGGAAATGGTCTTTACTATAATTGATTATGATTACATTCTTGTCAACCAATTACTAACTTATAAAAGATATTCAGATATTCATATTATGCCTAATTACTTTTCTTTTTCAGGTGCAGTTTTGATTAGTTTTAGTCTTCCTAGGACAACAGTTATCATTCATGGATGAACATCAAAGTTCAAAAGGAGGTTATAAGGACAAATGAAGACAGTGTTGCAATTAACCAAGTGATTTAACCTAAAAAGTATGAATAAAAAATAAGTGTCATGCATTTAAGGAAGTTTAAGTTGTGATCAGTGTTTTCTAAATTTAAAATAAATAAATAAAAATAATAATAATCACACTAAAAAAGGTAATTGAATAGATATGGGTATGATAAGAATAAGACTGGAATGCAAAATGCTGGAATGCTTAATAAACTGAAAAAGTAAAAATACATCAATTAAAATATAGAATCAAGAACAGTACCAGTAGACTAGCGCTACATCTGCTGGGAAGGGTTCCTCCATGCTAGGTTCTCAATTTACATTCAGAAGTAGTGGGTTTACCTTTCAAATGCCAATACCACTGCTGGAACGCTTTGATAAAATGTTAGCATTTGATAATACAATATTTTTAACTCTGTTAGAAAGTTACTTTTTGATTCGCCCCATTATTCCTCACACACACACACACACACACACACACACACAGGATAAGCACCCTGCTGTGTCTCTGTTTCGCAAACACTTGGCTGCATGAGTAGCTGGGGAAGAAGAATCTGTTTCCATTCCTCCACTTTGCAATCCATACCACCTAATGGGTGTAAACTGATTGTATCCCAGGCCCGGCATCCTGCAGTAAGCCAGTATGGAAGGCTGGTTAGCCAACGACGGGTAAGATCCCACCTTGAAACCAGGGACAACCTAAGGCAGGCACAGTCACGATTACTTGGCAGAGTCACTGTGAGCACTGACTCACTTGATCATGAAGTGACGAGCTGCAACCATCATAGGAAGAGCCGGGTGTGGTGAAAGGTGGAGGAGGAACAGGAGTCAGATATGTTGGCTCAGGCAGCGGAAACAGTGGACTTAGAATGAAGCATGTTGCGTTTTTGTTTATAAGACTTTCACGGTATATACAGACTCACGGTATGTGACGTTTTCGGTAAAAACTCGGGAACAGTGTGGTTTTAAGGCGGTTGAGGGTAAACCCACCAATATCAACCTTTGGTTTTGGGTATACTAGCTTTGAATTCCCTTCCCAATAGATTGGTTTCAATCCAAGATAGTTAAGGTTAGGGACCTTAAAGGTGGTTGCACCAACGGCGCTGTTAGGTTTGTTTATCATTTAACGAGGATGATGTCCGCATGCAGGAGAAAGCTGGTGTCTGTGAGCAAAACATGTGTGGTTGAAGAGGGGTGCTGTACGCACTTCCACAGGATTATGAAGAACCCATAGCGGGACGATGCTGGCGCAGTTGGGGATACTAATGCGCATGGTTTTGACCATTGCGCAAGGGGGGAGGTGTTGAGGAGAATTAGAAAACAAGGTTTTTATTCACCATACTTGCAAACAATGATTGATAACCAGCTAAATGAGTGTGAAGTATGTGCAAAAAAAAAAACAATGTAAGGAAAACAATTACTACTCCGTTGGGACACATTCCCACACCTGAAGAACCATTTAGACATTTGGTCATGGACTATGTTGACATGATTAAAAGTGTAGGTGGTAAAAGGTACATGTTAGTTATCATTGACAGGTTCAGCAGATGGGTAGAAGCAGTCCCATCAAAAGACCAAAGCGCGGCTACAGTAATCAAGTTTCTGACTAGAGAAGTCATGTCAAGGTTTGGAATTCCGTCTGAGATTAGCTCAGACAATGGTGCAGCGTTTATTCAGAAAACACTCAAACAAGTGATTCAGCATTTGCATGTCAAACAAAGGTTAGGTTGCGTCTACCATCCTCAATCACAAGGTATGGTGGAAAGAGTGAATGGGACGCTCAAGACAAAAATTAACAAAATCTGTGCAAGCACTAAATTGAATTGGATTGATGCACTACCACTAGCACTAATGAGTTACCGCATGCAAGCTAACAGAACGACACATCTAACCCCGCATGAAATGCTTACGGGTCGACCCATGCCTTCACCTATCATTCGAGGGCCCCATAAGGGACCTCCGTTAGAGCAATTAGAAATAGGATTAAGAACAATATGTTTGACAACTAACTGCTGTACATGAGTTTATATTCCACCAAGAGAAACACAAAGTTGCAGAGCCGGAGGAGGAACCACCAAGAGGGGTGGAGCCAGGTGACCAGGTGTACCTAAGGGTGTTCCGGAGAAAGTGGAACCAGCCCAGGCGAGAAGGACCATACAAAGTCACCAACGCAACACCAACAGCCATCCAGGTGGAAGGAAGTGCCACATGGTACCACCTCAACCACTGCACCAGAGCTGCTCAGCCAAGGACGAGGGAGGAGCGTGAGGAGGAGCCAGATGCAGACACGCCCGGAGCTGACCAACTACCACAGGACCAGACCCAGCCGAGCCAGGAGCAACAGCCACACGACGATGCCGAAGATGGTGTGCCTGCTACTGATCCTTTACGGGCTGCGCCAGATTCCACTGGTGCAAGGACAGATCCAGAGGAAGAATGAAACTACAGAAACTGGACAGACCTGGAACAGCCAAGAAGCAGCTGAAGGAAATGTGACAGAAACACAGGAAAGTCCAGCCCAGAGACATTCAAGAATAGTTCAGGGGACAGAGAGAATAGTCTTTCACGCTCAGATACAACCGCAAAGATTGAACCAGGTTAATGAACAAATTACATTTTCTGTCATGATAGGTAACATAATGCTATGCGCAGCTGCTTTCCACCAGAAGCATGGTCAATTAGCTTTGGGGAAACATCAATGTGAAGTGAAAATTCAAAAAGAACCAACGTACTGGTGTTTGACAGTAAAATCACAAAAACCATGGGACTATGACAGTGGCGAGTATAAACTAAAAATGGAAAAATATTTGGTTCCTAAAATAGAGTCAGAAATGACAATCAAATTGACACTAATTGCAGAAGCCCCTTGTATAACCAAAAGCCAACAGGGTAAGATCGTTGCACCTGAACAAAGCGAGTCAGAAAAAACCCCAGCTAATGACAAAGTAAACACAACTATAACCACCGATAAGACAGATCAAGCTCCAGTTAGAGATATTGGGAAAGATCCACTAATAGCCGCTATTAGATTAAATTTAACTCTAGATGCAGGTGAGATTAACGAAACTTCTAATATCGAGGAAATTGCACAATCTTCAATCACTAATGTAACTTCCATCAGAGAAGGAACAACAATCATGAATGAGCCAATAACCACACTAGAAACAAATGGTACAGCAGCTACCTTTATGAGTAAGACAAAACAGACAACAACAATGCTAGCAGAAAATAACTTAGAAACACTGGCAACTGAAAAATCGATGGTCAATTCCGAAATTATGATAAATAAGATCAAAATATCGACATTTGCGTCTGAAACTATTGCGGTTGAAATCTTAACATTGACACCCATATGCCTTGAAGAGACTATTGTAAAGCAGGCACTCATCCCTGAGAATAAAAAGAACTTTGAAAATATTGGGCGCTCCCCAAAAACAAGATCCCTACAGTATAAACCTGACGCCTCTGGACGCATTAGGGTAAGGGCGCAAACAACAGACCAGTTGTTCAAACAAGCAAAAGAAAATAGTTGGTATAAATGGGTAGAATACACCGGAAAACAGATAGAGGCAGATAACTGTTATTTATGTAGTAGAAATTATCAGAATGCTTTGTATGTAATAAACACTAAATACAATTGGGAATTGTGCAGAGACGAGTGGAGACAGCAATTCAATAACAAACAGGTCAATTCAAATAAAACACGAACAGAAGGTGTTGCTCCCCGTAAGCACGTTGTATGTTCAATGCAATGTTTATTGTACTTAGGATCGAGTAAATACAACGTATATTTTGAAGATAAATGGGAGGGAAATCCTCTAAACGAAATAATGAAAAGATGTCGAGAAATGGACATAACTCTATCAAATGCAATAGGCGAAGTGACACTACCAATGGGAACAGATTTCCAAATAGAGGAGCGATTAGAATGCTACCAAAACGACGAAGAAAGCGAGGAGGCCAGCGATGTAGGCACCATGCCAGAGGAACAGTGTGAAATAATTTGGAATATCACAAGATACGGTATCAACAGGCAACTACTGCGAGAACAACCACCTATCATTAAAGGGGACCAGCATCTACAAAGCCCTCAGCAAATGGCTAAAAAGGCATATATGTCAACCTTGTGGGGTGATGGTACATTCGTAAGCCAGGATAAAGTGGTGGCAGACCAGTTTTGGATCTGCGGCAACAATATTCTTCGTCCCACACTTGGTAAACTGTGGAGAGGTAGATGTGCAAGAGTGCAAGTGGTTACAGAGATTGCATTATTACCATCCATAAATGACGCTATCGGTGACTCAAAAAGTACTGACCTAAACAGGCGGAAAAGAGCATATGAACCGGACAAGGACATAAAAATTGACAAAATAGGACAACCCAGAGGCATACCTGAAGAATTCAAGGCACAAAATGAAATAGCAGCAGGTTTTGAATCAATAATACCAGCAATCGGAATCTCAAAAAATGTGGAATGGATCAATTACATTTATTACAATCAACAAAGATTTATCAACTACACGGATGATGCCTTATCCGCTTTAGGTGAACAGCTGAAAGCCACAAGTGCTGTGGCTTGGCAAAATAGACAAGCCTTAGATTGGCTCTTAGCAGAGAAGGGAGGAGTGTGTGCTCTTATAGGTGAAATGTGCTGTACCTTCATCCCAAATAACACCGCTCCAGTTGGATCATTCACCCTTGCAATGAATAACCTCAAAAGACTAAGAAAGGAGGTGAAAGATAACGCAGGCCATGGACAACATATGTTTGGATGGATGGATTTAAAACTTGGTGCATGGGGAGCGATGCTAGCCAAAGTGGGTTTAGCACTTTCGATAATATTTAATTGTGGTAGGACTGATCTTCTGCTGTTGCATCCCTATAGTCAGATCAGTAATAACGTCCAGGCTCTCTAAGGAGATGGCCATCATGGTAACTAGCATAGAAGAGTCAAAAGATGGGGAATGGAAGCTCTATGGAGAGATAGATCAGAGCAAAGCGGAAGATGAGTAGGCCTACAGCCTGAATTACGTAGAATAGTACCCAGCCCTGTGGCGTTCGACACCTATATAAGAGAATCAATATAGGCTACCTGGTTTACTTGAATGATGGGTTTATTACTTGAAAACAACCAATGAGGGATATAATTGTCATTGCATAGTATTGTTTAGGATCACCTGAACCATTCAAAACCGCATATGCCTGAAAGAGATTTCAAATGTATTCTTATGTTACTGATTTTGTTCTTATGTTACTGTTCCTACTCTGTATTAATTCACAATGCATGCTGAAGATATTCAATCTTGTTATCACACATATTTACGTTAGTTGAGATTATTATTCTTACTTTTTACGTATATATTTTTGATATAATTGTACGCTGAGTGGACTGAGAGTTGAACGTTGTATTCTTATGATTATACGGGTCTTATGAATTGTGTGTACAAATTGCAGAGATCACTATACTTGAATGAGGTATCACATTTGGTCATCTTTTTTACCTAAAAACAGGTTGAGAACCCTGAAAAACCTTACAGGTTGCGAGTCCTGACTAAGGATAGGTTTTTTCTGATAACCAAATGTGATGCTGACTTCTTGTCTAGTGACTGACAGAATGCACTATAGATTAGTTGATAGAAAGGGAAACATTTGTTAGTTTAGAGAAGAAAAGAAGTACTACTGTTCTATGTTATTGGGACTAGGGAAGTCCCAAAGGGGGGATATATGGAAGAAAATGTACTTTACATTACTGTGTTAACATACACTTTCATTGGGCCTATATGCTATATAAATATAACAATGGTGGAGGGAAGCTTAAAGAAGACATGTCACCACTCCTCTCTAACAATGGCCTGGAGTGAAGCCAGAAAGTCTGATGATTGACTTAATTATAGTGGCGAGGATGAGATAGAGATCAAGAATCGGTTGAACTGAAGTTAGCCTAGGGGCAAACGACCAACTGGACACAACTGACCAACTCCTCAAATAACTCAGACATGTATGTACAGGAGATCCAGATAAGACAAACATTCTTGATGGACAGAAAGGGATACATAAGGAGCAGCCCGTGACCAGCTCTCCAGTTCTTTGTCAAACCAACTCGGCTTTGCTCTTACTTGTTCGCGAGTAAAAATAAAGTCTTTTGTCATTCTTGCTCCGGTCTCCTCTAACTCTCTTATTTAAACTATAGTGTTAAATGCGGTTTATCTACCACATCTGCAATTAGCAGCAGATCTGATATTGGGTTGTCCAGACCAATAAAGGCACGGGATTACCAGACCCTCTTCACTCCCGAGAGTGCATTAACGGCTCTGGTGAAGTTTACTGCTGATCGCCCGCACAATCTTGCTAATGTTGTGAGGGGAGAGAAACCCTCTATACCCTTTAGAAACCCTCTATAAATTCACTCTCTGACCTTGAAAATCATCTTTGCCTTTTCAATGACAACCCCATTTACCCTGTGTAGAGGTCATTCAGAGAGCAAGCTTTAACATTTTTAATTCAATTATATTGCTCCTTTTTCCCACAACATATTGCTCTGAGTCATTTCCCATTTTCAATCTAAGCCATTGATTTTCTGTAAATATTTACAAATAAAGCAAATTAAAGGTTTCCCTGTTTTCATACTTTCATACATAAGTGCTAACTAGAGGTTAAGTGGTCAAATTACACTACATTGAAAAGTGAATAATCAAATGCACTCATCTAGACCACTACAACTATAAGAACAGTAATGCTGAGAGAAATCATCTATTTTTGGGTGTAGGTCGGAAATCAGAGCAGGAGTTGTGGGCTCACAACAGGAAAAATAATGCTAACGTACAATTGACATGTTGCAATTACTTTTTTAAAAGTGAAATATATATATAAACTTTATTACAGGCTCTAGACCCAATAGACAACAATAGATACATAAACACATACAAACATACTCTTATTCATGAGAGTCTTAAAAAAAAAGGCACCCATACCAATGTTTCCACAGATATGATTGATATCTGACCGAGCTGCACCTGGGGCTTGTGAGCATCATTATAATACAGTTTTGTGACTCATCAAGTCGAGACATAAACTTAAACATCAGGTTCCTCAAGAGAGCCTGTAAAGTGCTTAGCCCTGAGTCACAAAAGAGCTTACTAGCACTGCTACTCCTGGGCTTTTTCAGTAGTATCCTCAGACAGTCATTGTATGCTACCTGAAGTTTGCGCAGGGTCTCCTTTTTGTAGCTGACCCATAATGGGGCTGCATACATAGGGGTGCAGTAAGAACAAAACAAGTTTACTTTCACATTATCAGAACAGTAGTGGAATTTCCTGACTAACATGTTTGCTTGGACACACAACATTTGTCTCTGCCTGTACATGTCAGCATCATCTTCCATCTTGTCAGTGATGATGTGCCCAAGATATTTCGTACAGTTAGATACACAGAGGGATTGCCCTGACAGGTAAAACATTGGAAAGTGCAGCTTCTGCTCTTCCTTGGTCCTACATATCAATACAACACTCTTTTTTGCATTGTACTGTACGTCAAACTCAACCCCATACATACTGAGCATATATCCAACAGCTGCTGGAACCCAACAGTGCTGGGGGACATAATAGTCAAATCATCTGCGTACATCACATGGTTTAACAGAGTGTTCCCTATCAGACAACCTGTCTTACACTTCCCCAACTGCTTTGACAGGTTGTCCATGTATAGGTTGAACAGGGCTGGAGACAGAAGCCCCCCCTGCCGTACCCCATTGCCTACGCTGAAGGGTGAGGATAGGCTGTTTCCCCATTTCACCTGCATACCTTGGTTGGCATACCAGTAAACCAGGATTCGTATGATGCATCCAGGCACACCCCTAAGCATGAGTTTAGTAAAAAGCTTATGATGATTTACTCTAGAAAATAAATAGAAAAATAAATAAATAAATATAATTGAGTTGCTTTGAATGTGTGAACAATAACGGAAACTCATTAACTGCTACCTAATCTTGGACGTGATTTTTTTAAACTTCTGTCTTGTTTGTGTTATTAAGTGATGGGGTGATAAGAGAAAGTATTCATCTAAACCAACTTTTTTGTCCTTCCTAGGTTTGTCTACAAGTATGAAGTAATGTAATTTCTTACCTACCCAGACTGACCCTGAATTCCACAAATTAAAAAGTGTTTGTGTGTGTGTGTGTGTGTGTGTGTGTGTGTGTTTGTTTTTCTGTGTAAACTTTTTTGTAGGCCACATTTGTAGGCCACATTTGATTTCCATTGTTTAACTACCCATTGATTACCAATGTTGTGGCTGGCCACAAAGTATCGATTGAAGTGGGACCTTGGAGTTACATTCTAAACATTATGCTAACAATATAGTGCAGTCAATACTTGTGACTTTACGTTTGACCCACTCTCTGTTGAAACAATTAACCGTGATTTATAAATGTCATTAGCTCCTGACCTATAAAAAGAAGCACACATGCTTTATATATTTATTTTCTTGCAGGCTGTTGCAAAATGTTGAGAGGTTTCAGCTAACCATGTAAAACACATTATTCATGTTCCAGTGCGTCCCTATTTTGCTCCATGCATTCTGCGTGTTCCAGTAAAAACACAAACATTTACTTTTGTAGATCACTGATAAAAGTGTGAATGAGCATGTACTGTATCTATATTGTGTGTGTGTGTGTGTGTGTGTGTGTGTGTGTACATGTGTGTGTACGTGCATCCGGCAGGTGCTCCAGCCGAGTTTCTTTAGAGATGGTTAGAGGTCACAGGAAAGGTCACGGAGGCTCTAACTGACGGCCTTATTAAATGCTTTATGAGAAAGCCTGAGCAGTCATGCATATCATCCCTTCATCCGTCCCTTCGGCGTGAGAAGTCAAACATAACACCACGTCATCCGTCACCACTTCATTCATCACCACTTCATCCATCCCTACAATGTGGGAGGGACAAAAGGCTGTCTCTACGAGAGGACTTTTGACTTCACCCCTCCGCAAAGCTGCTTATTAACCACGAACATCGAGAAGTAATGTGCCATGTTGGTACACAGCCTGTCTTGTGTTTTGATTCAAACTGCCCTGTCCTGGTAAGGATACTGTTTGCCTGACCTTTTGACTCCCAGCGTAAAGGTAGCAGGTTTGAACCCTCATGTGTTCTTCCTTGAAAGTACGTCAAAAGGGGGAGAAAATCCTAATTTAGCCAGAGAATTTACACTCAGGGGATTCCAAAAATGCGATCTGAGGCAAAAAAGTTGTTGGGGTTTTGGAAAAAAATGACTCTTTTGGCTTCATAAGAGCAGGTGCGAGAGCTGTTAAAAGTTGTCAAAACGCACGTCACAATCGCTTGAGACTACGTGTTTTTATCCAGAAATAGCCGACCCCTTGTATTTTTCAGAGCATTTCCCCTATTGGGCTTGAAGGTAGCGTTATGACTAAATACATTTTCTCTGCCTTTGCTGATATCTCATGAGTAGCTGGATTTTGGTCCTCCTAAATGCCTATCAGCACTATTTATTGGCATCAGTAGGCTTGATAGGCTCCCAACACGCGACCATGGGATCACGCCAGCAGGACCTTCTACTGCACGGCCTAAATAACGGAATAGAGAATTGTGATGGTTTACCGAACCCATGTTCTGAAAGCATCTCGGATTTCAGGCGTACCTTCACCAATGGAAAAACAGCAATAGTGTCCTAGCAGTACTAGAAAGGACTCGACTCTTCATTCGCAAAATATAAAATAAAAATTACACATTTTCAAATGGAAGAGGGAGTGTAGTACTGTAGAGCGGGGATAAAAAAAAAAAGCCAAGTCCAAGTAGCAGAGACTGCTAAACTTTGCGCAACGAGAAATCCCTCAGCTTGCCCTGGGATCCCCCCTCATTAAAACACATCAACCGCCGCCACGCAGGGAGCACAGCAAGACCGGAGCTGTGACCCACTTCCGTTTCACCGGCGCAAAGAAATATATGAAATCAAATCAAATGAAATAGAAGCAGGGGCCAGAGGAAGAGCTGCGGAGACGGGGTAACGGTAATCGGCTGGCCGGCCGGCATAATGGGACAAGATGGGCCGAGCTGAGAGACTGAGGGAGGGGGTGTTCTCGGCAGCAGAGGAAAAAGGGAATTTGCCGACAAGAACTTTAATCTTCTTAGCATCTCCTTAGGCACCCAGCGACATCCACACAGTCTGCCCCGTCGAACAGAGCCTCTGACTCCCTCTGGCACCCTCTCCAGGCCCCCGGGGAGGTAATGTGGCGTGAAATATGCACTTAAAGGTGAACTCAGGTGCGACCATACAACCGAGTAATGTGTTGTGAGTGCTCATGTGTGATGTGCATGTTTGTGGTGATGCATACGCATGTGAGCATGTAGGACGGGAATGAAAAGGGGAGAAGAAAGAGACAGGAAGAATTGAATTGTGTGTTGTGTGTGTGTGTGTGTGTGTGTGTGTGTGTGTGGACAAGAGAGAGGCTATGTGTGAGAAAGTGATATCTTACATTCACACATTTCAGGACACAGGTTTTTTATTCACCCTGGGGTGCATGGGAATTAATACAAATTCAGTCCCATACACACACACACACACATACACATACAGAAACACATGCATGCGTTGCTTCTCGTGTTATGCTGGTTGTCAAACATTCCTGATACACTCGAATACATTGAAATGCTGAATGCTGACTCACAGCTAAAACACAGTGCTTAATTTGCCTGGAATCGCACACACACACACACACACACACACACACACACACAGGCACACACACACACACACACACACACTTCATCCAGTATTCCAGTCCAAGTCCACTTTGCAGATGGTATCTATCCACATCCACCCATCTGTCTCCCAGCCCCATGCCTGCATCCATGCAGCGCCCCCTCCCACTCCACCCCGACCGCCCCCAACCCTCAACACCCCCATCATACTATTTTGCCCTTGATAGCTCCATCCCCCCCCCCCCCCCCCCCCCCACTCCCTGTCAGCTGCAGAGTCTGCTGCTCATTGCGGTTCACAAAGACCGAGATAGAGAAAAGCCCAAATCACTATTGATTGAGCTTTCATGAAAAATACATTGGCTACATTAGGATTCTGTCTCACCCCCCTCTCAGTCTTCCATATCTCCTCTCCCGGTCATCTCTCTGCCCCCCGCCCCCCACTCTTTACCCCCACCCTCCGCCTTACTGCAGGTGAGATGTATACGCTCTCTCTCGCTCTCTCTCTCTCTCTCTCGCTCTCTCTCTCTCTCTCTCACTCTATCCCTTGTCTCTCGGCTGGCTCCTGTCTGCCAATCGATCTCTGCACTCTAACTCTCTGGGTCCATTAGGACGAGTGTTTATGCTGGAAATGTCGATACTTCTGTTCTTCCGTCTTCCCGAATCTAACCCCCGGCCCTGCTTTTCATTTTTTTATTTTTTATTTTTACTCTCCTTTCTTGCCTTCCCTTTTGCAACTCTTTTGCTATGCTGGCTCCGTTGCTTTCCCGCCCATGATCCTGCTGTGCAGACAGGACACACTTCCGCTCCGTCCACCCCTGTCTACCCGGCGTTTGTGTGAGTTGATTTGGAGCAACATGCGACCAAACAAGGGGAGCTATGCTTCCATGTCCATGATTAACCCTATCATCATGTGGAGATGTGGGATGGGGTCCTTTCCGGCATTCTCACTGTCTTTCTTTTCTACTTCCTTTTTTTTTCCATCCTTCCTCCTTTTCTTTCATCCTGCCCGCCTGCCTTCTATTTTCCTTTCTGGCCTTCCTTCCTTCTTTCGTGCCCTTCTTTGTTTGTTCCTCATCTACTCCTTTCCTCATTCCTTCTTTCCGGCATTCCCTTGTTCCTGCCGTCTTTCCTTCATCCCTTTCCCTTGTTCGTTCATTCTTCTCTTCATTCCATCATTCCTTCCTTCCTCATTTCCTTCATTCATTCCTTCTTTCCTCTGATTACGGTCATGTATCATCCCACTGTGAGTGTGTGTGTGTGTGTGTGTAGGGAGGGAGAAACAGCAAGAGACGAGTCCTCGTCGGCTGTTTACAACCCGAACCAGCCCGGCTCGTCTGTAGGCCGGGCCTGTTTTTTAGACCAGCTGCTTTGTGATATCCCTCCTAGCCAATTTGCCAGACTGTCTCTATTAATATCAGTATGACACTTCAATTTGCTCTGTTACCACCCGCCCCCGCCCACACCCCACCCCATCCACACGCACACACGCAGACACACAGACACATACGCGGAGACAGACGTAAACACCGCTGACAGAGACACACTCAGATACGCTCCCGTTTCCATATCCTCTCGTAATGCCGCCAGACTATGTTTGCTACCTTAACAAGTGCTGACAAGGAAAACATAGCTGAAATTATGATGGGTATAAATATTCAGTCAGTTTGTAACCCTAGTCTGCCCCAATGGTTATGGGGCTTTCCTGTGCGGCGCTTTTATTAGCCTAACACTTTCACACAAAAGCATGGTGTTAGCAGGGTGCAACACTAAATTAAATATGTACGCTAAAAATGTTTCTCACAACTAAAGTTGTCTCTGAGGGCAGTGGTGTATAAAGAATATATATATAGAATATATAAATACAGTATACTGCGTTTCTGCCTCAGACTGTCTAGCTATCTCTTGCTCTCATTATCTACTCTTCTCTCCCTCTCTTTTTCTCTCTGCACTTTCCTCTCAAAATACAATTTACAGATAAGAAGTGAAAGCTGGCTCCATTCACACTATGAAATGGATCTCTCGCCCTATTGTGTGAAGAAAAACACATTGTGCCCAGCGGTGTGTTCAGTCTGTACAGAGCTAGCCGGAGTCACCCAGAAGAACTGGCCAGCCAAACACGAGTCTGGAGGAAGAGAGAGGGAGAGCGAGAGGGAGAGAGAGACTTGCCCAATGTTACATGAATGTACCACCCGATGCTTCCCCTAATGCACTAAGCCCAGCGGACCCATGCATTAACCAGCTGCCTGTTGAGATGCATCAGTCAGCTGCAGCGTTGTGTCTCCACTCCTGTTTGGAGGAGGGTGTTCATCATATGTGATGCCATTATCCTGGATCCTCCATGCTCTGCAGGGAAGTCAATTGTGGTGGTGGGAAGCGAGGATGTCAGGGCTCAAGGGGTCAAGAGTTCAGGGGTTGATTGGGGGCATTCCTCACAACTTTAGAGTCATGCTGGTAAGTTCTTATTCGAGACCCGACTACATTATCCCAAAGGTGATAATATAGTCAACTTTGGGATAATAATAAGGTTTGTGTGTGTGTGTGTGTGTGTGTGTGTGAAAATAGTAGTAGTAGTAGTAGTAATTTATTTGTCCCCGTAGGGAAATTGAGTTGCAGCAGATCACTTGACATTTCATCTAAAAAAAACAACAACAACACAGATAAAAACAGCACAGTACAACTTTCACACAGATTAACACTCATCATCAGTGAGTCAGCTTTATATTTATCACAGCCTTAACCTGGTCAGACCAGCTGAGCAGGCTATGAGCTGACCAACACTAACAGTGACTATCGATTATTATTAAGGGATTTAATGGCCTGGGGCACAAAAGAAAATTTAGCTCTGTTTTTAATAAACAGAGGGGGGCGATATCGTCGCCCAGATGGAAGAGGGTTAAATGAGTGGGCAAGGGGGTGCCTTTGGTCACCTATAATATTCCTTGCCTTTTTCTCTATCCTATCTCTGTAGATGCCTTCCATACATGGCAAAGTAATGCGCAGCAATTTACTAGATATGGTTATAATTCCTCTAACCCTCTTTTTCTGTGCCTCTGTGGCATTGCCAAACCAGCAGGTAATACAAAAAGAAAGAATGCTTTCAATGAAGGAGCAATAGAACATTTGAAGCATTCTCCTTTCAACATTAAAGGACAGGAGTTTCTTTAGGTGGAACATTCTTTGTTGAGACTTGGTGCAGATTTGATCTGTCCACTTGTCCCACTTAAGCTTGCTGTCAAGCACAATCCCTAAATATTTAAACTCACAGACTTGTTGTATTGGCTTTCCATTAATTAAGGTTACTGTGTTGGGGGCTTCCTCTTTTCTAAAATCAACACACATTTCCTTGGTTTTAGATGGATTGAGGAGGAGGTTTGACTTTTCGCACCAGTTAACAAAATATTCAAGTACTGGGCCATGCTCCTTTTCCTCATCATGTAAAAGACTGACCAAGGCAGTATCATCCGCATACTTCATAAAGAATCTATTTTGAAAGATGCTAAAACATGAATTAGTATATAAATTAAATAAAAGAGGGGACAGAACACATCCCTGAGGGGAGCCAATGGAAGTGATCATTTTTTCAGAGAGTGATGTTCCTACTTTGACCTGCTGGATTCTACCACTAAGAAAATCCACAATCCAGGCAATCAGGCCAGCTTCAAGTGCAAATTCCGATGATAATACATTGGCTAAAGTTCTGGGCCTGATTGTATTAAAAGCGGATGAGAAATCCGCAAATAAATAAATACTGGAATGGAACCAGCATCCCCTTCATGGAGTGGTGCCCCGCTGCTTCCTCCATCCATAACAAACTGGGATTGGAGCCATATCTCCCACAGACTTGACGCACAGGGAGAGAGTGAAGACACCAACTGGGTGGACGGTGTGATTTCACTCTGATCAACAAGATGCACGAACACGTGGGCGTCGGAATGCATTTTCAACCAGATTATCTTCCCTCTCTAAGTTGCCTATTTGTGTTCCTGCTACAGCAGTTAATGCATCCAATCTCCTGGGGCTGAGCTTGCCGAAGCTTATCGTGTAAACAAATTTTAAAACCTTGTTTTATTTATGTCTGGGCAAGCAAAATGACTCACCTTCCATTTTGGTCCCATTGTTGCCTTGAGACACAGCAACATTCACGATGGTTGTATGCACGTGTGCGTATCCTCGGGTCATTCATGATGGTTGTATGTGTGTGTGCATCCTGTGTTTGTTCATGTGAGGTTTGGGGCCCAAATGAAAGCAGTCTCGCTGTTAGCGGCATACTGAGCAAGATGCCTTATGACGAACTGACCAAGCTTGTGTATGACTTTTGTTTACCAGAGTAACACATTCCTTGAGTCATTCCTTGTTTTCTGTACATTTTCAACCAACAGAATACATTGGGGAGAAATAAGGAGGAGAGAAAAGGCTCAGCAACAGGGCCACTTAGAGAAAGAGGAGGGTTGGACACACCAGTAGGATAGTATTGTACTTTTACTTACTTACTTATTATCTTGCATGGCTTACTAACTCATTCTAAGGATTTAACAAAATATATTTACCATGTTATTATTAAGTTGTTGGAATGAGCTGCACTTGGTGATAAAGTCAAGTTACTGCTTCCTGACAATGGGGACGGTGCACTTTAATCATGAAGAAGTATTTGATAATCTTGCTTGCATTGCCTGTTAGATTAATTGGATTTGGTATTATAATGTTATGATTTAGATTTATGATTCAATGTCTTCGTCTGGGTTGTATACAAGGGCAGTTAACTTCTAGCGTATTAGGTTGTATTTCTTTCCAACTTTCTTCCCCCTTTGTCACTGCTGTTTAATTGCCTTATCATTTTAAGATTCTGCTATATTTTCAGTTTTATTAACAGCACATTAGATCAGGCACCAAATCCATCATTCCCTATTTTGGTTAGATATTCTGTGAAGCCCATTATATGGGTAACAGACTGTTATTTGACTCAAAGCCCACACTTTTTTGCTTCTCAAAGTCGACATTCTCTGGAATTTGCACAAAGAAATAAAACCGTATTGCCAGGGAAGATTCCAAAAGGTTTTTCAGTGAATATCCCGATGGCCTCACATCCATCCACCCAGCGATGGTACCGAGTGCCACTGCCTCGTGAACAGGGCCTGAACGGAAAACACAAAAGCAGGGGAAAGTTTTGCTGGAAATCCCTGACCACATGTCACTTTGGCACAGTGTCATTAGGCAATGCTGAAAGGTGCACACACCACAGAGCCTGAGATGAGAGACGGCTCCAGCTTGGATTTGATCAGCCACATGGCACCACCACCACCACCACCACCATCACCACCACCGCTCTCAATGCTAGAGGAGCAGAAGGCTTGGCGGCCGTATGGGGAATGGCATTTACTTGTCGCTGTGCCCCCACCGCCGTTCCCCCCCCCCCCCCGTCCCCCCCCGCCTCTCCCACACCTCTTCTTTTGTTCTTTCTCTTTCTCTATCTTTTCAGTCCATCCCTCCATCCGGCCTTGATTCAACAAGCTGTCTTCAAAGGTCCCGCTTTCCGCCTCCACCTGTCACTGTCACTGTAAACAAAGACAACTTGGAGACACAGCATTTCCCTTGCCTGCTCTCCCTCTCTCTCTCTCTCTCTCTCTGTTCCTTTTATTCTTTGTTCACTATTTTTCAAGCCTTTGTTTTAATGCTCTTTGGCGGTATGCTGGCTTCAACCCTTTCCTTGCCTTATCCACCTGGCCACATACTTCTTTAAACATCAGCCTCCCTGATCGCCCGTGGTCTTAACTCTCTGCATATCATTCCCCTTATTAGTATCCTTCCCTTTGTTTTTCTTCTTCACTCTGGAAAAAAGGCCAAAATTATGATCCCATTAAGCACACAGTGGGTTTGTTTTTGAGGTAAAAGGAACACAGACGACTTTTAAAACAAGCACAGAAATCCATGAAGTTTGTGGGGTATCTCTGTAACGCCCTTCCCTTTAGTTCAGAGTATTTTTCTCTATATTCAGACCCGGTAAACCTCGTACAGAGCATTTGCAGACTGTGAATGTCTGCATTATGCAAATGAATACTTGCCCGCACAAACAAGCCGGGACCAATCAATGTCAATCCCCATTCCCTCGACCAATCAATGTCATTCCCTCTTACGCAGAACCAGGCCTAATGGAAAGGCATTGTTGCTCAGGCCCTGCATGTTAAGTTGGCAGCGGGCCAGACCCTATGCCATACTCTACATAATGCTCAAACTGGGCCGAAAACACTTCAAGACGCATCTGTGGGACAACCACTAGATCGGAATTGACAGTACACAGGGGCAATATCTAGTAGGAGATGGACATAAGATGAGGCAGAGAGAGAGAGAGATAAAGAGAGACAGAGCAAAGAGAGACAGACAGAGAGATAGACCAAGAAGAGAGAGGGGAACAAAGTCAGGGGAAATTTTTCTTTTACGTTTTTCATTTAATTCTCAATATGGATAAAAATCAGATGCTTTATTGAATATAATTTAAAAACCAGCCTATTCAAGGGAATCCAGCCTTTTAGCTAGTATCAAAGAGATCTTCCAGCGCACGCCGCATGCATGCAGAACACACTTTTACAACACGGTGGAGTTGTACAGAACAGAAGTAATTTTGGGACGAACTGTAGGGAGCTACGGACACGAACAGGAGTTAATATGCACAGATACTCTACTCTCATTGAACTAAACGTTGGGGGACACACGCTGCTGCCCCACTCCCAGTGTAACGCAGCACCAACGACTTCTAAATCGCGTTGAAAGGCAAGCCGGCTACCCAAGCCGGCCAGCTATTTAAAGCCGAAATATGATTTAATCTTCCCTAATTCTGAGCATTATTCTCTCCCTGCTTTCCCTGTATCATCATTATTGCACCACCTTCATCATCATCATCTTCCTCATTGTAACCATTATAATCTAATTTTAGTAGGGACAGTATTCTCCATCTCAGTCATCATCGTCGCCATCCCCTCTCTCTCTCTCTCTCTCTCTCTCTCTCTCTCTCTCTCTCTCTCTCTCTCTCTCTCTCTCTCTCTCTCTCTCTCTCTCTCTCTCTCTCTCTCTCTCTCTCTCTCTCTCTCTCTCTGTCTCTCTCCCCCTCTCTCTCGTGTCTCTTTATTAGCCTTTTGGTTCAGGCCTTTTATCTCATAAAGCAGTGGAACCGCTGGCTCTCTGTGTGGTGCCATTAAACCCACTGAAGCTGGTTTTAATTGTCAGTGAATTGACTTTTATGACTAATGAAGGCCCTGGTATGGGCTGCCTGTACTATTTAATCAGCTCTCGTGTACTGCGCACCACCTACACACTATGCCACGGCAGTGAAAAGCCAAGAAGGGACAGCAGGGGGGAGGTTAATGTTTCCTTTTTTTTCTAACAGGTCACACAAAGCTAAGTAGAGACAATGAGGATAAAAGAGAAAATTTGATGAGCCGTTAAATACAAAAAAAGAATTGAAACAGAAAAAATGCGAGATGGAGACTGCATGAGCATTTGAATAATGGGGTGGGGGCAGTGAAAAGGAGAACAGACATACGATTGTACTGCTAAGATGAAAGGTTGGGGGGCTGGGGTTTGAAGGTGGGGTCTTGAATGCGGCGCTGCATCGTCATCAAAGGTGGTGATGGGGTTCACCCCGTCCGCACATGTAGCTAACGCAAAGGTTCAATCACCAGGACATCTATTTTTCATAGATCTACGCTCTGTTCATTTTCCACGCAAGTCATTGAAGACCCATTGTTAGCCCCAGTCCGTCTCCCCTCAGAAGGAGATGGTGTCCTCCAGGGCAGGATCTCAAGCCATTGTCAGCAGGACCACCTAGACCACACCAGGGGGGAGATCATGGATCCATCATCCCAATGAAGATATGAAAATTGTGGTTCTTTTTTTTTTAACTCCTCGACTCTGATTGAACGGTGGTACGGTGT
>NC_140274.1:10125805-10140805 GCF_964030765.1 Micromesistius poutassou
TTGCATATGTGTGTGTGCGTGCATGCATGCGTCGCAATGCAGGAGATGGGTTTGACTTGAAATGAGGATCACTGGTGGAGTTCCGAACACACCATTGTTCCATTGTAGATTAC
Source organism: Micromesistius poutassou (assembly GCF_964030765.1). Taxonomy (NCBI): domain Eukaryota; kingdom Metazoa; phylum Chordata; class Actinopteri; order Gadiformes; family Gadidae; genus Micromesistius; species Micromesistius poutassou. The sequence goes on from NC_140274.1 coordinate 10,125,919, forward strand.
AGCCCAGAAGATGGAGCAGAGATACTCTTGTGCGTCGTATTTCACACACTTCTCGGTGATTCTGTTGGAGAAGATGCCATCTGAAGGAACAGTATCATAGTGAGGTGGGTGTGAATTTTGCATCACAAAACTGAAGTCAAGTGATGAGTCGGAGAGGCAGAGCTTTTGATGATGTGAAAGGCAGCGACGTTGTATTCTTTCAAGACCTCAAGACGAGGCGTGAAATCAAAATGATGACAACTCGGGATGGAACCTTGTTTTCCTGAGCAGCTTGAGCGCCTCTCGTCTCATGTGATCCGAACGCTTGTTTGAGATTATTTAATTCACTCGGTTACTGCGAGATGGTCGTACCCAGGGAACGGGGTGTGTTTGACTTGGCGTTTCCTCATGATGGAAGCGTTATTGAACATGATAAATCACATGATCAGTGAACCGTTCTACAATGCCGCTCAGGCTTCACGTTGAACCGTTCAGCACCACGGACAGCTCTTCCTCCCTCTCCTCTCTGCCGCTCCTATATCTTATTCTCTTTCTTCTCCTTTTCTACCCCCCCCCCCCATGCCTTCATCGTCTCCTCTAATCCCCAATCCCTGCCTCAATACTACTGTCCTCTCCGTCTCTCCTAATTTCTTCTATATTTCCCTCTCCCTTTCTGAATAAACGCCTTACTTCGTTCATCATCGGGGACTCGGTAGCAAGGGAAGAAACTGAAATACATCTGGGTGGATGCTGGAGCCAAATCGAGCAAAAAATCGACCAGGAAATTCTTCTCATCTGAAACCACATGTCGTAGGCGGCAATGTCAAACTGGTTTTCTGTGATGTAAACCAACAGGGCTTGGTGGGTAGGGAAGAGCTAATGATGTTCATGCTGTGACAAAAGAGCACAGATTTATATCTGGTCACTGTCGATACTCTTCCCAAGTCCCACTTGTGGGTGTCAGGCCATGACAACAACCATCCTTCAATCCATAATCATGTCAAGCATAAAAAACAGGAATCTATTTGATGTTTTCCAATGCATTATTTCAAGCTACTTTACTAGGTCTTTGATGGAGTGCGTTAGAAGTGCTTCACAACACACTCATTGTTTATGGAGATGATAAACAAATACTAATTCAAGAACTTATAGGCTTACACTAAAAACAATGCCAGACACAGATGGCAAGTGGCAGAAAGGAGACACGGTTATAAAAGACAAGAATAAATGCATAAACATTTTTATCACTTCACAACACACGTGCAATGCCTCCATTTTGTTCTAATAATGTCTTACTTTAAAAAACACAGAGAGAGAGAGAGAAAGAGAGAGAGAGAGAGAGAGAGAGAGAGAGAGACAGGAGAGACAGACGGAGAGAGAGACAGGAGAGACACAGTGAGAGAGAGAGAGAGAGACAGAGAGAGAGACAGAGAGAGAGAGGGAGGGAGGGATGATCATCGCCACTTGAGTTACAAAATCAGGGGTCAGCGGGGTCGGCTGAACAGTTGGGAAGAGGACGGGATGTGATTATTTCTACCCAGAGCTGAGGTGACACTCTAACCCAACACACAAAGACACACACACAGACACACACACTTGTGCATGTACTCCCACGCAGACATCCTCGTGCACATACACAGTGTGGTACATACACACGCCCACGCACTTGAAAAACACACACAAATAACTGGACGTGGACTGAGTCATCGGACGCTTGATGTTTGTGAGTGACTAAGGAATGACGATATTGTTCATTTCACTCTTTCTTCTAGCTCTCTCTCTCTCTCTCTCTCTCCATCCCTCAAAAAATACCAAAGAAACAGAGGAAACAAACGCACAAACACACATCCCCATGACTCCTGCCGTCCCTATCCGGTTGTCCAGGTAGCGCCTCGGTGAGCGGGACGGACAGCCTCATTCCCAGACGAAAAAACACGGAGCTATCTCAAAGCGTTTCATTTTTTAAGTCATTTGCGGTGCCACCGTACTTCAGTGAACTCATTAATCACAGTGATCAGTGCGGGGGAATGCAGTTGGACGGAATGAATATTACCTCATTATAATTCTTAATTTTTTTGGGGGGGGGGACAGCCATTCAGCGACTACAAGGTCCCGCGCCGACTGCTTTTGTGTCATTAATGAGGTTGCAACGCGGGGAAATAAGCCTCCATTGCAGCTACATTATTTAATCTCAAACTCTATTCCTTGGATGCATTAATACATGGAATCAGTATTTATGTTGCTCCATCTCCCGCGTCCTCTCCTCAATGTAATGAATAACAACGAGACGTCATTTCAGTGAGTGGTTTGGTAGCACTGAGAGCATTGTCTAGAAATCCTCAGCTTCAATAAATGACTCATGCCGACACACCCCACACACACCTAGACAGAGACCCACCCACGCACACACACACACACACACACACACACACACATGCATGTCTAAATATTGTTATCTACGGTCATTGTCACCGTCAGGGTCATACCTCATGAGCTCCCCGAGTCTGGCAGTGGCGGAGCCACGTGGTGGCCAGGGGTGGCCGTGGCCACCCCTGGAACCTGACTGGCCACCCCAGGTGCCACCCCTAGTCAGTTCACTGTATGTTCCGATGAAAGTGCGATCGCCCCCCCCTCCCCCATCGACAATCGCGTTCGCCCCCCCACCCCCCGTCGACAATCGCATTCGTCCCGTCCCCCCCGTCGACAATCGCGTTCGTACACCCCCCGTCGACAACCGCGTTCGCCCCCCCCCCCCCCCCCCGTCAACAATTCAATATGGACCCCCCTATAAAGCCTCGGCCACCCTCGTGCCACCCCTTGAAAAAAAGTCTGGCTCCGCCACTGGAGTCTGGAGTGTGGCAAACACTTGGAGGGGTTCATCTCAGGGTCAGAGCCATGCAAACAGCCTCTGCTGCGACCGCTGCTTCCCCCTAAACGTGTGACTGATGTGAGCGATAGGAGGCCCGGGAGAGCCGTGAAGCCCATCCAAAGCACACATCAAAGCTTGAATGCTTTAGAGTGCTTCCACGGCGTTTCATCTCTGCATAGAGCGGTGGCAGGAGCGGCAGTAAGGGGCGACGCGAGCGAGGGTGCCTCCGCGCCGGGGCACAGGATGGGGAGGAGGGATGGGTGGGGGGAGGGAGGGGTCGGACAGAGTGAGGGATGCCGTGACACTGCAGTTTCACGACATGATTGAATTTTGAAGGCAATGTGGTGACATAAAGTAAAAGGATTGCTGCAAAACAGCATCAGTCACGCTGGAGATGATGAAGGGGGTGGTGGTGGTGGTGGCGGCGACGGCGGTGGCGGTGTTGATGATGGTGGTGGTGGTTGGTAGTGGTGGTGGAGGCAGCAGCGACGATGGTGGTGGTGGTGATGGTGGTGGTGGTGGCGGTGGTGGTGAAGAGGCGGGGAAAAATGAAAGCGAGAGAAAGAGAGAGAGAGAGAAAAGGGAAAGAAAGAGAGAGAGAGAGAAAGAAAAAGAGAGGAAGAAAGAAAGAGAGGGAGAGAGACAGAGAGAAAGATAGGGAAGTACATATAAAAAGAGAGAGAGAGAGAGAGACAGAAAGAGAGAGAAAAGTAAAGAATGAACAATTCGCAGGAAGAACAAACAATAAACAGAAAGACAGCAATGTCGTCAAATAATGGTGAGCCAAGAAAACACAGACACTTCAAGGATACATAATAAGAAGAGAGGATTAAAAATGACTACTGTCATGCCAGAGTAGGAAATAAGGAGGAACTGGATCACTATGTTTTAGATGGAACATTACTATGACTATGAAAAATATTTCACAAACTCAGTACCTGTTGGCTGAACACCCGCGCCAGTAGTCACATCTCTCTGTAATTTATGGAAATTAGAAACGTGTAAAATCATTTGATGCAACTAAAAATGCTAAACCAGATTAATAAACTATTATTCAAACCGAGAGCACCCTAGCTTGGCTTTGCAATAACTTACGTTCAAGTCATCAAAGTTACAATGTGAGTAATATAATATAATATTTGCCGTAATATAAAATATGCATATTTCCTGGCAGCATCGATCATTCTTACAAATATTGTCATGAATCGGTGTGTGCGCGTGCGTGTGTGCGTATGTGTGTGTGTATGTGTGACCCGTGCGGGTGAGTGAATGCATGCATGTATACGCTTGCTTGCGACATGCCCATACGAGCAGCCACGCGGATGCATGCACACACTCTCCATAAGTATAACTCACATCCTCACATGCTGTTTCACTTTCTTTCTTTTTTTACAGCTTGCACTGTACCAACTGACATTGCTTATACACAGTCAGTCAAGCAGTGAAAATCTCCCCCCTCCCTTGCCTTCCCCAGCATCTCTCCCCCCTCCTCCCACCCAACCCCATGCACCCCTGACAAGCCGCAAACACAGATAGTGGCAATCTGTGAGCAGTGGAGAGCCCCCTGCTTCCGCAACTCAGTCTAATCCACAATCTGTCAATAGACGGGCCGATGTCTGACAAGATGTGTTGGAGAGTAATAGGAAGGGCCCATTGAAATGTTACAACGGGTTTGATGTGAGATGTCAGGTGCTGCCAGCCTTTCACATGACACCCTCTACCAGCCGGCCTCACCAGAGCGAGGAAATGCAATCTATTATCTTGTCATTTTGATTGTAGGGCAGGTGGAGGAGAGGGAGATGCATATGACGGGAAGGGGAGAAGAGAGAGAGAGAGAGAGAGAGAGAGATAGAAAGACAATGGGAGAACAAGAGAGAGAGAGAGAGAGAGAGAGAGAGAGAGAGAGAGAGAGAGAGAGAGAGAGAGAGAGAGAGAGGAGAGCTAATGGATCATGAATATGGAGGAAACTTAACAAAGAGAAAGAACGGGGGGGATACTGATGAAATCCCACAGGTGAATGATGAATAGACAAACATTGATAAAAGGAGAGGAGAGTGGAGTGGAGGAGCGGAGAGGAAAGGTGAGGCGATGTCATTGGGGGGAAAGGGAGGGGGAAGAGGTAAGAGGATGAAAGAAGAGTGGGCTTCTAAGAGGGGAATGTTTGAGCTGATCTGTCAAGAGCCGTAATCCTATTCTACACAGTTGGGTTAAAATACCAGCGAGGAGCGGGAAGAGGGAGAGCAGAGAGCGGGTGGAGAGGGGCAAGACAAAGGGGAAAAGAGCTTTAGTTTGAATGTAAAATGAATAAATGTATTGCGTGCGCGTGGGTGTGTGTGTGTGTGTGTGGGGGGGGGGAGCGTTTGTGCGCCTGTGTCTGTAAGGTTCAAAGCTAAACAGAAGACAGTAGGGAGGTTAGAAATGGTTTAATTAAAATGGACAATTGTCTGTTCAGAATCTCCGGATTTGGAGTATGTTTTACATAACCACCAGTAAGACCAGAATAATGTAAAGTCTCTAACACTGTGACAACTAATATATGGGTGTATATATATATATATATGTACAGCACCACACCTCAGCTCTACATCAAGAACGGACAACAGCTCTAATGGAGGCCGGGGCGCCACACATGACAAGTGAGGGGATATGATTGACTGACCCTGTGGACCCCAGGGGAAGAGGGGTCCTCCATTGCCTGTCATTTGAGACCGCAATGGCAAAGTGTTTACCATCTCCCAGCCCGCCGCCGCTGCATTCAATCAGGGGGGCTTCAAAACGAACATGCCAAACACACGGCCCGCTCGCGCACACACACACACACACACACACACCCTCACACACACACCCTCACACTCACACATACACACACACACTCAATACTTCAGCAGTGGGGGGGGCATTGAGCCAAGTGCCGCATGGGCATAAAACGCTCAGCAGGAAGCAGCGAGTGATGCAGGGCCTTGTAATGAACTTGATTTCCCCCCGTCATCCCGGGCGAATAAAATTACGAGCGCAAGACGCGCGCCGCCGTAAATTGAGACACCGGGACACGCGATCAGGCTGGGACTCACTGATCCAGCGGAGGGGGGTGGGGGGGGGGGGGGGGGGAGGATATGGGGGATGGTTGTGGGAGTGGTTAGGGTGAGGTGAGGAAGGAGTGGGAGGACATTGACTGATCGCACAAAAGGGAGAGCAGACCCCGGGGAGGGCTGGATGACATGAAGGTCCTGTTGTCGACAATGAGAGGAAGAGGGGGAGATAGAGAGAGACACAGAGCGAGAGAGAGAGAGAGAGAGAGAGAGAGAGAGGATGCTGCTGCTGCTGTGTGTTCTTTGAACCAAGCAGTGTTGGCTATTAGTTGTGTTGCACACACACACACACACACACACACACACACACACACACACACACAGCATGAATACACATGGCAAAGGGAAGTCTCTGGTGAGCCGTCCCGGTACCCCTGGTAGTCCATACTGGCCAACAGCAGGATGAAAGATGGTTCCAAGCAGGACACATGTATTCACAGTACTTAGAACCGCCAGCTGTTTCTTCATTTTGTTTACAACCTGAAGTCAGATTGCTTGTCATTTATTATATATATATATATATATATATATACTGTATGGGATTAAATTAAGTAAGACACATTCTTGAACCATACACACTGAAAGGACATCTTCTCAATAATGTCTGTGTTGAGGTGAGCCACATCCTGAACACAGTGTTCAGGATGTAGCTCACCTCAACACAGACAGTCTTGAACCATACACACTGAAAGGACTTCTTCTCAAGAATGACTGTGTTCAGGATGTGGCTCAGCTCAACACAGCGTCAGTATTTCCAATTCCAAGCTCCTTTATAAAGAAAAGTTGTCAATCCTCAAGGCTCTTTCTGCAGTTAAAATACATGTATAGTCAGATATAGAAACATAAAAAAATATGAAAGCTGTAAATTATGTATTTATATTCATAAGAAGATTTATATTAATAGTAATTGTGTGTGTGTGTGTGTGTGTGTGTGTGTGTGTGTGTGTGTGTGTGTGTGTGTGTGTGTTGGGGCGTTTCATTGTTCGCTTGTCAAACTTTTCTCTGTCTTAAACAGAGACACACACACATATATAAATTATAAGTTTCCCAAACAAAGTACACACAGATGCCGTGACACATACATACACGCACATAGATGCACTCTTTCACAAGCGTACACACACACACACACACACACACACACACACACACACGCAAAAAACCCAAAGGCAAAATATCTAAACATATAACGCCAAACACCACATAGACTAAACCTCAAATAAAACCTACTCCCAGAATAACATCCCGAACCCCCGTTTGGAGCGTATTCGGGATGAGCTCGGAGGCTGAATCCATACAGTTCTCATAAGGGGCCTCACTGGGGCTGAGGCAGCAAGCCCCCAGTAGCATAATGACCACAATTTGGCCAAAGGCTGATTCATTCCAGCATCAAAGTGGCGGTAATGAGGACTCAGTGATACTAAGGAGACACACAATAGCTCAGATATTGCTTCTAATTAATGGAGCCGATGGTAGGAGCATGAATCTTTTCATACGCTGAGCAATGGAAGCCAGTCAGTTCATCCAGAGGCATGCTGCGGTGGCGGCAGCCGCTGTGCAGAGCTATTGTTCCCATCCTTCTCCACTTTGCTCCATCTTATGTTTTAGAGGGAGAAGACTTTCATGAGCCATTTCTGCCTATCATTGTGTGTGTGTGTGTGTGTGTGTGTGTGTGTGTGTGTGTGTGTGTGTGTGTCTATATGACAACTTTATGGCCTGCTTTACGCACTAGTGTATACCTAAGCCTTCTTTTTCCACACACACACACACACACATTCACACACACACTTGTTTGGATGGACATATACACACAGACACACCAAACAACTCTAATACACAAAAGACAACCGTGAGCAAACACTCGTAGTCGTATCGAACAGGCACAGAGCAAAATTGAAAACGAACACACACACTAGAGCACATGATACACCCATACATGCACAAACACAATTGTGCACATTAGTCGTGCAGTATTTCAAAGTGACCTTGGAGTAGTGGATATCAGAGAAGAGACGCCATCACCCAGCAGGGAACAGTAGTTCATCAGTGGACTGTAACAACAAACACAATAATATTGGCTCTGATGCCGGCTCAAAGGGCCTGCATCTGGGCTGATGAGACTGAGAGAGAGAGAGAGAGAGAGAGAGAGAGAGAGAAAAAAGGGGAGAAATAGTTAGAGAGAGTGAGAGAAAAGGGGAGAAAGAGTGAGAGAGAGCGAGAGAGAGAGAGAGAAAAAGAGAGAGAGAGCAACAAAAAAGGGAGAGAGTGAGAGAGTATGAGAGAAGGAGAGAGAGAGAGAGAGCGAGAGAGAGAAAAGGGGAGAAAGAGTTAGAGAGAGAGAGAAAAGGAGAGAGAGAGAGAGAGAGAGAGAAAAGGGGAGAAAGAGAGAGAGAAAAGGGGAGAAAGAGTGTGAGAGAGAGAGAGAGAGAGAGACAGAGAGAGAGAGAGACAGAAAAAGGAGAGAGAGATACAGTGGGGAAAAAAACAATGTTGCGGTGTCAGGTGAGCCCGTCCTGTGATGATGACAGGGTGACAGAATAACATAGCTTGATAGAAAAGGCCATAGTACGGAGGGACGGAGTAAGACCAGAGAAGATGAGAGGAGACCAGCAGTAATACAAGGGGAGATTGAATGGTGGAAATACGAGAGGATAAGTTGATTTGGGGTGTGTGTGTGTGTGTGTTGTGTGTGATTTGCCACAGGTACGTATGTGAACAATAACCTTACAGAAATGTCCTTGCATGTTATTTTAGATGGATGACTGCAGTAAGTAAATCAATACTTGGACAAGATCCTGGGTGCACCGGAAACACAAATAGACACGTGCACAGTTTTAATTAACAACTAAATTAATTCAAGTGATGGTTTGTTACCAAAAAGCTTTATACAAGAGAGAACTTTGGCCGCATGAGGTTCTGAAACAAATGCTAATGGATTTGAATTTAAATAAAAATTTAAAGGAGGTGAATACCTAAATACATCATAAACAATTGACAATTGTTACAGTAAGTCTACAAAGATTTCCTCGACCCATCTTATTACACCTTATTCCTTCTGATGTCTTAAGGCTGCCCCACACTACAAGATTTTTTTATCTTATGCGATTTTTGAGTCGGATGTACACCACACACAGAAAGAGAATCTCAGCCAATGTGTTGCTCTCCGATCGTAAATACAAATACATGAGATTCGAACACAAGATGGAACACCACACACTATAGGACAATCTTGTCCGATAATTGCATGCTGCAGGGCTGTGGAGGCTACTTCATCCAGCACGAGACAATTGTAGAACTAGAGCAGCTCACGTCAACAGTGAAAATGGATCAGCGTCTTTTGACAGCAGTTGTTTCGGCGGTGCTTATTTCTCTGTTTTCTGTAGCGCTAATTAAAACGGTTAGTTAAACAGTTAAAATTCATAAGTGCAGTACAGGTCGCGAGATAGAACGGTTTGGCACATTATGGAGCACCTTCGGGTCAGTGTGTGTGTGTGTGTGTGTGTGTGTGTTATGCGTGTGTGTTTGTGTGTGCATGCGTCGCTATTATGTTGACTACACACTGTTGAGTGAGCCAAAGGCTCAACGCCAATTTCCACCAGAACCATCACGGAAGCGGCACGGCAGCGAACCGGCAGTGTTCCGTACTGTAATCCCCACTGGAAGCGGTCCGGACATATTACGGCTGCGACGTCACAGGACAGGACACTGTGTTTTTCCACCTCGATGATCAACAATTCATCATCCATATTTCAGCTGTTGACTTCTGACTGAACTTCTGACTGACTTTTTGTAACGTTAATGTAGCCTATCAATCGGCGGGAGGAGCTCCTCCGGGAGTCTGCATACGGCAACAATCCCTTTCTCCTCCTGTCACTGTTCAGAGTCAAAGCCAAAGTTCCTTTCCCCCAATTCCTTCTCCACCACGGCCGAGATAACCCCCACTACGAGTCTTTACTTATTGTGGAAGTACCAGAGAGTCGGAGACCCGACGCAGTCTTTAAGATTCATAATATCAGAGAATATCCCCGTCAGTTCGGCCGTGGCGCAATGAATGAATAAAGATCATAAACATGTCGGAAGAAAAAAACATTTATTACTACTTTACAACCTTGTTGATGACCAACATTTAGAAAAACATGTAGGCCTACTTTTAATTCAGCCTTGGGTGAATTATAGTGTGAAGCATAGTGTGTTGGACTGTTTTCAAAGCGGGTAGGCTTTTAGATTAAAGGGGTAGTTCAGGATTTTTGACATCGGGTCTCATTTCTAAGTGAGCCAGTGTGTTATTTATCATTGGAGACTGTTTTCAACACTTTTCATTCAGTCCTTCTAGTTGCAGAAATCACTGGTGCTAGGCTAGCGCAAGTCGAAGGGAACTGCTAGCCTGCCAATAAAAACTGTTTTACCCAATCCACAGTACACCCGAACCGAACCAATTATAACGCCTGACTATCGATGTAAATGTCTGTAGAATAATGTTAGAAATAAAACTACCCTTGTATCGCAATGATCACATTACATTTTGAGGGACTACTTTCTCAGCAGCGGGGGAATTTCACTTTGCTCCGGTGTAGCAACCAATTCACTACAGCAGAAGGTAAACAGAGAAGAAGTGCACTCCAGGTAATATCAGTCCGCCGCTGCCGTAGCCTGCTTCCAACTACAGGGATTATAAACTAAATGCAATGCGATGCAAGGGTAAGTTTATTTCTAACACTATTCTATCAACACAGACATTTACATTGTCGGGCATTATAATTGGTTTGCCTCGGGAGTGGGTAAAACTGTTTTTATTGGCAGGCTAGCAGTTCCCCTCGACTTGCGCTAGCCTAGCACCAGTGATTTCTGCAACTAGAAGGACTGAATGAAGAGTGTTGAAAACGGTCTCCAATGATAAATAACACACTGGCTCACTTGGAAATGAGACCCAATGTCCAAAATCCTGAACTTCCCCTTTAAAATAAGTAATGCTGTCTGTGAGTCAGCAAATCCTACATCATTATTGTTGTAGTATTCAACCATTAGCAAGGTGACACTGATTAGCTATTGATACCATAGATACTGTATAATATTACCGTTAGTGAATTGCATAGGGGTTGATGTGAGCTCATGAATATTCATGAGCAAATGTAAACTGAATGGCTGTAGAAGTGTTCTGAGACACGGCTGCGAACAGGCAACGTTCAAAAATAGAAGAGGCAAGTATCGTAAACAAAGTGCCGGTTTGGGGATGGTTCCGTGCCGCTGCTGTATCCAGTGGAATAGCCTACATTGACTATAATGGTTTCTATTGTCTTCGGCAAACGTTTTTATTGCCGTGACGCTTCCGTGACAGTTCTGTGACGGTTCGGTGACGGTTCTGGTGGAAATTGGCCTTCACTCAACATTCCGAAAATATCTATCATGTTGGATAACCCAGATTTTGGCGATCGGGTGCTCTTGGAGTTGATGAAATTATATCTTATAACACTACAGCAGACAGGATCATCTTGGCCGATTTTCGTCCAGATGCGGTTGCCATGGGAACGCCACCCTGATTGTCATAAGGGGCAAATCGGGCCGAATATCGGGACAGTTCTCTTGTAGTGTGGGGTGAGCTTAAGAATGATAGACTTCACAACCACAATGCCATCTGTTGCTAGATCTGTTTCACTGTTGGGAGGAGGAGAGAATGGGGAGGGGGGGGCGGGGTATATGTATATATCAGTTAATAACACTGGTATGACACAGAGGTCACTGAGGACCCGGTTCATTAGGAAGGAGGTCAGCTTTATGATTGCTGTCTTTTTCACTTATTTAGCTCAAAGAGCCAGCACCTGTGTCATGAAGCGATACCAACATAGAGAGAGAGAGAGAGACAGACAGACAAACAGAGACAAAGACAGAGAACGACCAAAACACATCAGATATGGATCTAGTTTGTTGTGTGTAGTGGCGATGAAAATAAATAGATAGACAAGGTGGGAAAACATGGCACAGAAAAACAAAAAAATAGGAAAATAAACAAGCAACAAAAAGTAGATACAGGCAAAAAAATTGAAAAAGATCTGTGAACGGGGTAAAGGTGACAATGTGATAACACCAGGGCACATATCTGGGCCATACAGGACCAGCCTTTATTCCTCTCCAGTGTGTAGGGGTTGTGACCAATGGGATGGCTAGGGCTTAGCCACTGCATTCAGACATAAAAAGATTAGGGCAATCCTGCAGTTAGACACACACACACACACACACACACACACACACACACACACACACACACACACACACACACACACACACACACACACACACACACACACACAGAAGCGGGAAAAGCATTGTGAGTTCCACATACAGCCAGCGTATCCCTTTGGCTCAGTACAATAATCTGGCCTCATGAGACGTTTATCAAAGTCACACGCAAGCCAACATTCATCATAGCCACACACACACACACACACACACACAGACGCACAGGAAAACGAGCACAGTCATGCCACACACAAAGGAACAATGACACAACACACAAACACTATACGTTTATTAGCTAAACTAGATCTGTGTGTGTCTGTGATGAAGCTATGGATTTTATGAGTAGCAATGTGTTTTCATGTTTAAGAACTACAGTGTCCACACAGAGACATTGTTTTGAAACAACAAACATCCTGGCTCATATCTCAATCTCTCACACACCACCACCACCACCACACACCCACAAATGTATTAGCACAACTTTTACTTGCCTACAGAGACTATTGATTGGTTGTAATCTAGATAGAAAACACCACTGAAACAACTCGAAGGACGAGAAACAGGAGAGACCGCGAGGAAGAGAGTTGCTGAAAAAATAAGTGATTAAAGCCAATGGAGCTTATATTTTGCTGAGGTCTCATTAGGCAACAGATTGGAGTCACTGTGTGATCCGTTGAGAGAAAGCGACAAGTAGAAGTAAGGTGCTTAACAGAGACGAAAGCATTTCTATTGAAAAGGTCAGAAGCAGATCCAAATGCTCATCATTCAGAGTGAGAAAGAGTGACGCAAACACTGAGGGAGAGAGACCCAGCGACTATGTGTGTGTGTGTGTGTGTGTGTGTGTGTGTGTGTGTGTGTGTGTGTGTGTGTGTGTCTGTGTGTGTGTCACAAGACAACCTCTGTTCTCCATTATTTCTGTGGATTTTTCTCATAGTTAACTCAATCAACTATCCACCCTAAAGCTTCCCAAATATAGTGAAGACATGTACAACTACAATGCCCTTCCCACCTCAATCATTACCATCATCATCATCATCCTCGTCGTCGTCATCATCACCAATTAATAATTCAATGCACATCTAGATGAGTCGCAAAAGCATAAAAAAATAAAAAGCACCTCCCGCACAGTAGCTTGCTGGTGCCCATAGAGCCTGAAGAAATGGCAATTGCATGCCCATAATGTTCAGAGAGCGTGCTGCGGCGGCAGCGCTAGCCCCCGAGGCTCGAGGGCTAGCTCAAGTAGTGTACTTTGCAGGGTGCCATTTGGAATGCAGATGCAGTAATCGCAGGGATTTAAAAGAGCAATGGAGCAATCACAAAGGTCCATCCCCTCAAGGCTAAAAGGAATAATATGAGGCCATATGAAAATTCTGTCAATGAATTTCTGTCTTTCGTTCTATACTTTAGCCACCCCCCCCCCTCCCCACCCCCACCACATCCCAGTGACTGACAAAGAAAATCTAATTTAGGAAAGGCTTCTTTGATCAGGATTAGGGAGTAAGCATGACAATGCTTAACTGTCAATTTTCCTCATTTCTGAAAGCGTACTGTGGATTAAGTAGAGTGAGCCAGTGGACTGCCACAGAGCCAGGAGACTACAGCTCAGACAGTGTAAAGTGCCAACCTTTAAAGCTAATATGACTTACTCCCTTTTTTTGAGTTTTTGCAGGTCATATAATGAGATTGTGTAGTTTTTTTTTCCCGGCAAAACAAAGAATCTATAAAAATCAATATTCAAACTGTGCTTACAGCGGGCCTTCTACAACTGCAAAACAGAATATTATAGCCAATAATATGCGCAGTGCACATATTTACATTATTATTTGTGATATATTGTTTAACATTAATATGCCAAGGTGTGCCATTGCATGAAACGCTAAACCTCATATTTTAGGACAATACAAATGGATGCATTCTATTAGTGCTGGCATCATTAATCGTAATCAATTTGTCTCAGACCACCATAAACTTTAGATACATGCATTTCGCACAATACCACCAATGCTTCCTATCTTTTAAGCAGCACAATAGCAGGGACTAATAAGGTGTATTCTGTATCGGTACTGGGGTCCATCGGGGGTCACGGTCCTGGAGTTTGGGGAATGCGTCAACACTGCGGCTTTAAAGAAAATGACTTTGATTCTTCCTGCGATTAGCACTCACTCTCACTGGCCTTCGACTAGTGGTCATATCTGCTCTCCTCACTCTGAATGTGTGTGTGTGTGTGTGTGTGTGTGCGTGTGTTTGTGTGTGTGTGTGCATGTGACCTATATTCTAAATCTTCACTTCACACATCCACAACCTACAGCCATACATACATGAGCAGACCCTCAAACATGTCAAAATCAAACATATCACAATTAGGCGAATGGCTAATATGATCATGGGACAAGGACATGGGGGGGGGGGGGGGATCACAACAGCTGGGCGGAGAGGGAACTATCATGGGAACTCATTACATTTGGACCTGGGGAAAGAACACCAGGGTGAGTGAAGGGACAGCTTAGTAAGCTGAAAGATGAATACCAGAGGGAAAGCGTGTTTCCATCCATGCATGCATCCATCCAAATATATATATATATTAGTGCTGTCAGTTAAACGCGTTATTAACGGTGTTAACGCAAACACATTTTAATGGCCTAAATTCTTTTATCGCAAGATTAACGTTTTTTGTTTTAGATTTTTACCCTTTTATCGATGGACAGTGGTACATTGT
>NC_140274.1:10145805-10173305 GCF_964030765.1 Micromesistius poutassou
GACAACTATTTCCAACAATCAGTTCCAAGACTTTGGTGAAAAACTGCACATTAAAGCACAGGCAACAAAAGCCAATACAGACCAGAAGAAGAGCAGGCATCAGAACAGAGAGCCCCTTGTGTTGAAATACCTTATATATTATATGAATGCAGAAAAGAAAATGGGAGAAAAGTTGAAAGAGAAGCACCTGTGTGTGTGTGTGTGTGTGTGTGTGTGTGTGTGTGTGTGTGTGTGTGTGTGTGCGTGTGCTTGCACTCACAAGCTGATAGGAGCCGTACTAGAGCCCAGCAGCAGTGAAGCATGTATTGTAATCAATAGCACTTTAGCGCAAGCAAATCAATGGAGTCTGTGCTGTAATGGAATGCACGGTCCGGAGAGAGACGCATGGGGCGGGGGAGGGCTGAAGGGGAGGGAGGGATCGCTGTACTCCAAAAATAAAGAGTGATTCAAGACCAAGGGATTGGCATACAGGTACAATTATTTTAAAAAGAAAAATTAGAGGGAGGAAGTGTAATAGAGAGAAGGGACAAGGAAGGCAGCTTGCAATTAGTGCTAATTGAAATAAGCAGGAAAAGAGGTGAAAGGTCAAACTGGGTACAATTGTAAAAAAGCGAAGGAGTAGGTAGAGAGACTAATTGGTCATCAACGACGCGTGTGTGTTTGTGTGTGTACGTACGTGTGTGTATGTGCCTCAGTGCTCCCTGTTGAGTCAGGATCCGTGAGCAGGAACGTGTGGTTTCCAATCAGAGCGTTGTGTAGTGATGAGGAAAGTCAATTAAACTGAGGACACTGATTGAGACTGAGCCACATCGTTCGTTCATGCAAGACTGCATGTGGATTGTGGACGTTTGTGTTTGCATTATTTGGGCCCGAGTTGAGCTTAGTGTACACATTTTATTTTGCTTCCAATACGAATAACGACAAGAGTAGAAGTAGGTTAACTAACAGACAGAAGCAAAAGAACATTCTTCAAATGAGACATTGATGTGAAAGTTGAGTCAACTTTTTTTTGCGGGCAAATTTAACACAAAAAACAATACAAATACACACACGCACCAGCACACACACCATAAATACGGGTGTATGTGTAGGTGTTCAAAAGGAAGGGTAGATCTATACTCGTTGATATTTAGAGGTTGGCTTCAGTGAGTCTAGTCTGACTGAACGTGTTTTGAGCGGCGTTGCGTCATGTGCCTTCCGAACACAGCCAAGGGGCCGTTGAACAGTCATGAGGCACTGCAAAAATAATAAAGCATAACCAAGGATTTCAAAGCAAATGAATCATTGTATGCTCCCAGGCAATGCACCAGAACTAGCATTAAGTAGTTGTATTCATTGGCAGGCTGAGCTATGTTGTCCTGAGTATACCACGCAGTGATTCTGTGTAACAGAATCATTTTATTTTTTATTATTATTAATATTATTATTATTATTAGTTATTACTGTTACCACTGTTAATTAATGGTTCATTAATGTACCCTTATTGTAAGGTTTTACCTATTTAAATACTAAGTTCATGATCCACATAATTTTTCAAATGAAGGTGTATTAGTGAGGTGAATGTGAATACGTGTGTGCATGCGTGCATGCGCTTTATGATGTCTGACCGTAGCAGTAAAACAATATACCGCCAGCTCAGATAAGACAACAGACAGAATCATCTTAAACCATGCAAGTGTAGCCTGATACCGTAAGTTGAAGAGCATTTGCTCTTTTAAACGGAAAGCATAGCTACAGACTGCCTTAAATTCGTATGCGTTTGCAAAAAGATATAATTTTTTCAGATATCAGTGTGTGTGTGTGCGTGTGCAAAATTCCAAATGATGCAGTTAAGATGCAAATGATAATGTGTGTCACGCTCTTCAGCTGTGCATACCAATAACAGTCGTTATTGGTATGCACGAGGTAAGGCAAGCCCTTAGCAGCAACGTGATCCATATGTTTCAACACATGCACAGCCACAATGATGCTTCATCTCTCATTCGCTGTGTGTGTGTGTGTGTGTGTGTGTGTGTGTGTGTGTGTGTGTGTGTGTGTGTGTGCGCGTGTGTGTGTGTGTGTGTACACATATCTGTCCGGTTAAACACCTTTCTATTCCAAATAAATAAATATATTTTTTTAGGGAGAAAGTACAAATGTCTCTTACTTTAATTTCATTTTCAAAAATACCAAGCTCCTATTAAAGGTTTTGTGGTTCCAACTGACACCCTCTCAGATGTATTGAAATAAAAGAAAACAACCTCGGCAGAAACAAGTGAAAACTAGAGAGAGTTCATGAATGAATCATTAAGAGTGTGTACACAATGAGAGGGGGTAAGAGGCCATTACAGCCTATTTTAAAGAATAAAGATGTTGAGCATACAAGACATTTTTAAATAGGAATACACACATCTCGGAGCAAGCCTGCTCTTTATTGATATGGAAAAATAACCTTGAAGCATCGTACTGTTATTGCTGTGGATAAACAGACAAAAGCAAGACTATACTAAGTCTATGTAAATTCTCTTTGTCAGTGTGTTAAAGGAGATTAGCGAACTCTGAATTGTTTTATGACATTTTTATTGAAATTAATATAGACTATTGCACATTTCTGTGGAAGTGCATGTCCCCTTGAGATCTGGTGTTCTCTAACAGACACCTGCATTATTATAAAACCATTAAAAAACGTAATAGTGTCACAGCACAAAGTTGTAATGTATCTAGTCTCCCTCAACTGTGTCTAATTGAATAGTCTGTCCATTAAAAACATTGGTTGTCACACTATATAAACGTATTCTAAATAAAGAGATCATTTGCAAGCAATAGAAAGACTGATAAAGAGCAGCTAATAGACATAAATGCTCTGTCAAAACCACGCAGTGGGTAGATAATTCTTAAGGTAAGTTATCCTTAAATTCTGCATCCATTACATCCAAATATTTGTTAATGGAAATGGTTTCCAGAAGAAAGAAAAAGGCTTAGATATTTTAAAACGTCCTCTGATTTTTTCACATTCATTATCTTG
Source organism: Micromesistius poutassou (assembly GCF_964030765.1). NCBI lineage: Eukaryota > Metazoa > Chordata > Actinopteri > Gadiformes > Gadidae > Micromesistius > Micromesistius poutassou. The sequence goes on from NC_140274.1 coordinate 10,148,810, forward strand.
CTAAGAGCTTCATTCTCTTTAAGTAGCTTAGTATAAAAAGACTGTATACAAAAAGCGCTATACCAGCGATACCGATTTCCTAGCCTGTGGCATTCCACTACATCATGCATAGGGCTGTTGTTAGCTTTGCCCTTGCATTTTGTTTTTTTACTTTAAAACTGGGGCGGAGACAACTCCTCGACATGCTCAGTAGGCCGTCTTCAGATTAACGCAGGCGGTGGCAGCGTTTTCTCCTCCACAAAAGCTTGCTTCAAACAGTGCTTTTGTGACTTTCTCTACTGAATCTCTTCACTCTGCACACCCTCCTCTACCACAATTGTTTTCATGGTCTCTTGTCGAGTCGGGCTCTCCGTTGACATCTGAAGAGTCTTGTTCGACGAGGAGATATTAACTGAGCGTTTAAGAAGACACCATGGAGCTTTGGAAGCCATCGAAAACAATGCGACGTTGCTGGGATGAAACGCCTCCCAACTGCCTTTGAAGGGAAAGTCCTTCAAGTGTGTGCTTGTAATACTTACACTAAGTTCACTAAGTATTTTACAAACAATGAATTACACATTTATCAACTTTTTCTCGTTCCCTTGTCTTGCTTGAAGAGACATATTTTCATACTCGCACAAGCATTTCACTTACATTCCAGCGAATGCGACGATAGAAATGTGGGTCTGGATGAGTGACCTTGTCTATTATGCAGTAGCGATCCCCATCCCAACACGGTGCTGTGATCTGAGAGAGGAACATGGAGTGGGACTCAGACCATCAATTATTCATCAGATATACACATACACACTTGATCTGGAGTACCTCCTACTTCTTCATATTTAATATACAAAGGTAATGTAATAATGACATTAATATAGTCAACCGTGACATGATATGCATGATTCATGCTGCAAGTGTTTTGACCTAGTGCCACTCAGTGAATAACAACGCAATGTTCATTATTGTTCAACTCGAAAATATCCCGTAACCTACCAAAGTAGAAACACCTGTTTGTAAAGCATAAGATCAGCTTTCAGCTCTGAAAGAAAATCAGAAGTCAGGTGACAACTAATGTTGTCACCAGGACTGGAATCCATTAATGGTACGCAAGAGAGACATTCAGAGACACCTACATAGACTGTAGATCATAGACAGGGCATGAAGTTGGCACCTGCCCACACGCCAAATGCGGGTAACTTTTGTGATTGGTGGGTGAAACTGTCAATCTACCTGCCACGTTGGCGGGTAGCCAATAAGACAACACAACACCGAGCAAGTGTTGTGTTGTTGACCAATCACGTGACGTAGCCTATTGTTTTTGTTAAGCAAGCCCCGCCATTTTCTTGGATTTTCTAAACAAAATGTGGCGGCATATTGAGAATGAGGAGTTGTTGTAACGCCACAGAGCCCCCCCCCTTCCCGCCATGTTGGAAGGTATGCCCCTCCGAGTGCAGCTGAGCTTTGCGTTATTGTTGACACAGTAGCTGCTAGCAGAGGAGGTTGTTGCAATTCTGTACTGTTTTAACAGTGCCTGGAAATAACTGCTGCGTTAAGAACTGCTCCAATGCCTCACACGATCGTCGAGGAAACCATAAGAACAGTGGTTACAGTTTGTCAGGTTCCCTAAATGGACAACGCACTGAAGGCTGCCCCACACTACAAGATTTGAGTCGGATGTACACCACACACATAAAGAGAATCTCAGACGATTTGTTGCTCTCCGATCGTAAATACAAATACATGAGACACACTATAGGACAATCTTGCCCGATAATTGCCCGCTGCAGGGCCGTGGAGGTAGAACTAGAGCAACTCGAGTCAACAGTGAAAATGGATCAGCGTCTTTTGACAGCAGTGGTTTCCGCGGTGCTTATGCTTACATAATATCAGAGAATATCCGCGTCAGTTCGGCCGCGGCGCAATTAATGAATAAAGATCATAAACATCATAAACTGAATGGCTGTACAAGTGTTGAGAGTGTCTGAGACACGGCTGCGAACCGGCAACTTAAAAAAAAGTAGTGTCGGTTTGGGGACGGTTTCGTGCCAGTGGAATAGCCTACATTGACTATAATGGTTTCTGTCTTCGGCAAACGTTTTTATTGCCGTGCCGCGCCGCTTCCGTGACGGTTCTGGTGGAAATTGCCCTTCACTCAACATTCCGAAAATATCTATCATGTTGGATAACCGTAATGTCTCCTACGTCTCTATGTTGCGTATTTCCTCATCTGTCTCTATGCCGCTCTGACAACGTTGCCCCTGGCAACCGATAGCTGTGGATGCCATCATGGCGGACGGGCTCAAACCCCTTCCCAAAAATCACGTGACTCCTTATTCTCAATAGCTGGAGTGAAGAGGCCGCTGGCTGTTACAGGCATAGTAGATGTAGAGGATGATTCAAAAAAAGAAAGAAAAAAAAAGACGCTTTAATTTAAAATGGAAATTGGAAAGTGACTGGCTGGAATTCAACGATAAAAAAAATGAGGAGATGCATTGTAAGTATTGCCAGAGCTTTGGATCAGAAAAGGCAAGGACCAATCCATTTGTAATAGGAACAAAAAACTTGAAGTTGGAGAACATTAAGGACCACGAGTCCTCCAAAAGCCACTTGCAATACTGTGATTTTGAGATGATTGGCTGTTTGAATTTCTGTTATTTTCTATTCTAAATGCCTGTCACACCAGGTCAGATACAGTTGTAAGTCATTATGTAGGTCTAGTCATAAATGAGATTAAGTAGGTTAATAACTCAACAGCACTTTAATGTGTATTCTGTACAAGTTCAAGAACCATTCTTATGCATTTTCTGAGTCGTTCACCTTTATTTTAGAAAAAAAATTTGGCTAGTAAAAAACCTCTGTGGCAGGTGGATTTCAAAATCCACCTGCCACAGTGGCTGATGGCCAAAAAAGTTAACTTCAGGCCCTGATCATAGACCGTAGATTGTTCCTAGAGGATTTCTCTCTTGGGACGGTGCATTGAATCACGATTAGATACCAGCATTCATTAGTTAGGATACCTACTTGACACCTTGTGTGTAGTATAGTTATCCTTGTGTATCCCAAGATGTTTGTTTTTATGCATTTACCCTGGACTACTCCGATAATCTGCACCACACACACACACACACACAGAAACCCACACACACACACAGTTCATTAGCGCAAGAGGTTCACCGGTGCCAGGAAACCCAGTGGAGCGTTCTGGAATGCCCTGATGGGAATAAAATAAAAAACAGATTGGGACAGAGGGTGAAAAAAAGAGAAGTGGAATAGAAGAAGAGGTCTTTGAATAGCACTGTGGCCAATCAGCCGGAGACAATCATCTGCATTTGGCGGACAATAGGAAGTGACAATCAACGCAGGTGCGATGCGCAGAGACGCTCCGCTTGGGTGGATATTGCTACCGGATGGAGCGGTAATGATACTGAACGCCTCAGACACCACTCCGGTGTAAGCACGTTTCCGTCCCTTTGGTTTGTTGTTGCGTCCTCCACCTCCCTCCCTTCCTGACTGATTCACACCCATGCGGCTGTGCCGTCCTCAGCTGAATCATAAATTATTAGAGCTCCTGCGATATACAGACGCAATTAGTGGTATTTGCATCATTATAAGTCCTTGAGCGAATGGGCAAACAGTCTTTGAAAGTGGAACATGAGCAAGGACAAATCCTTGCATGCTATAGAGACCGCAGGTTCTAGTGGGTCTGGAGCAACTCACAGAGGCCAGTTTGCAAGAATTGAACCCAAAAGTACTTCAAACAGACTTATGAAGTATGCCAGCGACCCATGCCCAGACTGGTCAACATGAGCTCTGTGAATACTTTTGGAGAGAGCTCAAATTCCAATTGAATGGTGTGTTGAATCCATTCTGAATTCACTCAGATTAAATATACATACGGATGATAAAATATGAATACACAGGGGTTATGGTCAGCGAGGGGGATATGCAAAGGGGACTGCATTCTGCAGAAGAATACATTAATACAAATGCATATTACTTACTCTCATCTACTGCAGGGTTAAATTGAGCAACATGGCAAGCCCAGGTAACCATGAGACAAACCTGCATACATTGCCTAGCAGGAACCTCTGAAGAGAGTGCTAGTACAGTCAAGGCTCACTTGGGTGGTGTCATGCGTGGGCGAGGACCCTCTGGGATAGATACCCAGGAAAGACTACAAAGGCAGGTTTATTTCATGTTATTTTTCTCCATAAGTTACCAGAAAACCGCTAATACTTAGCTAAGCTAAGCTTTTGGGCTCCCTTGTAAAATATTTCAATATCTCAATGGGACTTCACCTGGTTAAATAAAAGGAAAAATAGATCCGCTAGCAGTTGGTTCCTAATGACGAGCAATGAGGGCAAATTAGCGAGCTAGGTACTATTGGCCGAAATCCCACACAAAGAATAAAGCAGCATTAGCCCCTGTCCAATCATCCATGCTGAAGCTATTGAACCTAGTTTTCTTTCCCCCCCAACCCATCTGTACACAGCGCAAATAAGAAGCATTCGCTAGAGGAAGCTGTAGAAAGTCGTTGAGGATCTCCCCTAGTGCTGCACTGAGCGTATGACAGTGTCCCCAGTACACATAATGGGTAGTGTAGGGTTTGACCTGGTTAAAGACGATGAGGCACCAAGAATGAGACCACGTCTACCGCTTCTTGCTCAAGCCTTCCTGCCCTTTATAAGCATTCCCCTCTCCCTTTGTTTACCTTCCCTGTCACTTCCTGCCCCATGCTTTATAAATATTCCTGCATGGGTTTAAGCTAGGTTAGTGAAATGTTCATTTTGTAAAAAGTTGGTTTGAGCTTACATGGCATGTGCATTGGTCCGACATGAGCTCGGAGCGAAAACCCAAATAACCTCATTACCGCGGCAGGGGCAGTGTACCCGAACAGACATTCAGGGCATTTCCCCTCACCATGATGTATGGCTAGGCTACTGCTAACAAATATCTTACCTGCAGTATATAAACTAGACTGGGGAGCGACCCTGTCAATACTGTGGGCATGCTGATGGAATATTTCAGCAAATATTTGATACTCTATTGGAGTACTTTTACAGCATTTCAAATAAATGTAACTATGCTCAATGGCCATTGGCAGTCTAGCCTCGTCAACGATATCACAACTAAGTCACGTAGGGCACATTTCAGAGATCAGATGGCACCGTGGGTCATCATGGGGGGCAGCTAAAAGCCAACATGAAACTACAATTTGTGAACACCACTTTTATTTATTTATGAAGCAATTAATTAAATGTCAACATGACAACATTATCTTGAAACATTAAGCCCTTGAGAACAAGGCCCTCCCTCATTGTGGAAAATGAGGAACCTTTAGAAGGAAAAGGCCAAGGGACCCATTTAGGTAAGGATTAGCTATAGTACACCACGTTTCTTAAGTATAGAGTTAAATATCAAGATAAGGCACTTGTCGCTCTGGTCCTTCCGTTAAAGAGGGTTCCCAGCTTAAGGTGTATGCAGAAACAATAGCAGGGCTCAAACATTATACAGATATCAAATAATAAACAATTCAAATGAGGTCACTGGGCCGGTGGAGTGGTGTAGTTGCAACCCGTCTGCTGCATCTGTTCCTTCATCTTAATCAGAAAGGAAATGAAGAAATTATTGATCCTGTGAGGACCAACAAGAGGCAAAACACACATTGGAACTCTGTTAAAAGCATGTATGCAACAGTAGACTACTAATCTTGCATAGTCTTTAAACAAGGAGGCACTGCAAGGACATCTAGATGGCATACCAAGTCTCTGGTCACTACTGAAAGTGAACCATTTTATTTATAGTTTATAATCCATACCTTTCTAATAAAAAGGCAAGGAGGAACAACATTTGAGTTCCATCATCATACCTGTCAGTATCAAAACACCCACCAAATGTGTTTATTCTGCCTCAGTCCAATCACCATAGCTGTCACAATTCTACCATTATGTTGCAAGTTTCTAGTGCACACATTTTCATTTGTATAACCACATAAACCCCACCCCAGAGTTAAGTCAGTCAACACTAATTAATACAAAACATATACACAGACACAACTGCACTCAAAACCCACCAGCTTCAAACATCAGACATGTTTACTAGACACATTAAAAGCTTTTGGGAGCAAAAAAAAAAAAGGGATACCAATAGCATGGGTCTGTGTGCAGGTTGATAAAGACTTGTTGGCATTAAACAAATCCACAACACGGCTCACCTGAAGCCAACAGCTTAAACAAATCAGAACAACTTCAACCAGGCGATAAAATACACAATAGGCATATCCAGTTTACACACCTAGCTGTGATCTGGGGGGGCCACAGGGGGCCCCCCCAGAGTGAAGTGAGACAGACAGGTTTGAGTTACTCACTGCAATGATCCTTGTTGAAGCTCGGCCCTTGGTTGGCGCATTTGTCCGTATTGTCCAGTCACAGCACACATAAACACAACAGGTCCTTTTGGACGTGAACCAAAAAAATACAATCTTCCACTTAACTTGCTTAGTACACTTAACAGAACCTTGGATTACCAAGACTGCAAAATAACCCACTCCCCATGTGTGCAGCTTAATATAGGGGTACGTCAACACAGGTGGCCCTCATGAAGTGCTAATGAGAACGGAGTGGCTGTGATAGGCTGTGAGGGGGAGGCTAAACGAGAACAGATTCAGCACCTGATAAAGCATTCAAGTAACTTCAATTTCCTTAAAACTTGGGTTGTGTACAATGTTAATGTTATATATCAACGCTAACCCTTAAAAAACCTCACATACCTTTATTTCCAACCATTAATCAGTAATAAAACTTACCAGTACCTCATTGTACAATACAATCGTGCCCTACAAAACATTCCTTAAAGATACTTGTAATGTAATTTTATGTTGGCACTTATGATGAACCTTAATTATTTCCCATTGGTATTTGGAACATGGTATCCTTGGCTGTCATATGAAGCTGTCTGAAGATTGTCCGACCGTCTGCATACAAACCTTCCCATTAGATTGACCTGACCTTTGTGTGTTCACGTTGGTTCATGGTTGATGCATGATCTTTGCTGATACATGACTGATACATGGTCTATTAGCATTAACATGGTGTGGAATATGATTTTCACTGTGGTTTGATGTTTTTTTTCTGATGGACAGTAAATCCAATGCCTCTAACTGAAATCTCAGGCAATATTCTTTTACACGTCGGGTGATTTAACAATACTATGAAACCACCACAAGAGCAGGATTAGAGATCCTGTAGCGGCGATTGCTGAAAACATGTGAGGGGAAGCATTGCGTGTGTGCCAACATATATAATATGCCTGCAAGGTTCATCTGCTGCAAGAGAAGACTCCAAACAGATCAGAGGAGTTGACGTGGCCTCCAAGTGAACTTGTTTCCAAAGTCTTTGTTTCTTCATCTACCAAAATGGGCCACAGAGCAAAGCGGCCTGTTTTGAGCATGCACACACACACACACACACATATATTTCAGGGTTGATTTACAGCGCCATACACATTAATGGGATGACATCGCGTCACATCCCATTGCCTTGGTTACCCAGTCGCGCCGTTTCCATGGCGTCTCAGGGGAACTGGTTTCAAAAGCAAAATGTGAGTGGCCGCTGGGGTTGTTTCCCTCTGTGTTGCTAATTAGCAGTCTCATGTCTTCCCCTAGGTCTATGGTCGGGGACAAACACACACACACACACACACACACACACACACACACAATCGTGGCGATGAACCAAAACCTGCAAGCATTTTCAAATAAAATGATACAAACTAAAGATATATGTACACAATGAACTTGCTGGTTTATTCATAAAACTGCTGAAAACTTTGTTTAAATGCCAGTGAGTTTAAAGTGAGGTTAAAACAACACAACAAAAGGTGAGGCGGCTTCGGTCACGGGGGAAACCCAGCCCTACAGGGAACCTTGTGCTGACGCACACAAAACACAAAACGCACACAAAGGCGAATGAATGTGCAATCCTATTCATCTTTAACAATAATCAGAAAAACGACCCTGAAAGATAACCATTGATCATATCAAAACACACTCCCCCGTTCTTCAGTGGTAAAGGCTAACTGCTAAATGCCACGATGGTGATAAAGGAGACAAAGCAGCACTGTGGCGGTGGAACCGTGAAATGAACAGGAACAGGAAACGGAGAGCACTGCAACCAGCCTAAACAATAAAAGAGTAAGAGTATAAAAGAGGAAGAGCTCAAGAAAGAAAACTAAACAGTAAAAGAGTCATGGTTCACAAAATAACAAAACAACAAAACAGTGGCACGCTTGTTAGCTGGGCAAGCTCTATAGGGGCTTCAGGAACCATGACTGCAAGGGACATATTACACAACCTGCCCAGCTGCATCTATTAACACAAGTTCAACTCTATTGCCAAATCACAGACAATCGGTGATGTGATTACTCAATTAAGGCTGGAAGGAGTGGCCTTTATGCTTTCCTACCCACCTCACACACATGCACATGCATGTTCCATCACATAGCCAAACTTGTACACGTCCCAGACCACCCACCGTTACCAGCACAAATATATGGATACCCATAATCAGGCAAACACATGTTATAGTACAACACAGACACACACAAACACACACACACACACACACACACACACACACACACACACACACACATACACACACACACACACACACACACACACACACACACACACACACACACACACAGCATACGTACCCATTGCAGCACCTCTTGCTATGCTGAATGTAACACAGGACCACCCTCTTCCTACACAACACTATATTTACTATATTTTCCTGAACAGGAGATTAAATAACATGGGAATACCTAAAAAGCAGTAATGGCATTGCCTCTGATCAGAAAGGTACAGTGACTCTGATTACATCTGAGAAAGAAACAGAGCTTGATTACCCTTCCTCGTGTATCGCCCCCCGACAGACAAATTCTACTTCCTTCCCAACCAACCCCAGCCGGCATTTCCACAACACACAACTGCTTCCGATCTCCCATCTCCCGATTCACTCGCAACTACATTAATAACACAACCTTCCCTGCAGCATCGATCGACTCATCTCTTTCCCCTCCCACAACAGCCCCACTACACACGCCTTCTACACCCCTTCTTCCCCCCCTGCTCAGCTCTCTCAAGCTGGCAATGAAGAGAGATGGAGGACACAGCTCTGGGATACCAACAGAAAGACTTTAGTCCTACTCTTTGCTCTTATTCGCCGCCTGCTACCGATTCTGCCTGAGCCCTTCCTGGCCGACAGACGGATGCACCGGTTACATCTAGGGGTGCAGAGGAAGTGATGTGACCAAATGGGCTCTAAGAAGTAAATATGGACTCATATATTGCATGCTATTGCATGTGTTTATTGTTTCTGGCAGTTTTGAAGTGTCAATCAAATGTTGTGGCTACATCTTCCAAATGTGACTGTAGTAAATAGGAAGCGTGCCAGGCAAAAGCCTGAACAGTAATATATCCCCAGCCTGTCCCCAAATAAATTAATTGCCTACCAGTGGTGCACCAGAAGGTATTTTTCTCTGGTTATCAGAGGGCTGGGACTAGCTCAAAGAGGATGTTAGGGTTTCCTTTAAATAATTGGATAAGAGGATAGGACGAGACCAAAACAAAACAACCAAAGAACATGGGTGTAACATGTATGCAATGCACTTGCCATACATCAGATGCAATAATTATACAATCACTAAGGAGAAAGTTGAACAACCTACTGCCTTGAAACAACTTACTACATCAATGGATAATCGCAGTCTTGCACTAGAAACACAACACAGATGTCCAGCAAGGCTGGCGCATGCACAGTTTGACACAAAGTAAATAAACAACAAACACAGTAAAGAGTCCACATTTGTATTTGTGGATTTGGTAGGGATCAAACAAATCAATTAATCAATTTGGGCAGAAGAACAGATGGTTACTGGGAAAGAAAACGTAGATAACTAATGACTTTATTGATACCCAAAAGTAATTACAACATTTAACTTTATTTAAACTTCAACAACACAGGTGGGCTCAACAAATCAATGACATCCATATTAGCATTCTCATCCAGCCTCATCATTATAGAAGTGGGCACCATGCACGGTGCTTCCATGCCATGTGGGTTTGTTGAGAAATAACACAGGCTCAGAGAACGGGTGGTGGGAGAAGGGGTGGGGATATAAAAGGTGTGCATAATTCGGAACGTTCAAGGACAGCAGACATTCTTTTCCAGAAGGGTTTGGAAAGGAAGGCGAGAGGATGGAGGAAAATCACATTAAAGCAACCATAACAGGCAGCTATCCAATAAGAAAGAGGCCGGGGGGAGATGCACAGATACAACCACAAGGACGGACCAGACGAGCCAGACTGCGTTCAGAGACAAACTATCTCCTATTTGAAGTTTGTTTGTCAAAATGATGCCATGCGTCAATTTGAGAGTGCAACTGTGGCTTTGATGGGCATAGGTTCCCTCCCTGCGTACCTGGAGTTTGGAGGCTCTTACGCGGTCCGCTGAGTTCCCCCAACCCCCTGTTGTTACCTCATTGGCTTCCCCCGACGGACCGCTCTTAAAGTCTGAGAGAGGTCCCAGCTGGATCTCTTTCTCCTGTCTAGAATCGGCCGGAATATAACCTTTGCCCCAGAGAAAATGAATTGGGAGTCTAACTTCTGCTGTATCACGGAAGATATTTTGCTGGGCATGCTTGCTGACCTTCATCGTAGATGAGAATGCAGAAAAATGGCAAAACAATTAAGGGGTCCTAGCTCGATATAAGAAATGCAGTGATCTGAATCCTGAAGGATGTACAAGCTGATCACATTTGACAAATGACACTAGTTGAACAGACAGTGAAAGATTAAACAGAATCTGACGTTACTATTTCCAGAAGAAGAAAATCCGAAAACAACCAAAAACATTCAAAGCTACAATCTGATCAAGGTCTAGACAGCCAGAACTAGACATGTATTAAGCACAGACCAGATGGAGCATGAGGCAGCAAACGGTTACCAGTGAGATAGATAATAAAGACAATTGGTGAAATGTGAGGCGGTAAAAATAGAGCGATGAGGGAGGGAAGGAGGGAGGGAGGGAGGGAGGGAGGGAGGGAGGGATGTTTATCCTCCCAATGATCCTGTAGCAGTCTGTCTCTCGTTTAGCCCAAGGTTCTGATTAAGTCGTTTGTGTTTAAAGAGGAGGACGCCTCTAATTCCCCTTCTTTTCATCTAATTTAATTATGCTCTGACAGTCTCCCTTTCTTCCTTGGAAGGATAAAAGCAGCTTACGATTTTTATATGTGCAGCTTTAATGCCGGTGCGGCGGAAAACTTTACCCACTGATTAGCTCGCCTTAAGTGTCTTTAGTCCGAAGCATCTCTCTCTCTCACTCTCACTCACATACACTAACACACACACACACACACACACACACACATTCAAGCACAAACACTCATACCCCCATACACACACGGACATGAACACTTTGGGCCCTAGTTAGACGGTCTAAAACGCAGACGTCAAGGCGCAAAGTCAAAGTACTTTGTGGGCGGTTCTACGGCGCTGTTGCTATTATGATGGCGAGATAAATTAGCTTTGCGCCCGGCGCAAATCTAAACTGGGTTGGGCTGAAACCTGTAGGTGTGTTTTGGGCATAACATGCAATAAACCAATGAGAGTTCCATCTCCCATCCCCTTTAAGACCCAGTGCATTTGACTTGGTGAGTTGATATTTTGACAGGGCGTTTGCAGTCTCTGCTGAGACAGATGCATGACCACATGAATTTCAAACTTCAAATGGCTCAGTTTATGGCCAAATAATAGGCATAATTCACACATGGAATAGCGTTTTCTTTTCCAACTTTGTAAATTGAGGCAAAGACAACTTAAAACATATATGATATACGGACGCGGTCCTCGATGGCCACAACTGTGGGTCTATTTAATGATATGCGGCAATACATTAACAAACATTGTTTGTTACCAGTATTGTATACATTATCGTTATCGACTTTCGAGACTTATCGAAAGTCAATTGCGCCCACACACACACACACACACACACACACACACACACACACACTTACATGTATGTACACACACTCAAGTACATACATTCATGCTCACACGCCAAACACACAAAGACATACAGTACATACACATATACAGGCACACAGATAGCCGAACATACATGAACGCACCCACACACACTCACTGAAAAGCAGTTAACAATTCACACACAGTTTTACTATGAGTTAGGAGGCTTATGTTGACACACACACACACACACACACACTACTACAATAGCGCACTTTTTTCATGTTTTTTAGTTGACTTCTGTTAACGGAAGAGGCATACTGCGGTCTGGTTAACACAGTGATGCCTGAGCTTCCTCGTGGCTGCCGTCAGTTCTGCGGTTTGAAGTGGATTCCAAGCTTGATTTCAGGGTTTAGGCAGACGAACAAATGAAAGTGTTGCTATTGTTACCACTTCAAGCGCTACACCTCTGCTTCTCAGCAAAGACCGCACCGGCAGCATAGAACATGAGGCAGTCAAAATGGATTGAACACAGAAATACAACAAAATGAATAAGTTGTATCGAATAATAGAAGAAATGTCATGTCTTTAGAAATTCCTGTATGTTTGTGTGTGCAAAGAGAATGATAAGGATAGGGCAAATCACTGCAGTTGAATATGTTTAGACAGAAAGGTTCCTCATCATGGATATCAGACTTGGCATTGCCTCCCTCAGCACAAAATCGATTCAGCATCAATAAAATAACACAATACCTTTCTGCATGATGCATGGTCGCTAATTACTTGACGTGTTGATTAAACAACAAAAAAAGGACAAAGTTGACATGTCAAGTGAGTGACTATATTGATACTCAACTGATTCTTAATTGATAGTGAATTGATAGTCAACTGTGGACTCACCATGTGAAGTGTTATTGAAAGTAATGTCCATTGAATATGAGTGCTCAATCATAAACACATCAAAAATGTATTCTCTATATAAATAATGAGGGTTTGATCAAATTATATACAAAAACACCAGATTGCACAAGGGCTTGCACACACACACACTAACACAGACAGACACAGACACAAACACACACACACACACACACACACATTCCAATGTGCTTGCAGATAAACAGAGTATTACTCTGAAAAACATCGGCCCTGAACAGAAATAATCATGCCATCCGCGTCAGAAAGTAAGTTCAGAGATATTCATCAAACCCCTGCAGGGCATCAGCTTATTGTGAGAATCAGCTTCATAAACATCGCAATAGTACGAGTAGGGCTCAGCCAAATCAGCAGAAATATCTTTAATTAGGATGAGGGGGAACGGGTACAGTCAGGGAGACAAACAAACAAGCCATTAATCACCTCATCGGCAGTCTAACTTAGGCATCTTCTGGAGGATAGAGCCAGTGTGCTGTTCATCGTTTGGTCGGGGGTTGGTGGAAGAGAGACACAAACAAGAGGGAAGCGGGTGAGGGAAAGAGAGAGAAAGGGATATTGAGTGAGAGACAAATTGCAGTGACAAAAGCTGAAGTGGTTTGTGTATATGTGAGAGTGCGTGTCAGAGGGAACGAGAAGGGAGCAATAGAAGCAGAGAGGAAGAAGAAGCAACTAGCAGACAACTAAAGACTAGGCTTAGGCTATTATTCTGAAAAACGAGAATAGCAAGAATACAAGAAAGAAAAAAGAGCATGCCCCAAAGCTGGGAATGGGATACATTTGACTATCACTGCCTCTGCATTGGCCCGTGTGCTGCATTGGCCAGCATTTATCATCATTGTGAGGAACCTAATGAAAGGCATTAGCTTCAGGAGTTAGGCCCATATCTGTGTGAATCAAACATTACATTGGGCAGATTACCCACAAACAGAGCTGAGTGACCATCATTTTTAGTTCATTCTCAGAGACTCGAGTGGTATGATTAAGAACAGACACGCTATTAGTTCCAAGTTAATTCTTCTAATATTGTGCGTGAAAAAATGTGTGTTTACGTGCTGTTTGCACCGCTGTGCTCATTGAAACCCAAGAGGCCCAGGCTTCAACTATATAAATATATACACATTGATGTTGCATCGCTTGACAACAATATCTATCTATATGCCCGCAAACTGAACCACAGGGCTTAAAAGCCTTGCTCAAATAAATTCACTCGAGACATGCAGTACAGATGGCCACTGCACAGCAGTGGGGCTTACAGGACGCACGTAGGCTATTTAAGTAAAATAAACGCTGTTTAGACCATTTTCGTTTGTCTATTCATCTGTCTGGTTTAATGCTGTTTGATTAGTTAAAATGGACAAACATGGGAACAAAACAACATGACAATGCGTGCCTGTCTGCAATGTCACAAATCGTGCAGGACAGCACTAACACACAGCCAAAGAGTCAGCAACACCGTGACACAGTCATGTCATGCTGAAACCTGCTTTAACTATGAGCTGACTAATAATCAGGGGCCAACATGCAACCTACTATAAACGGTCGATCGCTAAACTGGTGTGGCGGCCGATCAGGTCATCAGGTAAGCCTTCCTCCCACTGTTTGAAGGTAACTGCCTTCAAGAGGAGCCATGCACTCTTTAGTCGTCCACAATGCACCCTACGTCAAACTTCGGCCGGCTCTGCGCAGTCTAAACCAAAATGATATGGTTGCGTCTTGGGTCCCCCTAACCCTCCTAAAGCCCCGCCCCTGATTTGCATACACACCACAAAAACAAGCTCATATGTATGCTGAGGGCAGAGGTGATGTATGTGTGTGTGTGTGTGTGTGTGTGTGTGTGTGTGTGTGTGAGGAGAAAGAATGGGGGGCTAATGGGGTGTGAAAAGGTGAGGGGGAGGATGAGGGTCTAATGGGGTCTGAGCGAGGGATGACTAACAAGAAGCCCTAACAGGTGCTGCTCATTAAGGCTGGAGGAACCTGCTGGAAAACGATCAGGAGAGAGAGAGAGAGAGAGAGAGAGAGAGAGAGAGAGAGAATAATGTACGATGGCAACGGAGAGGTGTGTTGCAGATATTCCCATGTTTTGCACTAGTGTCATGCAGGCGACTGATCTTGCTGCACACACACACAGAAAAAAACACAGAAAAAAACACACACACACACACACCCAGATCACTTTCTGCCTGGTATCACGTTGCTTTATACACTCTTTCCTCACTTTCATCACAATCTCTTTTCATCCAGAATGCTTTAGCGTTCTGTTCTACTTGTATTAGTACTGATGTCTTTCCCGTTCCACAATCCCTGCCTCCTCGCTACACCCGTCTTTTGAAAACATAACACAAAGCAAACATAACCTCCCTCTCTGCTGCTCTCTGCCTTTATTAGAGTGCTATTTCTGTCTTAATGGCTAAACGGTAACTTTTTCCCTGAATTTCCCCTAGGGATGAATAAAGTTTACATCTATCTATCTATCTTTTAAATATTGCATATCAATGGCAGTAATCAGCCCCCTGTACAGTTACCGTGCGCACAACCTGTTCTGGTTACCTTGGTAACGCAGCCGGGTATCAAGTTATAATCATTCAAATTCATAATCAAAATGAGCACACTTTGCCTTGAGTGTCTGATGTCACTTTAGTCAGACCTGCATACACTTTGGTTAACATTCTATATTGAAATTATTCATTTTGTTCAATTAAACTCAAGTGTGTACGTGTATGTTCCCAGAGGATGATTGGCAATGTCCTGGATGTGGACTGCTGCGAATTACATGTTTTTAAGGAAAAAGTGATGACAGAAAGGCTGTCACGTCGCGCCTGCCTACATTAACGTCTTTGGTTTAACAGGAACTTCCTACTCGAGGGTATTATGTCAGCAGATGAATGCAATCGTATGAAATGCAGCAACATTTTCCTGAACCCTAAAACAAATTGTTACACTTAGCTCTAGCCTTAGGAAAGATGGATAGGAAAGCTATGGATGCACTTAACCATGGCCTTTGCACCTGGCAAAATAACATGTACATGCGACAAAGGAACACACACACATACACATACTGAAATACACACAGCAGCCCCCACACACACACACACACACACACACACACACACACACACACACACACACACACAGAAGCGCTCCCAAACACACACGCACGGAGACACACATACACACACATATACACACATGCACAACTTCTGTCTCGGAAGTTGCAATTCTCCCAAGGCCTAACATTTCCCAGCCAGCCTCCACCTGTCCTAATGATCCTACTGAACCCCTACGTCACCCAGGGAGCTATGTTGATTACACTCACCCTACTCCCCCCGTTTCTCTCTCTAGCACACACACGCATATTCAGTTAGCCTCTGGAGCAGCGGGTAGGAAATGGGTGGGGGGGGACTGTGAAGGAGGGGAAGAGAGTGTAGGTGTCTGGCGGGGGGTGTAGAGGGGTTGCGGATGGGCGGGGTTGGGCTTTCATTAAACACTTTGAGCCCTGACAGAATCAATTACGGTGATGTATCGATTTGTCAGCGGGTCCCAGCAGCAGCAGCCTGTAGCTGGGCCATCGGGAGCGGCAACGGACCCGAATGAAAAGAAGAAAAAAAGAAAGGCCTGCACATGAGAGGTAGGACGCAGAGTGGAGGGGAAGAAACCTGGAGAGGAGGAGGAGGAGGAAATGATGGGGGTACCTGCAGACATGAAAGGAGGAAGCAGGATGGGTGAGAGAAGAGAAGGAAGATCTGCAAGTGAAGGAAAGGTGAGGGCGGGGACAAATACAGTGAATGGGGAGGTTTCATCGAAGGATGTAGCCGGATGGATGGATGGACGGATAGTAGATGGATAGTAGATGGATGGATGGCTAGTGGATGGATGGATGGTGGATGAGTAGTAGATGGATGGATGGATAGTGGATGGATGGATGGATGGATGGATGGATGGATGGATGGATGGATGGATAGTGGATGGAAAGTGGATGGATGGATGGATGGATGGATAGTGGATGGATGGATGGATGGGTGGTTGGATAGTGGATGGATGGATAGTGGATGGATGGATGGGTGGTTGGATAGTGGATGGATGGATAGTGGATGGATGGATGGGTGGTTGGATAGTGGATGGATGGATAGTGGATGGATGGATGGGTGGTTGGATAGTGGATGGATGGATGGATGGATGGGTGGGTGGATAGTGGATGGATGGATGGGTGGTTGGATAGTGGATGGATGGATGGATAGTTGGATAGTGGATGCATTGTGGATAGATGAATGGATGGTTTGTAGATTGATTGTAGATGAATGTATTGATGGATGGATGGATGGTTTGTAGATTGATTGTAGATGAATGTATTGATGGATGGATGGTTTGTAGATGGATGGAAGATGGCTGGTGGATGGATGGATTGTATGATTCAGGAAATTCCTCAGAAAAAAAACGAGCGGGGTCAGGGTGGACACGGTGCAAGGCAGAGGAGCCGTGCACTGGAATTGGAAAACCCACACTTAAGTACACAATGTGAGACGAGAGGAGTGGGACGGAAGACTAGTGAAGACAACGTGAGGAGGAGGGGGAGAGTAAACGAGCAGACCTCGGAATGGCAAACACAGAGGCCAGGCAGAGGGGGGGGAGAGGGGTCGGCTTCTGGGGAAGCAATGCCACGACTGAGGGCGAGAATTAAGAAGGCAGAGAGGGCAAAAAAAAAAAAAACCCTTTCCTTATTAGACTAAAAACAAGGTTTTCTTCCCCTTGCGCCATGCAATATCTCCCCTGCCCTCGTCGAACTTTGCCGCCTATTAAATTTCACAGGTTTGCAAATATTAATATAATGAGGATAAAATGTAGCTTGCGGCGAAACTGGATTTTTTTTTTGCATGTATTTGTTTTTAAACTTTACCTGCACTGCAATGCAGTGCTTTGTCACCTCAGTTGTTTTAACTTTCGTTGTCTCGTCTCTACCACGGCAACGCACGATCACCATCTGGCGTGGAGTAGCATTAAACAGCAGTATAGAGTATAGGACCGTTTCACTGCCTATGAGCTAAACTACGCAGATGGCGGACAGGAGATGTTTCATGGCATCCTTATGGCCGAGCAACTGGCCATGAGAGCTTCAATCCCTTGAAGATGAATGGATACGAGAGGGAGGCAACGCCGTCTGCGGCACTCTTTCATCAACGCTGAGACCCAAACACATACAATTTCCCCCTGCTCAAGGACGTCATTTTCCTCCCTTCTGCTGCACAAACGTGGCACGTTATGACAATGCGGTCGCTTGCTAAATAGATGGACAAACAGCGCCGCTATTATTCAGAACCATGTGTCATTCATTCCAAAGCCATTTTTCATATACCAGTATATTCATACGATGAATGGTGTGAACCCTTTGCTGTTACAGTACCCCATTTCCATGCAGGTGGGTGGGTGTGCGCCCGCATGTGTGTGACTCTTTGTGTGTGTGTGTGTGTGTGTGTGTGTGTGTGTGTGTGTGCTGCGTGGGTGCGTTTGTGCAGCAAACAAGCCATCCTTTTGTTATTATCTCGCCCTTTTTTATGTTACACCCCAATGCAGAGAATAATAGGCTAGATGCTAGACACACACACACACACAACATGCACAACGGGAGACCTAGACACTGTCATTCAGTGTATACTGAGTTGTGTGTAGTTTGTGCTTGCCTGTGTGTGTGTATGTGTGTGTGTGTGTGTGTGTGTGTGTAAGTATTTGTATGTGCCCAGACGGAGGGCTCATCGGCGAGCGCCTGGTGGCCGGGTTTGCCACAGAGCCGGGCACTGCCCAAAAAAGCTACGTGGCACCCCCCCACCTCTTCATCCTGTGGGCCCACTACCTGCAGGGAGACCTGCTGGGGTCGGGTGCGCTGCCAAATGGGTGGCAGTGAAAGTCAGGGGTCCCGACGGACCAGAACCGAGTGGCAGAAGCTGGCTCTGGGGACGTGGAACGTCACCTCACTGTGGGGAAAGGAACCGGAGCTTGTGAGGAAGGTGGAGCGCTACCAGTTAGATCTGGTGGGGCTTACCTCTACGCACAGTCTCAGCTCTGGTACCGTACTCCTGGATAGGGGTTGGACTCTATTCTTTCTATTTCTATTCTATTCCGGAGTTGCCCAGGGCGTGAGGCACCGGGCGGGTGTGGGGATAGTCATAAATCCCTGGCTGAGCGCCGCGGTGTTGGAGTTTACCCCGGTGGACGAGAGGGTCGCCTCCCTACGCCTAAGGGCGGTGGGGGGGGGAAACTCTGCCTGTTGTTTGTGCGTATGCACCGAACAGCAGTTCAGAGTACTCAGCCTTCTTGGAGACCCTGAATGGAGTCCTGTATGGGGCTCCGGTAGGGGACTCGATAGTTCTGCTGGGAGACTTCAACGCCCACATGGGCAACGATGGAGACACCTGGAGAGGCGTGGTGGGGAGGAACTAAACCCGATCTAAACCCGAGTGGTCGTTTGTCACTGGACTTTTGTGCTAGTCATGGATTGTCCATAACGAACACCATGTTTGAACATAAGGGTGCTCATAAGTTTACCTGGTACCAGAGTACCCTAGGCCGAAGATTGATGATCGATTTTGTGATTGTGTCAGCTGATCTGAGGCATTATGTTTTGGACACTTGGGTAAAGAGAGGGGCGGAACTGTCAACCGACCACCATCTGGTGGTGAGTTGGATCAGGGAAGGGGGGAAGATTCTGGACAGACCTGGTAAGCCCAAACAGGTAGTGCGGGTGAATTTGGAACGTCTGGAGGAGGCCCCCGTCCTAGAGATCTTCAACTCACACCTCCGGCGGAGCTTTTCTAGCATCCCTGTGGAGGTTCGGGCATTGAGCTGGAGTGGGCAGTGTTCAAAGCCTCCATTGCTGAAGCTGCGGCGGTGAGCTGTGGCCTCAGGGTCTTATGTTCCTTAAGGGGCGGAAACCCTCGGACACCGTGGTGGACACCGGTGGTCAGGGAAGCCGTCCGACTGAAGAAGGAGGCCTTCCGGGGTATGTTATCCCGGAGGACTCCTGACACAGTTACAGGGTACCAGCGGGCTCGAAGGACTGCAGCCGCTGCCATGTTGGAGGCTAAGCAACGGGTGTGGGAGAAGTTTGGAGAGGACATGGAGAAGGACTTTTGGTCGGCACCAAAGTGTTTCTGGAAGACCATCCGACACCTCAGAAAGGGGAAATGGGGAAACATCCAAGCTGTGTACAATAAGGGTGGGACTCTGTTGACCTCGACTGAGGAGGTAGTCAAACGTTGGAAGGAACACTTTGAGGAACTCCTGAATCCGACTAACACGCCCTCTATGATGGAGGCAGAGCTCGGGGTTGATGGTGGTTCGTCGTCAATTTCCCTGGTGGAAGTCACTGAGGTAGTTAAACATCTCCGCAGTGGCAAAGCCCCAGGGATTGATGAGATCCAGCCAGAAATGCTAAAAGCTCTGGGTGGTGTTGAGGGGCTGTCATGGTTGACACGCCTACTCAACATTGCGTGGGAGTCTGGTACAGTGCCAAAGGAGTGGCAAACCGGGGTGGTGGTTCCCCTGTTCAAAAAGGGGGACCAGAGAGTGTGTGCCAATTACCGGGGTATCACACTTCTCAGCCTCCCTGGGAAAGTCTACTCTAAGGTGCTGGAAAGGAGGGTTTGGCCGATTGTTGAACCTCAGATTGAAGAGGAACAATGCGGTTTCCGCCCTGGACGTGGAACTACGGACCAGCTCTTCACTCTCGCAAGGATCCTGGAGGGGGCCTGGGAGTATGCCCATCCGGTTTACATGTGTTTTGTGAATCTGGAGAAGGCGTATGACCAGGTCCCCCGGGAGAAACTGTGGGAGGTGCTGCGGGAGTATGGGGTAAGGGGGTCACTCCTCAGGGCCATCCAATCTATGTACTCCCAAAGCGAGAGCTGTGTCCGCATTCTCGGCAGCCAGTCCAAGTCGAAGTCGGACAAAAAAAGCATTGGCCGACTTGGATGAACTTAGACTTTCATTGAACAAACACAAAACAAATAGAAACATCATACATGTATTGTTTGTCATGGTATATGTATACGCCCACCATCATGAACCTTGGCTCTGTATGGAGGTCAGGTAATATTGTGAAGGGAAATGTCAACTCCTCCAGCGCCACTGTCGCTCTGACGACATCAACTCCAACAAATCCAACAAAAGGTTGGCTTTCGTGATCTGTCCCTCGTTCTAACCCTAACAGAGTGTTTTGTGTGTCGGATTGTGTGTGTGGGTGGGCAGAGTTTTCTAAGGCTAGAGTGGCTGCATATCCGTCATATTTATGTGTCTAGTCCTTTTCCTCTTCTCACCATTAAGGGCCACACTTGGTGAAGGACACGATGGTAACAATGTCCTATATCGTGTTTCACTCTCTCCCTCTCTCCTCATCTTTCCTATGCCTTCAATCAACTAGCACTCATCGTGGAATAACACATAGTTTGCAGGTTATTCCTGGTGATTTACCTTTGCATGTATAAAATAAAGAAATAATATTGATCAAATGAAAACATATATACACACATGAACACACTGAAACGGTCGATGTGGACAGATACGCCTCCTAATGTGTGTCTATATGTGTGCACGTCTTTGTGTGTGTGTGTGTGTGTGCGCATGTCTGAACGTGTGTGTTTGCATTCATGTATCACAGTGTGTGTGTGTGTGTGTGTTGGTCCATGTGCACACACGTACGTGTGTGCGTGTGTGTGTGTGCGTGCGCACGGGAGCATGTGTGTGCGGCCGTGCGTGCTGTGTTGGGCTAGCTAGGTATATGGTCTTCCAGATGGGCTAGATCTACATGCTAGCTCTAGAGCCAGTGTGATCGGCTCAGCGATATTAGAAGTGGGTGGAGGAGCAGGCAGCATCATGCTGTAGATGAAGAGCCAGCAGAGGACGGTGGCAGCAGTGATAGATTAGTGCTGGCTGTGAGGAGCCATGCAAAACAGCATGGCGATGAGAGGGAGGAAGATAAATATGTACCCAAAACCAGTTTCTCTCTCTCTCTCTCTCTCTCTCGCTCACTCACACACACACACACACCACAGAGAAACAAACTGGCTTCCTGTGCCGCTGGTTTATCTTTCTCTACCCCGTATGGCAGACACAGACACACACAAACACAAACTAAATTTATCACCTGCAGAAACCTTTTATGTGTGCGCTTGTGAAAGAAGCAGACAGACAGGCAGTAGTAGTATGTCCGCCTTTGAACCGCACCCCTGGTACTCTAACCTGGTGAATATACACACTGGGTAAGGAACAGGAAACACACTAAACACAAATTAAATGTGTCCACTGCTCCCCAGCTGGGGGTTTTCATTCGGGAATGCGCTCACACAGACACAGACACACAAACACACATAAATGCAAGGGAAGCTTCTTCATCAGATTGGATTCTTTAATGCTTAATCATGTCACTATTTCTCATCCGTTTCCTGACTTTTTTTTTAAATAGCCAATGGTAATAGTTAATAGCTTTTTGTCAGGGGTGACTACACAGAATACATATCACAGTCACTAGCCTCACTTATCTCCATGACAGTCAAAGTTTCCAAATGTTTAAAGGCGTCACCCAAAAAGCACAGGATGTGTCTGTCTGTCTGTCTGTCTGTCTGTGTGTCTGTGTGTGTGTGTGTGTGTGTGTGTGTGTGTGTGTGTGTGTGTGTGTGTGTGTGTGTGTGTGTGTGTGTGTGTGTGCGTGCGTGCGTGCGTGCGTGCGTGCGTGCGTGCGTGTGTGTATGTGTGTGCGTGCGCATGCATACACCCATATGCTGGTTAATTTCCGCCGGTGCAGGTCCTGCGTAGTAATCATTCAATCCACATCTGACGCTGGGTGCGTTTCAAGGCAGTGACAAGACACTCTGGCGATCTCTCGCCACTTCCTCGTCCTCCTGTTTCTGCTCCTCGCTGACTCCACCCCTGCAACCGCAAACGCACCAATGAAGAGCGCCGGCGGGTACAGAGTCACCGCTGTAAGTTGTCAGTGATCAGTAGTCACAACGTGAAGGCTATCAAAGCAAACGACCGAGCAGAGGGAGCAATTATATGGAGGGCTGTAGCATGCACAATACATTATGGCTGACGAAACCGGAGACTCGTGTCTCCCGCCGATGTTGAACGCACCTCACATTGAACCACAGACTATGCGGAGGAGACGAAAACTCACCTGGTGGTTATTAAAGGGCAGGCTAGGCAGGGGGGAAAAAGTGCTGACTGAAAAATATCTTCATCTACTTTCGCTGGGATGCCCTTAAAGTGACGTCTAATTAGGGTGTCTTAAAAGTTGCTTTTCCCTGTGCAGGAAGTGCGATGAGCACCAGTAATAAAGGGTATAGGTGTGCGCAGCCACCGGAGAGAGGGGCGAGGGCTGAGGTGGCTCTGAGGGGCCGGTGACGAGGCAGCTGACGGATGAATGAAACAAGGGACGGGTCGCCCTCCGCGTGCGTGCGTGCGTGCGTGCGTGCGTGCGTGCGTGCGTGCGTGCGTGCGTGCGTGCGTGCGTGGCTGTGTTTATGCAGATGTGTTTGTCATTAAAAAAAAAAAAAAGAACACGCAGTCCATGGGATGACCTCTGCGAACTCGCAGCAGAGCACGCTGTGTACACAGCCGATCCCGTGGAGGCTGAATATAGTCGCGTTGTGCGCCCTGAATATGCAAATGGTGTCACTTTGCTGAAAATGTGTATTTGTGACGGATCTGGTATTCATGAGGAAACAAGTTCATATCATGGAATTACAGCACATGTATAGAGTAGGCAAATATGTATTCGGCGCTGGGAAAACAATTGGCAGAGTCTTTGTGTGTAGGTGTGTGTGTGCGTGTGTGTGTGTGTGTGCGTGTGTGTGTGTGTGCGTGTGTGTGTGTGTGTGTGTGCGTGTGCGTGTGTGCGAGTGTGTGTCAGACTCGTGTAAGGAGCAGTTTGGGATCATTCTGGGTAGTGTGCGTTAAACGTGTTAATCTGGTTATTACACGTCTTACTGTGATATTCAAAGAGCCCTGATCAGCACTGCACCCCGAGGACAGCTTACACACTCTGACACACATACACACGCCACTACACACACGCACAGAAAATGTCTGTAAAGCATGCAAAAATAAACTGACGTTCATAAGAACACATTCACACGAGCACAAGCATGAAAACAAACAGAAGCACACCCACACACTTGCACATACACAAACATGTGTACATGACATACTTGCATGCATACAACATAGAAACACAGAAACACATAAAACATTCACACCCGTGTTGAAGTCGAACATTATGGTCAAATGTTGCCATTGCTAGGGGCATATTTCCACTATATAGCTGTACTTCACAATCCACACGTCCGACAAAGAGAGGGATTAAAGGAGGACAACACACAGATAGGGATTACACCCACCCCCCCGCCAGCTATCTCTCCCAAGGTAGGGATTCAAACCAAAAGAAAAAAAACCTTGGATAACATGCTGATCATCACAGCCAGAAGAACTGAGATACGAGTGAGTAAATATGGGGGGATGTGTAGGGGAAACCTTATTCAGTTGTGCTGATTCCACCCAGAACAG
>NC_140274.1:10178305-10208305 GCF_964030765.1 Micromesistius poutassou
ACGGGCACGCAGACTACTACTGGGCCTCCAGCTCACTGCCCCTGAGAGAGAGAGAGAGAGAGAGAGAGAGAGAGAGAGAGAGAGAGAGAGAGAGAGAGAGAGAGAGAGAGAGAGAGAGAGAGAGGGGGGGGGGGGGGGGGGAAAGCACGGATAAGAACAGAGAGAGAAAGGTAGCACAGCAGAACGCCTTCAACCATAGATTGTAAAAAGGACACATATTATAAGCACTAACCACCTTGTCCTCTGTCACATTCCCCTTTTGTCCCCCCTCTCCTGGAAGGAAGAGAGCTTTGGTCTACGAAAAATCTCTGAATGTACACATGCATTGAGAATGTGAATGAAAATCCGTGGCTCAGTGCTCAACCTCGATTAAACCACAGCCAATTGGTTGATATGGCATTTGCAGATGGCGTGTGGCATTCGTTTTACCTCACCCTGAAAGCTATTGTGGCTTGGTGCGGTGGAACGAGACCTAGGCTTCAGGTTTGCCAAGGTGCAGAAACGATTTGGGCAGGCTATTACGCTGTTAGGCCAAACTTAAGCTGGCAGTTCAGCGGTTCCTTTTGTGATTTCACTTTGTCACACTGCTTTTCCTTGGGTGGGCTGCTGTTTAGCAAACAATCTGGCAAAGAGTAGCCGCATTTCTGATCCACTTCTGATCCGATTAGATTTCTAACCGGAATAGATCTATTCCTATCATGCGATCCGAATGTACTGTATATATGGCATTTACAAAAGTGGAAAGCGTACGTTCGTCTCTCGCACACACCTGACTAGGGATGTAACGGTTACCGGTGTAACGGTAAACCCCGATAAAAATTTTGTCAATAACAGTTACCGTTTTCATTTCAAATAAAATTATTATCTCGGTGGATAACCGCGCCCGCGGACAAGACATCATTACTATACTACACGTGAACACTCCAAAAATAAACAAGATAAGGGAGTTATTTGTTTTTATTAGCGGCTTATTTGTTTGTTTGTTTTTCTCTCTGTCTTAAGTAGTAGTAGTCGCCGTCGTCGTAGTAGTATTTATACACAAGAGTCAAAGTACAAAACAACTCCCGCTATTGGTTGTAGCCGGGCGCTGAGCGGGGGAAGGCGGAGGAGAGGAGGAGGAGGCGGTCGCTGTCACAGCGATCTGCGAAGGAAGTGTCGGCGGGAGACGGAGAGCGAGTAATTGTTTACATATTGTTCTTTATGTCTTGAATGTTTGGATTAAACCTGCACTACTGTAAATGTTCCTGACAAATAAGCTGTTTACATGCTGAACCCTTGTTCCGTTGATGTTAAAAGCTACACTTTTGATAATATAATATATAAATAAATATAATAAACACAGTTTTAAACACTTTTTTAAACTATTTCAGTTTGCGTAGGCCTATCAGTGCTTTCTGAACATATTGAACACAATATGTTCACAATATCCTGCGAAAGGCCACACGCCGCCACGCTAAAACCAACACTTGTTTCAAGAAGAATCCCTCGTAAACCAAAGTATTTCTGTCCCCGTGAACACGGAAACGACCGCCCTCCTCTCAGCCATCTCCAGCTCCGCCCGGGCGTCTCTGAGCGCCACTTGAGCTCCACTTGAGCTCTCCTCAGCCCCCAAGCCTCCAGGCATAAACAATGTGGCTAGTGCGCCGGCGTGATAAAAGCACCGGCTCATAATCAGGAGGAAACCTTGATCCCAATCATAACTACCCTGAACTACCCTGAGCTTGCGTGCAGTGGGAGAGACTGTGAGGTGTCTCCTCAAGGACTTTACAGCCCTGAAAGAGACTGTGAGCTGGGGGTCGTGCATGTCAATGACACAACACTCGACCTGACCCCCGATGCCGTTTAACTAACAGCGTCGGATACAGATGAGAGTGAGCGTGCGGCTCCCGACGCGATCCAGCCAGGAGCCGGTAGCTGCTTGACAGGGGGTGGGAGCCGGCCCGGGCCGGTTGAGATAAAAAAAAAAAAACAATTGTTACAACACAGGGATCGCTTCCACTCTGGCACTCGGCCAATCAATCAATTGATGGGATTGATCGTCCGAAGCGGGGCCCCGATCGGTAACTGGCCTGAATCATGTGCAGACAAAATAGAGAAAAAAAACAAGATGGAAATCCGATTAGCTTTTCGTGATAGGGTAAAGTAGAAGGAGAGATCACTCTCGCTTTGCCATCAGATGAGGAAAAAGAAAAGAAAGTGCAGCGATTTTCCGCAGACAGTGAGCAACGGGTCCGGATAAGGGCGGCGATAAAGATGCCAGTTGAGTCCCGTTTCGCTAGTCTCTCAGTCTGTCTGGATGAATGGATCCTCTGCCCTGCTCTGTCCACTGGCTGCTTTGTCTTCCAGGATGGTTGCAAGGCTCACCCTGTATGTCTTGTCCTGCCACTCTTGGTCAGACCATCCGTGTGCAGGGCCTCGTGGTTCGCTCTACCTGCGCACCAGCCCGTCTGCGGTCCAATCTCATGCATTCATCTTGTGCACAAGATGGATATAAAGGGGCACTGGAGATTGGATCCGGAATCGATCTCCCAATGGCTGCAGTCTACAGGAGATCTGATTCTGGCTTCAGGCTGACCCTGAAGACATATCTAGATCCAATGTACGTTGTTCTGGATAAAGGCATCTGCTAAGTAACTAAATGGTAGTCAATGTACCATGTAAAGATATACATACCTATAAATCTATCTGTGCTTAAGGCACACATAACCTTTGGGTTTTATCTTCCCGTATGCTTAGCATACCATTGCAACTAGTTGTCTATAACGGCAGGTCTGTCCTTTCTGATTGAGTCTTTGTCTGTGTGAACAAACAACCCAGCACACAGTGGCTGCAACCTAACAACCTCATTTTCTGACTGACTGGCTTGCAGAGAGTGCGGGCGAAAGAGGGAAATGGAAAGAGAGAGAGAGAGAGAGAGAGAGAGAGAGAGAGAGAGAGAGAGAGAGAGAGAGAGAGGGAGAGAGGAAGGACAAGTAAGGTGAAAAGGTAGAAACATAAAACCTGTTGGATCGTAGCCTTGCCGAGAAAAAACAACCTCCTCCCAAAAAAAATACAAAAATAAAAACAGGAGACAGATGGAGCGATGGCGGGGAATAAACGATGTGGGCCGTTGTCAAGGTGATATTCCCCCTCTCTAACCTTTCTCCCTCATTAACTTTGCCGCTTTAACGACGGCAGTGGAGGCAACTCGCTGTTTGAGCGTCTGGCTGCAACAGCGTGCAGGGAGGGGGGGGGAGATAGGAAGAGTGAGAGTGAGGAGGGAAGGAGAGTGAGGGGGGGGGGGTGCGGAGAGAAGAAGGGGGGAGAGAGGAAGGGAGGAGGGAGAGAATGAGGGGGGAGAGAAGGGGAGATAGAGAGGGAGAGAGGGAGAGAGGAAGGGGGAGAGAGGGGGGGACGAAGGGGAGAACCGGATAGAGGGAAGGGGGAGATAGGGAGGGAGGGAAGAGGGTGAGGCGGGGAGGGTTAGAATGAAGGGGAAAGAGGGAGAGACAGAGGGAGGGAGAGACGGCGGGAGCGGGGCGGAAAGGGTGAGGGGGGAGATAGGGTGGGAGGGAGGAAGGGGGGGAGAAAGGGGGAGACAGGGAGGGAGAGAGTGAGAGGGGAAGGAAGGGAGAGACAGGGGAAGGGAGGAGGTAGAGGGAAGAGAGGGGGAGATAGCAGGGGAGAGAGGGGGGAGTGAGGGAGGGAGTGAGAGAGGGTAGGGGGGAAGATGGGATGGAGGGAAGGGGGTGAGGAGGGGAGGAGGGGGGAGGGGGGTGCAGCGTCCTTGCGGGAGGCTCCTCTCTGTCAGTCTCGTTTAGCCGCCGCTGGCTCCGGAGTGCGCCAAACAAAATCCTGGGGATGGGCGGCTTCCTCAAAGCCCACCACGAGACGAGGACGGGGGGAAGGAGCCCCCTTTGATGAGATCATTCCGGGTTAAAGCAATCTACTAGAGCGACTAAACTTTGAATTATATTAAAAAAATATATCAAAATAAAAACCTGTGCACAATCAAAACAGTAACCTCTGTGTGAACCGCTTGTAATCCTGCAGTCTCGGACGCTGCCAGGCAGCACATTGAGCACCATGTGGCTGAAGATATTACACGTGTGATTCCCTCTGAACAGTCATTATCTTAGGTCCGATCCAATTTGGAGGTGCGGGCCGGATTCCCGAGGGCCCTCTTAGAGAAGTCTGAGGGCCGGCGCTGACTATTTAACTTATATATTTATTCAAAGTGTTTGACAACAGAATGTTAACCGTAATTTACTTCTAATTATATCTCCAAGGGTAATCAAGGTGTGCATTTAGCATCTTCAAATGATGTTCCTTTAAATCCAATGCATTCTCTAATGGGTGGAGGACATTTACCACCTGGCTACGTAGCCAAGCGAGTGCCCAATAACTCTACACTCACATTACATTGCCAAGTAGGGTGACCGATTACAAGGTGTTAGGAGTCACACCTCACCCCTATAATAGTGTTCATTAGCTGATCTTGGAAAATATAGATACTTGGGAAGAGCTTAATGAAAAAGTACTTGTTTACGTACATGTTTTGGAATACTGAACTTTGACAGACCAGTATACACAAAAAGGCACACAGAAGTAAAGACTGACGTCTATGCAACACAAAATGTATACAATACAATAATACCTTAGCTTCAGAGGTTTTGCACCAATCACAAAGGCATGGAAAATCAGATGGTAATCGAATCACTTCTGGGCAAAGCCCCCACAGGTTTTATCTGCCCACTGATGTCTAAACATGTTCATATTGAACTATGTAATCATTATTAATAAGTTATTACAAATTGCTTTAGCATAAGCTGTCTAGATGTGCACACAGTGCATGGTCCAATGGGAGGCGATTACACGAAAAAACAAGCTCCTCCACCTGAAAAATCCCCACAACACCACTGGTGTGCAGTAGTCTGTGCTATTTATTATATTATACGATAATAGAGTAATTCCACAATGCATTCTAGCAAGTCCTGGCTGAACCTCGAACAGACGAAAACGATTACCCTTAGAACACAATTAGCTTTCCACTGGCCTCTACCTGTGCAAACATAAGGAAAAGGGCAGGAAGATATTATCATAATGTTTGTATATCCTTGTATTAATGTTGAAGGAATGAAGTCCGAACAAGAGGGAAGCCACTGATAGGAATGGCTTGGAAAGAGCTACAGGGTTTGATATGAGGGTTGACCAGATCAACCAAGAGATCTGCTTTAAACTGCCCTGTATGTGTGGGTGGCAACTTCAAATGAAAACGTATAGTCACCCATAGGGCCCTAGTTAGACGTCTAAAACGTCTAAGACGTCTAAAACGCAGACGTCAAGGTGCAAAGTCAAAGTACTTTGTGGGCGGTTCTACGGCGCTGTTGCTATAGAGCTGGTAAGTCCCGCCCCTTCCGCTTAACCCCAGTGGACCTCTAGGTTAAAAAATCGTTAATGCAAGTGAATGTGAGAATGAATTTGCCATGAATGTCAACATATGTTGTCTGTGAATTTTTAATATAATTTTTCATGTTAAGAGTTTGACAGTACTATATTGTATGATTCTTCGGCTAGCAGTTATGGAAAAGACATAACGAGAAAGACTACATGTCGCCTTTGTGACGTCACCCCATAACACGGCGACATGTAGTCTTTCTCGTTATCTTTTCCATAATACTTTGACATCATAATATTTAAATCAGGTTAATAGTTTGCATGTTTGTGCTGTGTATAGCCTACGTGTGTAAGCATAGGCTATGTTCTAGTTCCGACCTGCCATGGCACGTTAAAATAGCAACAACAACTGCGCTATCCGCTATAGACCAGGTATTTGGTCAGTGGCGCAATTGCATTGGCGCATTTTTTAGATCACTAAAATAGCACCAGGTATCATTTGCTCCGGAACACGCCCCTGCTTTTCGCTGACACGCCTCTCCAGGCGCAAGTGTAGTGGCGCCTGGTTGCTGCGGGGGAAAATCAGCTTTGTGCCGGGTGCAAACTAGCAACGACACATGCGTCGGTGTAGAAGGTCAATTGCGCCGGGCGCAAGATAGGGCCCATATTCTCACATATTACAAATGAGATGCAGTGTATTTTTTAACAGGATTATATACATTTTTCTGTCAAAAACATTTATTTTATAGACTGCAGGTTTCTAGCCTTTATAACCAAAAAATCACTTAACATACAACTTGTTTTCTTTTCTTGATTTGGGAATTTAAGTTATGATACCCTACACATATAAAAAAATAGGTATTGTGGTTAGCATTTTATTTTAACTTTTCTTCTGCATATTGCCATCTAGAGGTGTGTGCTATGTACATATCCACATGGTACAGAGCAGGTGAGGGACACATTTGATGTAGTTGTAAGACATAAAATGTATATATATTTTTGCAATCGTGAAATTCCATGTGGATATAATTTTACAAAGCACAGTATCAAATATTTGCAGATCAGGGGAAGATGCAATGTGAATTGTCTTCTGTAGGGTTACAAATAATCAAGGGCAAGGTCTACCGTTGGACACGGCATCACTTGTTGGACGAGGATTCGGTTTAGCCAGGGCCACGTGATGTGTGAGAAGATTGGCAGACGTCTAATAAAGTGTGACTTTGTGTCGGTTTGCATCGGTAAGGAAGCTGAAGGAATGTGTTGCACACAAATGCCTCGGACAGCTTTGTCTACTTTGTCTTTGTCTTATTCTTTGTCTTTGAGCAGAAGACGAAAGAAAACGGCGAACAAAAAAACGACACAAACAATACTGGAATTCATTGGTGGGTTGTGCTTCTGCGGGAGTATTTGCCATGTCTCCAAGCTAGTACAAAACATAGCTGTAAAGGCAGTCATATTCTGCACAAATACACTAACATTTGGGAGGAAACAGATACCAAATTCAGACAAGCACACACGCATTGACATACCACACAGACACAATACACAAACACACACAACCCTACCACAAAAAGGAAGGCCTTTTAGGAAACATCCCCTCGGACCACCGGCAGTAAATTATCGGGGGCTGTCCCGGTTTCCTCACTTCCACAGAGTAGCCGTGGCTCCTCTGGGTGTAAAACTCATTTTCATCTCTCTTGTAAGCTCTACGCTTTTACATATTTGTTCTAAATCCCATTATGAGGCCTTTGTGATATGAATAACGCTTGCAAATTGGAAAGTATCTCCAGGCAAGTCTGACACAGAGGTAATCTACAGAATCGAATCTGCAGCAGCAGGGCACTTTCTCACGCAAGGTTTGATCCAAGAATCTATACACCTACAAATATACCTGCAAACACATATAGATCCGTGTGTATAAACACTGCACATGTACATATCCATACATATATATTTATATATGTACATATAACTACATAATATAAATATATATTCCTAAACACACAAACAAGCTAAGAGACAGACATAACAGGATATTCCTAACACACCTGTGTGGAATGTGTCTGGGCCCGGGGGTGGCGTGGGGTCCTGCTGGTTCTCCTCGAGGGGTTCTGTGTGTTCCGGGGGACCGCCGTAGCTAGTGGACTGGGGGTCCAAACCCAGCGTCAGGAACCCATCCAGGCCGCCGCCGCCGCCGTGCTGCTCCTGTACAGAAGAAGCTCTCTGGGCCAAGGCTCGCAGCGCCTGGAGAACACCAGGGAACCGTCATTTAGAACGCAACACAAAGAGAGTTGGACGAGGAGAAGGGGAAATTTTAGCCCGACATTGATTTTTTTGCGCAGTGTTTTCCCACATCGGTTATGCAGTGGCAGCTCATGCAAGCTCAATATCTGATCGATGCTTCTACCGTTTTCTGCATCAACGGTGCTATTTTTGGCTTCATAATCGTGAGTTTTATATTTTATTTTCTGCAGTGAAATCGATCGGAAAATTTGCTAAATACTTTTTGTGAATATTGAATAGTGAAGTAGGCATACCGTGCCTAGTTCACAGCGTGTCTGACCGGTGAAAGGCGGAAGACGAGGAGGAGCGACAGCAAGTGGGATCCGTTGAGTGGAGATCAGAGGGAGACATGAAAAGAGGCGTAGACGAATAAGGTCTGGGCGAGCAAGAAATCAACGAGCCAGCCATGCAGCTTAAGAGCCACAGCCCAATGTATTCAAATTGAGAAATTAACATTCAATGCGAGTTCAACCTCTATCGCGCCAGGTAAGTCAGTGTTAAATAAAAAAAAGAAACCACCAGAGTGCTTTCCTGTCCGTCCACCAGCTTGAATGAATAAGAATAGGGTATCTTCCCTGGAGAGTAAAACTCACACACACACACACACACACACACACACACACACACACACACACACACACACACACACACACACACACACACACACACAGCCCCAAAACAACCGTCCAACACTATAACTACACACACACATTAGGTTTCATTGTTTCCCGTGGGATGAATTGGTTTTCAATTAACTGCCCCAGCCGGCAGAGCTGCCCAGGACAACAGAGATGCTGGACTTCCAGCTAAAGAGTGCCCCCAAATTCACCTCGCCTTCACACCCCCCCCCCGGTCACCCCCACCCAGCCTGCCCACACACGCACACGCACGCGCATGCACACGCACACTACCCACCCACCCACCCCTTTCCGGCGGAGTCGAGGGTGGGGAGGGGAGAGGCACTGTTGAGATTAGATCGGATGTATTAGCATGCTAGCCGTAGCGCCGGGAGACGGCAGTGCAGACTGATCTCGGGGAAACGGGACACAGAATCAAACGAGACAGGGGAGGGGTGGGGGAGGGAGTGGGGCTGTAGGGAGCATTGTGTTTGTTACCACAAGGGGACGGAGCGCAAAGAGAGAGAGAGAGAGAGAGAGAGAGAGAGAGAGAGAGAGAGAGAGAGAGAGAGAGAGAGAGAGAGAGAGAGAGAGAGAGAGAGAGACAGGAGAGAGAGAATTGCATATCAAAAGTGTCTTCCTGGGGACCCAAATCCCTCATGGTAAAAATGAATGCAGTCAATGGCAGCAGGAAACATAGAGTGGAAGAAAGAGAGCAAGAAAGAGAGAAAGAGAGAGAGGTGACCCGAAATGAAAGAGAAGAAGAAAGATGGAGGAGGGATAAAAGTTGCATGGAAAGGAGAAATCTCTCTCTCTCTCTCACTGTCACTCTCTGCTCCCACTTTTCCTCTGCTGCTGTATCACAGCATGTTTGCTTCCATCTGTATTTCTCTGTTTTGGAGAGAGAAAGAAAGAGAGAGAGACAGACGAACACAGAGACAGAGAGAGACAGAGAGAGAGGGTGACAGAGAACGATACGGAAGGAGATAAAGAGAGCTGAGAGCAGAGAAAGAAGTAATCCAAAGTCTACCAGAGAGAGAGAGAGAGAGAGAGTGAGCGAGAGAGATTGAATAGGTATAGGTCATTTAGGACCATTCCATCTGCGATTTCCTTTTTTTTTTATAACTAACTCTTAATCCCTCACTCTATCTCTCTGGTTGTCTGCACTTTTCTTTCTCTGCTCTGGCAAGGTGATGCTTTCAACGCAATAGCCTTGGGTGTCTCTGAGCCATAGATGAACTATCAAAGGCGATTAGCAGTGATGGCAACGCGCTAGGTGTATTCATTATTGGTGCTGGTATACTATGTGGATACAATCACACCAAAAGATATTTTTCCCCACGTGATTCTTGACTCTATTGTAATTTTAGTAAACCTTTTTTAACACTTAAAGCTTGTTCATGTTTTATGCTGTCTGCTCATGCTACATATACACATTTGTATGTTTAGTTTTTTGTTATTCAGGAGGGTTTCATTTTCACAGTGACATAGTTATATGGTATCAGTTAGTTATGGCGAAATCACTTGCTAGGCTTGTTTTGCAACAAACTGTCACTTAGCCCTGTTGTTTGTTCAAATTCTAAAATCATCTAGCTGCTTCCAAAGTCAGTTAACTCTGTTTACCAACAAAACATAAGATAACATCACAAAAAAAAAAAATAATAACACAAAACCTTCCAAAAACGTTTATCGACAGCAAAATAACTGAACTTGAAATAGTGGCTGTTGTAGTGGTGATGCCCCTATGGGAACATGGCATAGCAACAGAGGGGAGGAGGAGGAGAGCAAACTGACCCTGGACGGCTTCGACTGGAACCCGGCCTCGCCCGTCTCTGCGTCTGGCTCTTGTTCTGATCCAGAGCCCTCAGGAACCAGGGAACCTTCCAATGTTGCGGTGGAAGCGCGGACGAGGTCCTCTTCCCTAACCTGCCACTCGCCTGACCCCCGGCTGTGGTCCTCCATCTCCATCTGGTCCTCATCGGAGGAGGCTTCGTCATGCAGCGTCAGTCCCAGGCTGTCAATAGACATGTCATCCTCTGCGTCTGCAGGAGAGAAAAGAAGACGCTATGGAAACACACAAAAACTGTCCACAAGCCTGGATCAGACAGCCTTCAAATACGGCCCAGCAGGACGTCACTCTGTATGCAAGGCCTCATACCCCCTGGGACTCTTTTCGTTTCTACGTTGTTGCCTCTGGCGTAGTGATGGACGTTTGTTTGGATAGAAGGAAGTGAAACTGAATGCAAGCTGCTACCATTGAACTCTGAAGTTGAAGTGCGTTCACAAACCTTCCCCAAAATAAATAATATCTCAAATTGAGTTGGATTCGGTCAGTGCCAATGCCCGGGCTGTCCTTGGTTTGACTTGCTTACCATTGCTTAACCAACGTGTTCTAGCTCTTTTGTCAAAAGACAACCCAGAATGCTGTTCTCGAGCGACCTTGGCGATGATTGAGTTCCCATTCCCTCGTATTAAGCGCTAGACAAACACAAAATCAGCCAAAACAACAACGTGCAATTAGAAACAATTGGCCTTTGGCTGCATGTGTGTGGAAGTGTGGGAGTGTGGGAGTGTGTGTGAGTGTGTGTGTGTGTGTGTGTGTGTGTGTGTGTGTGTGTGTGTGTGTGTGTGTGTGTGTGTGGGTGTGTGTGTGTGTGTGTGTGTGTGTAAACTAGGGCTGTTGGAACATTTTATAATGTGCTGTCTAACGTAAGTGAATCTCGCCTGATTTTATAAAGCGCGTTTTCACACACTTCATAAAATCAGCCACGATGCTAATATGCGGCATATTCCTATAATGTTCACCCCAGTGAAAAGACAGATGGAATACTCAACCTATATAGCCTTGTGAAGACGAGCTAATGCCCTGTCCTTTCACTAAGATATCCCATGTATTAAGACAATTCAATTATACTGGAGTTTTACTTTTTAATCCAAGTGTAAAATAGTGTAGCAAATGAGGGGGATTATGATAAGTGGGTGTGCATTCTTTAATACATGCATGTTCTGGAGATGTTCGTTTTTGAGGATTTTTCCCTGTTCATTAACTAAAAAGGCTATCACTCTTTCAGAGAAAGTTGATATCCAATACAAAACTGTTGCGATACAACTGCAAACCTACATTTTATCAAAAGCAACCTATGTTTAAATACAATAATAATA
This sequence comes from Micromesistius poutassou, assembly GCF_964030765.1. Lineage (NCBI taxonomy): Eukaryota > Metazoa > Chordata > Actinopteri > Gadiformes > Gadidae > Micromesistius > Micromesistius poutassou. The sequence goes on from NC_140274.1 coordinate 10,189,744, forward strand.
AAAAAAGTAATTAAACATTTGTTTGTAGTGCCGACTGCTATCGAGATGGATGCTTAATACATATTAAAGATAGCAATATCATAGGTCTAGGATTGTTGTTTATCAATATGGATGCTGCAAGAAAACTGTAGAAAAACGTATGTAGGCTGTTACCTCCGCCATGTCTTACATGGCGGAGGTACAGTCGCCATGACGATCGGTTAAATTTATTTATTCGCTGGCTAGTGCCGAATCAATTCAATCTTGGTGCGATTAAAATGAATGTTCCTTTTCGCAATACGTAAATTGCATTGAATGCGAGGCCTACAGTCCCATTCAACTTAAATGATTTTTTATTATTGTATTGTATAAAAATCTCAATGAACGAATGGCATTCAATGTAAAAGTACCTTACAACACGATTCGTGAGGCAGTTCTCTCCTTCACAACGGACAATGGAGATAATTACATAAATGCCATCGACTGGTGGTGATATATAATATCATGCTTTGGCTTATATTATTATTAACTAGCAAGAAAGCAATGTTTATTGGTATTATCAGAGAATGTTTAATATGAAGAGAACTGGCACTCTCTGGTGACTTCCGGTTTCTGAACTGACATCTCTGTCCATGCAAGGGCGCTCGCCAGTGAGTGCAGAATGAATGGGAGTCGATGGGGTTTCACCCTCTAATTCCACTTTTCTCAGGATGTAATTTTTTGTCAAGTAATTTGAGAGTCACATTCAAAAGGGGGGGCTAAAAGAATACACTCAGCTGAATATTGCATTTTTTAAGTTCACTTAACTGTTCTAAAAATCTGTTCAAAAAGATGATGACGTCACTGCCAGAGGTCCTTCTTTACGACAAATTCTGAGTCACTTTGGCACTTCTGCATATATAATATATATATTATATACTGTATATACATATAATATATAACAATTAACTTTGACAGAAAGTCCTCCTTAAGATAATGTTTCTGATTGTGCTTCAGCTTCAGATGCCATCAAGAGGGGTCTCTGATCGTAATCAGTCGCAAGTCCGTCCCTGACCAATCAGCATTCATTAGCAGAATACTATTGGTACGGCCAACAACTGTAAGAAATCGAAAGGACATAAGTACTCATTCATTCGACTTTTGAACTATAATCTATATTAAACTTGCGGAATCTACTATACAATCTGCGATATTTCAACGACAAGCAGGTGAAAGAGATCCATTTAGCCGTCTAGCCCCATAGACCCCCATTCAATTTGCACTCATTCGATCACCCCCAGTGGAATTCTAATGGAACTGCAACCAAGTTCGATACAATGGGGCTCAATAGAGAGTGCCAAGACTCTCCATAGACGGGCTCTGGTATTATGCACTCTAGCGGACAGAACGTTTAACAACCAAATGCTGATAGTTAGCATTTATCAATTCATAAGGCATGTATAAGGCATTCATAAGGTGTATTCAGTGTATAGGTAATATAAATAATTGTCTCAATTTCATTATTCAAATTTGACGATCAAAAAGAATAAAGTAGGTAGTGTGAACACACACTCCAAGAAACGGATGATGAGGAAACTGTTGGGTGTTTTTTGTGTGTTGTTTGTGACCAGTACTTCATTACCTGCAAACCTTTGGAGAGATATGTGTGCGTATAGGGAAATAACAGGGCTATTCCTCATAGTGCAATATGTTGCAGCGTTAAGTCAGGTATTTACTTTTGTAAATTAAATTTTTTTTTTTTTTTTTAATTCATGGACCATAAATTGGCTTTGACAGCTTGGCACAGATTGCTTCTGTTGTCTAAACCCCAGCCTTTTATTCCTGTAAACAACGGCTTTTAATCGAGACTCCCAGGCAAAGAAAGCAACAAAATGAAAAATAAAACACAGCAGGAGTTATGCTTCATATTGTGTACACACACACAATATGCATTCATCTTTTTGCGTCCGTTGCGTAAGGCAAATACAACCTTCCCATCACTAAATTCAATTATGACCGAACCGTAACCTTTAATCCATATCAATCCTCAAATCTTACCTAGATTCACGTACAAACCTAAAAGGCAGAGAAAAACCTTGTTAACACACACAAACCAACACACACACGCACACACACACACCCACACCCCCATACACACAATGACATACCTCCAGCTAAAGATCGCTCCTCGTCTGTTGGGATGAAGCAACCGGTTTTGCCATTATCACGGCTTGGGGGATCATCCTGGAAACAGTGCAAATCTGGATATGACGGAAGGGCTGAACCGTGGCCGACGTGCGCAAGGTCAGAGGGACGGGAAATCAATGGCTCCTCGGGTGCAGGTGTCGACGCGCCGACGGCCCGGGACTCGGCAGCAGTCAGCGGTGTTAAAGGAGCCGGGGCGGGAGGGTGATCCACAGAGGAGCCGGTTGACCTCCACCCTCCTGCCTGACTGACTGGCCTGCCTCCCCGCTCGGCGAGGCCGCCGGGCGGGAGGGGGGAGCGCGGTGACCGTCGCGGAGGAATGGCGCCGGAGGTCTGTGACTCGGGGGAAGCGGTGAGGTGAGAGGTAGGGCCGGGTGGCGGTGAGGTGACGGGGGGCGGGAGGGGGGAGCGCGGTGACCGTCGCGGAGGAATGGCGCCGGAGGTCTGTGACTCGGGGGAAGAAGGGAGGCGGGAGGGAGGCCCCCCGGGTGGTGGCGGCGGCGAGGCAACGGGAGGCCGCTCCGCCAGGTCGGACGAAACCGGGGAGGCGGGAGGGAGGGGGCGCACCGAGCGCCATCGTCCGGGCGAGGGGGGCGAGTCCGCGGGCCCTCCGAGGGACGAGGCGGCCCGGGACGTCGGCCCCTGGACGTCGCCCGCCGGCGTCGACGGGGGGAACGCCTCCGGGTCAACCTCGGGAAGAAGAGCCACGTCGACGGAGCCCGCCGGCGTCAGGGTGAAGGTGGAGCGGAGGGAGAGGTGGGCGGGCGGAGGGGACCCCCGGGTGTTGGGACAGAGGGGAGAGGCGGCGGCGGTGGCGGCGGCGGCGGTGGCGGCGGTGGTGGCGGCTGGGCGGAGGGGAGAGGATCGGAGTGAGAGACGCGGTGAGGCGGCAGTGGGAGACGACGTGCGGGGGGGCTGTGGCGCCCGGGCTCCGGCGCCGGGAGGAACGGGGGACCCGCGCGACGTCGAGGCGAGTCTCCGGGGCGTCTCGGCCCTGGTCTCGGCCGTGGTCTCGGCCGTGGTCTCGGCCGCGGTCCTCGGTGCAGCGCTCGTAGGGCCGGGCGATGAGGACAAGTCTGTCATGATACATAATGCAGGGGTGAGCACCTCGGGTTGATTTAAAAACACACACTCAATCAAAACCTGGGCACGCAGGATTTACCGCCATGCCGGAAATGAAAAACACAATAAGGAATGTATTTTGTTATCACTGGTGGAGAAGATACGTTATGTAACCTCAAAAAGAAAGAAAAAAAGACAAAAAAAGTGCATGTTTTGTATAAGATTTGGTTCTGTTTTGTTTGCTCTGCAATCAAATGAAAAATGCACGACGACCAGAATATCAATGCAAGGGAATCATCTTGTATTCATTCAGATGTTATAGGTTTGATTGTTTGCAACTTAAGGGAACCCATTTATATGCCGTGGTTGATTCGTATTTTTGCCTAACCGTAGCACTATCCGTTGCAGATACACATCTTAAAACTGAATCGCTACTCACAATTGTTTTGCTGAATGGCGTTCGATTTATTTTTCCTAAATCCTACAGCAATCTGTTCCTCTAAAATGGACAAAAATAAATGAAGTGTGAGCTTACGTCTTGTAGAAAGCTGTGTACGATGACTTTTGTATTGTGTAGAATCTGCTGATGCTGACGAGTGCTTTGCTGGTCCCGGCCGGCCAGAGGTAAAAGAGTGGAGCGGCAGGGGACCGGACGGGGCGCCTGCTTCACTTTCTTTGGTGGAGCAACATTGCCCGGAAGGACGCCTAAGCGAGAGAAGTACGAAAATGTTATTAAGTGTGTAGCATGTGCGGAAGGATTCTTCCTTCATATTGCAAATGTGGGGTTGCGTGTGTTTTCCACTGAGACCGACCCTTGGCACTGTGTTGTTTTGGTGTTTCCCGAAAAAAACCCGCTGTATGGTGTTTATCTAAAAATATTTCTCAGGCAGCACAGACTACAACAGCGATAAGTTACAGAGCAGTGAATCAAGACTGCGATCAATAATAAAAAAGGGGAAGGTCTCCGAGTTGTTCACAGAATCGATAGCCCTCAAAAAAATCCTTGCGCAGCAGCCCGTTCTGCCTGTGCTTTCTAGGCTCGAGTATACCTTCCCTCCATGCGTCTCCCTTAGTTTATGTCCCGCAAGACGAGCTTGTTTGAATCTTCCTGTGTGCTCCTACGCTAATCGCATCAAGCCTTTAAAGCAGCGACCACTACAAACTGATATGATGCAATTAAACTCCACATGCCAAGGTCGGTAAGGGAGTGTTTGAATGTGTGCGTGTGTGTGTGTGCCTGTGTGTGCCTGTATGTGTGTGTGTGTGTGTGTGTGTGTGTGTGTGTGTGTGTGTGTGTGTGTGTGTGTGTGTGTGTGTGTGCCAGAGCGGGATGATGTGTAACCTCTCACATTGCGCTGCGGTGGATGGTTGGTTCACCACCAGTGGTTTCTGGTAACTCTTCGCTACTCTGTGGAAACAACCAAAAAAGAAAATAGTTTCTGCAGCTGAGGGAATAAAAGGTGAGGATAAGAATAATCCTCCACTATTCCCGTTGGCTTGTGTGCATATGTACCTCTGGGTCTCTGTCTAAATGTAGTATGTGAGGGAAGACAGGTTATGCACTGGGCTGGAGACGAGGCTTACTGGGGGACTCTTTGGTTCTGACCTCATTCAGCACTTCTATGGTGAGGCAAGACACAGGGGAGTTGCCCATGGGTCCCACACTGCCCCTAGCGGTGGGGACAGCAAACAATGATGCACAGTAGCGTCGGAAGTCCTCATCTTCCTCTGTTGAAAGCAAATAGACACAAACACATGTTGATGCATACGACCCTTAAATATTACGATCCAAGCTCCTTTTTGTACGTCCAAATGTTCAACGTTATGAATCGGTCTACAAAAACTGTCTCTCTGTCATTGAGTTTAATCCTTTCTCCTAATCGCCCTTTCTCACTCTTCTTCTCTCTTTCTCCCACCTAGGGCGAAAGAGTCACTTTTACTTCCTCTTTCTTCTATGGTTGTACAAGACACACACACGAACGCACACAGACGCACACACGCATACGCGTATGCTAACCGTCCCTCCATCACGTCGCCACATGAGTCTGACAGCTCAGGGAAATTCGTTTTTTAAGACGCGGTGCCCCTGCCGCTACGTAGTTCCAGAAAAACAGCTTTTATTATTCATGGATCACACACATACTTATGCACACACACACCTGAACACACACACACACACACACACACACACACACACAGAGGAACCTGGGTGTAGGGTGAGGGGAGGAGCAGGTGGAAGGAACTGCCTATCACCTGACATGGAGGGGGACACATCTACCACCGCCGCGGCGGGGGGGGGGGGGGGGGGGGGGGGGATGAGTGACAGGTCCCAACATCTGCCTCCCACCACAAAACAACTGGAACATCCGTTATTCATCAGGGGTGAGTTGAAAAGACAAAAGAGCCTTGATTGGGGTTGCTGATGAGGGGAATGACTGGTGTGGAGGTCTTCAATGTCTCAGTAGAGGCCGGGGCGTGGAAGGGATCAGAGGAACACCAACTTAAAGGGAACGTGAAGGACAACTAGCTGAATAAAGCTCAATGAGCTAAATTCATTTTCATTTTGCATGAGAAGTGATAGGGTGGTAATCGATTGGTTTCAAATATGAAAGGTTACTTGTGTGCATGAATCTTTCAGACGATTGTGGTTGAATTGAACTAATTGTGATTTGCAGTCAAACTTCAAATATGGTAATGTCCCATCTGGAATGAAGTAGATGGGATAAATAAACTGGAGGAGTACTTCAATAACAGCATGAATAAGTGATATAACAATTAAAGAAGGATGAATGAATTTAGGGTTTATTATTTAATTTAGGTATACTTATTTGAAGTATCTTTTTAAATTTGCCAGGCAGAAAGCATGCAATCTCAGGTCTTTATTTTCTGAGAATGTGTGTATGGCCCTCATCATTTGAACAAATCACACAGGTCTTTTTTTTGGGGGGGGAATTGCCCTTTAATAGCCTTCCAATGAACTAGTTTATCAGTGTGAGTAAAATATAATTAAGTCTCTAATTAACAAACGACTGCAAAGAACAAGTGCAACTGGCAGGGGAGAAGTGTGTTGGATAAGATCTACCAAAGAAAGATTGGATTCAGAACATCATCGCAGCAAAGGCAGGGCAGGGAGCAAACCATGTCGGTATGTGTTTCGACAACTCCTTCTGCTTTACTCCGTACATCAAACATGGCCATGTTTGATGTACAGAGTAAAGCAGAAGTAATGAAAGGCGTGTTTATGATGGCGTTTGTTCATCTGATGTAAGGGATACGCCAAGATATCTGTAAATTGGTATTTACCTGTCAAACCCAGATTGCAGTTGTTTAATTTGAAATGAATCATTGTGCGTCCAGAAGGGCAGTCCCGTGAAACGACTGTTGGACTAAATCTGGGTACCACAAGCCGACACTGTACAACATACATCTCGGCGTGTCCCTTTGAGCCACTGGGGCAAAAATGATGACTTTTGAACCCACGTTTGCGGAGAAACAAGAGGTTAAACGACTGAAGCCTGGTTCGACGCCAGGGGGCCCCCGCTGAACGGGACCGGCTGCCCCCCTGAAGACGTGTCAGCGCTTCGGGCTCTGACGGGGCTCCGTGATGCAGGAGCAGCAAGGCAGTGAATTATGAAATATGAAAAGCAATGGGAGGGGGATATTCACAGCCTTCGGGAGGGAGGGGGCGTCACTGTCTGTGTGTGTGTGTGTGTGTGTGTGTGTGTGTGTGTGTGTGTGTGTGTGTGTGTGTGTGTGTGTGTGTGTGTGTGTGTGTCCGTGTGTGGGAGGGAAGAGATAACCCCCAGTCCGCCCGTCCCACTTGACAGCCCACACGGCTGGGGGCCGGTCACACACTGCACACTCCCCTGACTGATGAGCTGTAGGCCCCCAAAACCCCAGGCTACCGGCCAACACACTCTCTTTGGTTGTAACCATCACAACCCCCCTTTCTCCCCCAAACACACACACATACCTCCACCGCCACCACCACCACCAACCCCTAGCCCAGCCCCAGGCAGGCTCACCCTGTCAGGCGTGAGCTGTCTCTAACAGACCCCCTACCCACACAATCACAGTCAGTGATTACCCGTCACACAGCCATGGATGGATGGGCAGGCACCAATATAGCTGACCTGCTGCCTGTGTGTTTGTGTGTGAATATGTGTGTGTGTGTGTGTGTGTGTGTGTGTGTGTGTGTGTGTGTGTGTGTGAGGGAGTGTGTGTGTGTGTGTGTGTGTGTGCTACCATGCCCTTATCCATTACCTATTACTTTGTTCGGGGATCACCTGTCAAAGTCTCAGTGGGAGAGGTAAGACGCATCAGAAGGTGATGTGTCAGCATTCCCTTACAGCATCGAACAGGGGATCATGGGGATACAGTGTGTTCATGCATTCAAGGTGTCATCAGGCTTATCAGGTCATGGCAGCTCCCTGCTGGGATTCTGTGTGTGTGTCTGTCTGTCTGTCTGTCTGTCTGTCTGTCTGTCTGTCTGTCTGTCTGTCTGTCTGTCTGTCTGTCTGTCTGTCTGTCTGTCTGTCTGTCTGTCTGTGTATGTGTGTGCGCGCGCGTGCGTGCGTGCGTGCGTGCGTGCGTGTGTGTGTGTGTGTGTGATTCACCAGTCAGGGTGCGGTCCGCCCCCCCGGCCTGAGTGGGAGCCAGGGATGTTGAACCGAGGCCAGGGTCTGACTTCAGTCGATGCACTTTGATTGGCGTTCTGAAACAACACACACACACACACACACACACACACACAAATAAATGCTTTTTCACATCCTTCCCTCTCACCCTGTGATACTACCAGAATGACTGGAATCGGCCTCTCTCTCTCCCTCCGTCTCTCTCTCTGTACCCCTCTCTCCCTCCCCCTCCACCTCGCTTGCCAGCCCCTCTCTGTTTTGTCATTAAGCCCCGCTGCCGATGCTGCCTTATTGCCTCATTCTAGATTGGTCTGCTGCACTCTTTTCCAGGGGTGGAGCCAAGAAACTCCCCTGCAATCCAGCAGGGCGACAGCCAGGCACTCTGGGGCTGCTCTCTGCTCTCCATTCCTCTGGCCTGCGCTCCAATTGACCGCTGGGCTCCTCTGAAAGCAGCCATTTAAGCAGAGCGGGGTTGTTGTACGGCACCTGCTGAAGCAAAGGCCCTGCAGCACACAATGAGTGCAGACAAAACGCTTTGGACAGCCGCCGCTCCTATGGGCTACAGCTACACTGAGGCAGGCAGAGAGGGGCAATGGACAACAGACAATGTTTGTGTGTGTGTGTGTGTGTGTGTGTATGTGTTTGTGCATCTCTCTCTCTCTCTCTCTCTCTCTCTCTCTCTCTCTCCTCTCTCTCTCTCTCTCAGTGAGTGTATGTAGATAGATATAAAGATAGATGGATTGTGTGTGTGTGTGTGTGTGTGTGTGTGTGTGTGTGTGTGTGTGTGTGTGTGTGTGTGTGTGTGTGTGTGTGTGTGTGTGTGACCAGAGGTTAGCGTTTTAACTCTATCATGACTGTTGAGGAGTCATGACAGAGACTATGATGGAGCTACACTGTGCACAGAGAGGTGTGATGTGTCTGCCATGCACCTCCCAAAATAGGTGTGAATGATCCAGGAATGATTCTGTTTGTGTGCGTGCGTGCGTGTGTGCGTGCGTGCGTGCATGGGTGATTGTTGTCTTTGTGTGGGTCTCTGTGTGAGGGTTTAAGTATATGTGTGTGTGTGTGTGTGTGTGTGTGTGTGTGTGAGGGAGGCTGTGTTTTCACCTGGAGCTAGACTTTGGTGAGAACAAGGCTATTTTTTATAGATATATTTTTTCCTCTTGCTCTCTGCCACCCTCTCCCCTTCAATGTTCTCAACCCAAACTGCTTCTGCTGTTTGTTGTTAGGGTATGTTTTTATATTTGTTTCTGCTTTTGAGTATACCTATGTGTCTGTTTTTATCCCTTCAATGTCTGCCTATCCCTTCAATGTGTCATTGAACTGAAACCTTTCTGTTTGCAACCTCCAAATGAATGTATGCATAATTAACTTCTGTGAATATTCTCTTCCGGTCTGCCTCCTCGTTAGTCAGTATCTCTCTCTCTCTCTTTTTCTCTCTCTCGTTCTCTCTCTCTCTCATTCTCTCTCTCTCTCTTTCTCTCTCATTCTGTATGCCTGACAACTAGTCTGTCTCTCCCTGTATGCCTGACAACTAGTCTGTTTCTCTTTTGGACCGTCTGTCCTCGGGCTAAAACACACATCTATCTCACCTGTCTGTGATATGACTTCTGTGTCACACTTGTATTGCCTCTGTGCCCATGTTTACCAATGTTGCCTACCTACCCCAAGCATAAGAAAAACATGTAACCTAGAAATCAACATGTTTTTATTCACATTTTTAACATGTCCCCCACCACAGAGCTAGTGTGCACACACACACACACACTAAGAGGTAGCTCAGCCCTCACAAAGGATATGTGTGTATGTGTGTGTACGTTTATTTGTACATGTGAATATGTTTGTATGTATTTCTGTATGCATGTATGTGTGTATGTTTGTATGAGCGTGCGTGCGTGCGTGCGTGCGTGCGTGCGCGCGCGTACCTGCGGTGTTTCTTGAGGAGCAGTCTGTCCAGGTAACAGAGGCTGTCGTCCTGGAACACCACGTTGACGGGCACTCGCTGCCCACCTTCTCCTGCTCCACCGCCTCTTTCTGGTCCTCTGTTTGGTAGAAGGCCAGCCTGGGTTCCTATGGCTGCCATAGCCACTGTGGGAGGGAGAGGGAGAGAGAGGTAGGGAGGGAAGGAGAGAGAGAGAGATAAAAAAAGAGGGGGAGAGTTTAACAAAGTGTTAAGGGAGGGTGATTGAAAGTGAGAGATAAGAAAGAAAGATCAAGTTGGTGACAGGAGGGCAGGAGGAGTCACAGACCGAGAGATAAAAGCAACAGAGAGAGAGAGAGAGAGAGAGAGAGAGAGAGAGAGAGAGAGAGAGAGAAAGAGGGAGCAAGAGTGAGTGGGAGAGAGAGAGAGAGAGCAAGACGGAGTTAGAGAGATCGAACAATAAAGGAAGAGCATTCGTGGCGGACACCAGCCGCACAGAAAAAAACATCTTCAAAACTACTCAGCTTGTCCCCACCTGAGAACAGGAAGTGAGACACACACACACACACACACACACTTCCTCATCATCTCCCCTGACTCCTTCATGTGCGTGAGGAAAAAAAGAGGAGCCAATGTGTGCACTGTGTAAGTAGAGAGAAAGAAAGCAGGAAAGAAAGAGAAATAAAGGAAGGAAGAAAGAAATGGAGAGAGAGAAAGAGCGAGAGCGAGAGTGAGAGAGAGAGAGAGAGAAAAAAGAGCATGTTATGATTGTACCCCAGACACTCAGGCAGTCCACTGTGGCAGCTTTAAATTGGGCCTGGGTGCCATTGGTCTGACAGAAATAATTAGGACTTGAGGGGCTAGCAGCAAATTGCAGCGCAGGGCGAGGGGCGAGAGAAGAGGAGTCTGTCCAAGCAGTAAAGCAGAGAAAATAGGAGGCCCTAATAAAAAGCACAAACACCTCCGTACACACACACACACACACACACATACACGTATGTATACACACTCGCAACCGCCTGGAGAGATGGGACTAATAATACGCAGTCCCACACAGACTAAAGATACAAAACATAGTGCTCCATGCACACATATTTGTCCACCTGTGTGTGCACACAAACATCACGCACAGGCATGCACACACACACGCACACGCACACACACACACACACCCCCACACACACACACACACACACACACACACTCAAAGGGATAAACATTGCCAGATGAGCTTTAGATGGTATATCTGGGTACACACCCATACACACACACCAGATCGTTTAGTTTGGCCCACCCCAAGATGGCTCTCCTTATCTCAATACGCAACAATCGATTACACCCCTGTTGTGGCTTTAAGCATTTAGCGTGTGCATTTAGAGTGAGAGAGTGAGAGAGAGTGAGAGAGAGTGACTGAGTGACTAAGTGAGTAAGGGCGAGAGAGGGTAACACCAAGGGAACCAAACTGTAAAACTCGTAACTGGATGACTAATTTCACCTAAAAGGCTATATCATCAGTGAGTGTCCGTGTCTCTGTGTGAACAAATTAAGCTCTTTGCTTAAAGTGTGCCCGTAGACCAGTGTTTCTCAACCTTTTTTGAGCAAACGCCCCCCATACTTTACCCTGATCCTCTGGCGCCCCCCCTCCATTATTATTGTTAATTTTGTTTTTAAAAAAAATTGCGACACCCGTGGTTAGGCTATATCCATTACCAACTCCACTCCAACTCCTGCTACATTGCTTGAATAAAAAACTTCTGTGCCGTTTTGGTTTCTTCTGGACAAGAAAATGTGTATTCAGAAGTTTAATACGTAACAGTGCTTGTGTACATTTGTATTGGTTAACTGTTAACCCGCAAACTTGGGTTCAATATGTGTACGAAAGACTCCCTTTGTTTATGTGACGTTGCCTAGCAACGCTGCAGCCTTTATCCGCTTCGTTCTGAGTTGGCGAGTAGCACGTTTAAGTTTGCGGCCAAATAGTAATTAAAGTAGTTTGTTACTATACAAGTTAAGCGCCTGTAACATCAGTGTTAAATGCGTATGTGCCGGTTGGTGTGCTTACCTTATGAAAGTGTTTATTGGTTTGTAGACGTAATGAGCGACGTTGCAGTGGTCTACACGTAATGCGCACGTTCTATTGTTTACAATTAGCATGCTAAGCTGAGTTAGCTTTATTCACGTCTTATGTTGCCTTACTATGTAATATGGATGAGATTCATGTTGCTTAGTGTAATGCCCCATCCACCGCTTGCTTTGCATGTCCCGCAAACCAACCAGTGGAAGTCAGGGGAGGGCGAACTAGTTTCGGAAAGCACCACGCTGCTGCGATGAGGTGGATTTGTTTATCTGCGTTACTATGGCGATCATGACGGCACTGAGCATTAAGTAAAAAGTAGATGAGACGATAGAGGGGTTAGAAACCCATATGAAGATAGGCTTTTTATTTCAGTTATCCTATTTTTGCACCGAAAATATTTGAAAACCATGAAAGTTTAAAAAGTTCAAAATAATGACCGCTACACAAGCGAAGTTGTGACGCCCCCGTGTTCGTTCCCAGCGCCCCCCTAGGTTCTACGAACGCCCCACAGGGGGCGCTGCCGCCCCCGTTGAGAAACCCTGCCGTAGACCTATCTGTGTGTGTGCGTGTGTGCGTGCGTGCGTGCGTGCGTTCATGCGTGTGTGTGTGTGTGTGTGTGTGTGTGTATGCTAGAGTATAGCATGTTAGAGACACCTGGAGGGTCCTCGGCGGGTCTCCAGCCTCCTTCGTCATTTTCTTCTCCTCCACCTCCGCTACTCCTCCTCCTGCTCCTCATCTCTCCTGCATCCTGGCTCCCACGGCCCCTCCACTCCCTCAGAGCCTTTTGGAAGCCCAGAGCCGAGTCCTCTTCATCATACACTCCGTCCAGAAGGGACGTGCCCTCCACCCCCTCGGGCCCTTCCTCCATGTCTCTTTCGTCGTCGTCATCGTCATAGTCATCACCGCTGCTGTCATCACCATCCTCCTCTTCCTCCTCTTCGGTGTCTGTCCTCCCTGGGTCCCCTCCATCTCCTGCATGGTTGCCCTTTAACACATGTTGAACAAATTTATTACAAATATCGGACAGTATTAGATAGCCTGCCGGTTCTCGGAGCACTAGCATAATCCCAGAACGTCGTCTAAGTGTGTGCCCGGTAATGAACATTTTTCTTTTTTGAAGGATAATGACATTGGATAAGAACAAGCTACTGCTGGTCACAACAAAATACTTAACACAAATATAGTGCAAATTTCAAAAGAGGAACACACACACGTCTCGGTCATGGAGTGGCTCTTACTGTTGGCTACTGGGGTTTGCCGAAAAATTGGCTGCTGGAAATAAATGATGTGCCTTTGTGTGCACTGTCAAAATTCATTTGACGCCGTTCAGTAACCACCCAACCAACCCAGACAGCCATCCCATCACCCTCACCAGCGGTTAGTAAACCAAAACACTTTCAAGAGCGATCAGGTCCACCTTGGGTCTTTTTTATTTCTGCTACAAAATACTAGTTTAGGGACCGTCTTTGAAAAAACTGAAATGACGGGGAAAACACACTCACTCACAAGACATCACAAGCCACGCTGTTTATTACCAGCACACCCGTCAAGCCACTGAGTTATCGAGCTTTGGGAGAGTTTGAAAATTAAATTTAGCATTCCCTCAGCAAAGCCCCGAATACGTGGGTATGTGAGGGCTACATACACACAAGCTATTTCAACTAAGGGGCCGCAACTAACGACCATTTTTAATTTGAACCATCACTTGATTTTTATTTTTTTAGGATTTGATTAACTATTTAGCCTATAAAGTGTCATAAATAATGAGTAATGCCAAGAGCCTAAAGTGTCTCTGAAGAGTTTTAAAATGTGCTTTGAAGTGCTTTTAGGCGTGTTTAAATTTGCAAAACTTTGCTCCTTTGTCTTTGTCTATGTTCTAGAACCTAGAACATAGAAGTGCAAGTACTAACAATCGCTAGGCTAACAGATTCCCCATATACAGCAGTGATAGCTAGCTACTGCAGATGCTACACAATTGAGTACTATGAATAAATACAACTTACATTAAGTGCGTACATTAAGTGCGTTCATTAAGTGCGTTCATTAAGTGTGTTTATTAAGTGTGTACATTAAGTGGCAGGACGTACAACAGACAAGAGTGGGTGGGGGGACTGAACGGCTATACAGAGTCTAGGTGAACTCTGAACAGCTGAGTTTTGAGTCTTTTGCGGAAGCTGGTGAGCGACTCTGCGATCCTGACATCGGCAGGGAGCTCGTTCCACCACTGTGGTCCCAAAACAGAGAAGAGTTGTGATTTTTCTGATCGACCTTTGCTTGATCTTAGCGATGGCGGTACCAGACGTCCAGCTGAGGTAGTTGAGTGGAGGGATCGAGCTGGGGTGTGTGGTTTGACCGAACGCTTGACCAAGCAAATGATCGGTGAGTCAGAAAGAAACCTCCATCGCTTCAACACCAATATAAAACAGAACCACCGACGTCACGCCGACAAACAAGGACTGATTCTGGTTGTGTCTTTTTGTACTAGACTCAGTGCACTGCGCGCGCCTCTGACGAACGTTGTCACAGATCAATCGAGAGATTGTTCAGGATTTTTTTTCTTTATTTTTTGGGGGGGGGGGGAAAACACTATTTCGACGAAGCACAAAACTCAAGACCGTCCGTAATTGCTTCAATAATTAATGGCGGCAGCTCGGTAACTAGGTAGTCGTGGATCTATTGTGAGGAGGCTCTGCTATTGACGCTCCGAGCGCGCACCATCTGAAAACAGCGAGTGCGGTTATTTGACAGAATAACCACACTGAATCCACACTGAGGAACATAATTGTCCCTAGGGTGTTGTCATCAAGATAAACCGTCTGCATGGCTCCAGCAGGATATTACACTGTGTTCACTTACTTACACTTCACTAAGCACGGTGAGGTTAATACAATTAACCAATAATAATTAACAATTAACCATATAAAAATAATAACAAAATAATAATAAAATAATAAAAATGGATCAGAAACTGAAATGGAGCGGAAACATGTTGTCCCAGCCCGAAAAAAAAAAAACTTTTAAAAACTTCAGGCCTTTATCATTTACGGCCGGCACTCTTTCCTACTTGGTGGCTATTGCGTGCAAATAAGGGTCCTTCAGTCCTGGAGACACCTGAGTGCTAACTCGTCTAGCCCTGACTCGTTACCATTCAGCCTCCGACGCCACGTGTGTCCTGCGTCAGCCGCTGAATAAACAGAAGCCGACCAACAGACCATTGTGTGGACTCCTGTTATGCCCGACTGCAGGGTCTACCAGGGACATCTCAATGTGCGCGAAATGAAAGAGCTCAGAGCCTTGACGTGAGCCAGGAATGACTCATTTCCACCCATGCACGGTATAAGATAGTCCATACAACACTTCAGCCAATCAGCAAAGTCCTTATGTGTTCCTTGTGGAAATCTGTGAAAGCGAGTGTAAGCGTGTGCCTGCATGCGCGAATGTGTGTGCATGCGCATGCACGCTTGCCTGCGTGCCGGTCAAAGCTCTGCGTGTGTGTGTGTGTGTGTGTGCAAGGTGTGTGCCTGTGTGTGTGTGTGTGTGTGTGTGTGTGGTCTTTCCGAACTCACCTCGCCGTGCTCGGTGTAATCAAGGGCGGAGTCAGCAGGTCTGTCCCTCCCCCTGGTTGGCTCGGGACTCCGCCCCCCTCCCCTCCTCCTCCTCCTGCCACTGATCGCGGCGGCCGGCGGATCTGTGTCCCCCCCGGGTCGCCGGGGGCCCGGGAGCGGTTGGGGTTGGTGATGGGGGTGGGGCCTGCCGGGCGAGTCAGGGTGGAGATGGGGTCTCGGAATGAGGTATTGATCCGCTGCGGAGTAAGTGGCCGCTTTGGTGTGGGCCGGGGCCCTGGGCGCTGCGCCGGGGTTAACTTGTCTGCGGAAGCTGCTGACAACGGCCAGAGTGCTGACGTGGGTCTGCAGCTCCGCCTGTCAGGACCAAAAAACGGTGGGAGAGGAGATGGAGTTTAATTATGTGGACGTTCGATTTGGAGGCAACTCCAGGATGCTTTCGATTTGCACTCAAACCACGACCCCCTCGACCCCTTCCCAAATAAATACTAAATGTATTGTGAATTGAGTTTGGCGACATGTTTTTCTCGCTTCAATTTATTAATTACCATTAAAAGGTCTGTTGTACGACAACAAAAGGTATATCCTGGACTTCGATGCCTGCAATGAGGATTGAATGAGTAAAATAACTAAATAGAACGTACAAAACATAATACAAAATAAAAAAAATACACAATTTCTAACATGATCATCTCAGGGAAAATATGTTTCTGGCTGATTAGCATATGTATCCTCACCCTAAGCAAATTCAAGATAAAGTCCATTAATGAGAAAGGACAATGAGTCAAGACCTGCTATAAAGACTTAAGATAGGTCCCATTTAAAAGGTTAGACCCTAATTATTTGAAGTGCTCAGGTCTTGCTAGTGCATCACAGAGTGTCACAAAGATAAACTCTTGGTCTGGTCAATGCCTGCACCTTTCCTGCCTTGTGTTAAAAAATACCATGCTGTGACACTATATATTGCTGTGTGAGTGAGTGAGTGAGTGAGTGAGTGAGTGAGTAAGTGAGTGAGTCTGTATCTCTGTCTGTGGAATACTGTGAGGAATGTGTATAATGCATATGTAAATGTGTACTGCATGTATACAATGAATGTTTATATAATATGTGTGCTTGTTTGCATCCTTGTGACCTGTGTCTGTGTGTGTGTGTGTGTGTGTGTGTGTGTGTGTGTGTGTGTGTGTGTGTGTGTGTGTGTGTGTGTGTGTGTGTGTGTGTGTTTGAGTTTGGCACATTCCTCCTTTCAGTTTATCCGTGTACACGTTGCACTCTAATTATTGACGGAGCGCCAGGGATCAATTTCTCAGACTCCCTCTTGCCCCACAACATGGCAGACCGCTTTCCTTCCACTTACGAAAAAAGAAAAAAAAAGTCAATTACATAAAGCTGCCCTCTCCAATATCTACCAAATTGTAGGCAAAACAGCAACCACACGCACACGCACATGCACACACACACACACACACACACACACACACACACACACACACACACACACACACACACCACACACACACACACATCGGGGTGCTGATAGATTTTCTCTTCCGTGCCGGGCTGAATTCATTACTCTATTCTATTAATCAACAGTGACCAGTGTGCTGGCCGGGGTTAACCTGTTTCCACAGCACGCCGTGGCGTCCTTGAAGCCGTCCTATTCTCCTCTCAGGAGAATAGGACGGAGCAGAGGAAAGGAGGGGAAAAAGAGGAAGGGGTGGGGGGGGCACCGGAGAAAGATGGCTACGATCAAACCGGACGCAATTCAGCTGCTCTGGTGTGACGTGATGGAATGGCTCAACTTTTCGTCGTCCTTGTTGTTGTTGCTGTTGTGGTGGTCGGCGGTGGTCGGCGCCACCGCTGTGTGAAAGTGCCGGTGCGACACACTGCCTCTGTGCTTATTCGTTTTTTTTGCCAATGAAAAATGGCCCCTGTTTTAAACTGGGCCATAAATGGGAATAATTCTCCCCTTCGAAGGCAAGGAACTATAAGGAGTGTTACACACACCGCGGGGTTTGGTGCTAAACAGAAGTGAATGTGGCTATTTGTTGTTGAGTTACTTTTGGCCAATTTTATTCCTAGCGTGCCGCAGCTTCTACCGTCTTCTGAACTGAGACTGAAACTGAGAGGCGAGGAGGGGGTGAAAAGTCTCCCCGCGGGGATCAATAAATACAAATAAAATGGTAACCTGGTACACATGAGGACACGGTGAAGGGCCTTCCCACTCGCTCATTTAGATGCCAGTCTGGGAGCTTCTCCGTATTAGAGACAGCCCCACCAGGACAGAGGCTTTTTTGGGTCGCAATTTACATTAAATAGGATAAGCGCGTTTGTTACACGAATAAGAAATGAGTTTATCCTGGTGTCACCCAAAGTTACGCTTGCCTTGCTAATCCTATAGTCACAGGATTCCAGTATTGCCTGCAAAGTAGTTTTACCTAAAATGCAATCAAACAGGTGCAAGCACACGCGTTTCCCCCAAATTTTCCAAGCGGCTCTATCAGCAGCATCAGCAAACGTGGGTTAGTTCTTTCTTCCACTGAAACATTTACTGTGTTTATGCATTCAGGGGCAGTAGCACAAGAAAATTAACCTTGCACACCATCTACTTGCGTCCTTGCATGCTTTCAATATTTGCCTCATAAATGATTGATTGATTGATTGATTGATTGCCCGGTAGTGCTGATGTTGTGCTTTGAACACTATCTTTCAAAGTGTGTTGACTTAGAAAAAAAGCATCAGGGTTTCTCAGAGAGCAGATCTCAGATGCAACACTGTCCGCCTCTCTCTCTCTCTCTCTCTCTCTCTCTCTCTCTCTCTCTCTCTCTCTCTCTCTCTCTCTCTCTCTCTCTCTCTCTCTCTCATTCTCTCTCTCTCTCTCTCTCTCTCTCTCTCTATTTTTACATCCACTAAGTCCCTCAGGTTCAGAAGAGAGAACATCGTCTGTGTTTTGGTTTGTGTGTGTGTGTGTGTGTGTGTGTGTGTGTGTGTGTGTGTGTGTGTGTGTGTGTGTGTGTGTGTGTGTGTGTGTGTGTGTGTGTGATTTCCCGTAGTCCAATTTTTTAATCTTAAGTTAGAACTGTGAAATTCTTACCTTGTAGCCAACAGCTAGTAGTGTGTGTGTGTGTGTGTGTGTGTGTGT
>NC_140274.1:10213305-10280805 GCF_964030765.1 Micromesistius poutassou
TGGGGCCACAACCCCTCTATTGGACAATGAAGCGCTATCATCATCAAATGCACCATCTAGCAAATGACCACATTAGACATCATGGCGCTGGGCTAGCATAACTTGGCCCCTGGCGAAACGTGGCCCGAAACACGTAGGGTCTGTCACCTTGAGCAGTTCAGCCCTCCCTCCTCCTGCTTCCATACCTACACACCTTCATTCTCTTGCCAAACTGACTTTGAACACTGTTCTAGTCCACACACACACGCACACACACACACACACACAACTTGATATGAACAATAATTGGTAGCATCTGTTATGAAAAGAAACGGCTGGCTACTGGGTAAGAATGTTCTATTACTGGCACTGATTGGATACACATACAAACACGTGCATACACACATCACTGACACACACAAAGACACACAAAAACACACACACACACACACACACACACACACATCGTGCTGTTGGCTACAAGGTAGGAATTCAGTAATAACTTTAGATTAGAAAATTGGACTACGGGAAAGCACACAAACACACGCACACAAAAGCACACACACACACACACACACACACACACACACACACACACACACAGTTGATGTGTTCTCTCTTCTGAACCTGAGGGACTTAGTGGATGTACCAAGGTTGAGTGACAGAGAGAGTGAAGAGAGAGGCAGAGAGACAGGGAAAGAGAGAGAGGGACAGGGAATGAGAGAGAGGGACAGGGAAAGAGAGAGGGACAGGGAAAGAGAGAGAGACAGGGAAATAGAGAGAGGGACAGGGAAAGAGAGAGAGAGACAGGGAAAGAGAGAGAGAGACAGGGAAATAGAGAGAGGGACAGGGAAAGAGAGAGAGGGACAGGGAAAGAGAGAGAGAGACAGGGAAAGAGAGAGAGAGAGAGACAGGGAAAGAGAGAGAGAGAGACAGGGAAAGAGAGGGACAGAGAGAGACAGAGAAAGAGAGAGAGAGACAGAGACAGGGAAAGAGAGTGAGAGAGCTAGACACAGAGAGAGAGAGAGAGAGAGAGAGAGAGAGAGAGAGAGAGAGAGATGTAGTCAGGTAATGTGTATTTACTGTATGTAAACAATGATGTCCACTGAGGTCTTGAGTATTGATAGACGGATCAAGCTAAACTGTTATGATTGCAAACACAAACACTCACACACACACACACACACACACACACTTTAAGAACACTGCGGCTAGGAATTAACTGCTATATCTGTTGGGGGCTACACAACTGTCACATTACAGCAGCGTTCTGGCCCCTGTTGTGTTGAGAAGAGGGAATCCAACCCAAGCTAACTCAATCCAAAGCACATAACCTCCCATTTCCTTGTCTGTTTACCCTATAGTGCAGCTATGCTTCCACACTTGAACAAAACTGCACACTAGAACCAACTGTATGTCTTTATAATTGTTTATTTAACGTTGTAATTTATTTTTTATAGGATTGTATATTTTATCTTCTTATACCTCTGTAAAGTATTTTATATTCTACTCCATTTTGTTCATCACTGTTGTTATGTTTAACTTTTTATAGCACATTATATCTAAATGTTTTCTTCTTCGAATTAGGCTGACATTGTGATTACTCATTTGTTTGATTATTTTTTGCAACTGCTTTTGCATTGTGAGTGTTTATTTTACCTGCCAATAAAGTTTTTTTTACGTGCAATAGAGAAAGTAAGGGAGGGATAGAGGGAGAGAAAGAGGGAGAAAGAGGGAGGAAATGAGGGATGGGGTTACACAGCGACGGAGGGGGACAGAATGAAGTGGACAAGAGAAGGAATAAGAAAAAAAAAGAGTGGCCTGCAAAGGAGCCGACAAGAGAGAGAGAGCGATAGAACGAGGGAGGGAGGGAGCAAGGGAGAGAGGGAGGGAGGGAGCAAGGGAGCGAGAGAGGGAGCGAGGTACGGAGGAGGAAAGAAAGGCGCCGGCTACACCGGTTGCTGGAGTCCTCTGTATGTTCCCCTTCCCCGCCCCGGGCACGTTAAGAGGGGGTCACGTGGTTTGTCACGTCCATGCACTGTGTGCATGTGTGTGTGTGCGCGAGCGTGTGTGTGTGCATATGTACCAGTCCGGCGGCCATGACTTCACACTGTCCACAGATCTTGCCTCTGAGTCTCTGCTTCCGTCCGCTGGCGTGACTCGGGGTGGGCTGGGAGGCAGGGGGAACCGGGGCTGCAACCGGCACATACAAATCGAAAAATATGAAGACAGTATACGGTATACCTGTATTCTGTGGCTGCAGCAGCTCAGTACAGCGTTGGGTGTTGACGCGAGGATCCTCCTGGTGTCAATCCCCAGTTGGGGGGGGGGGGGGGTGACTGTGGAGTACTGTAATTCAACACCGTGGTAGGGTGAGACTAGCCTGGCATCGCCGGACCGATTGCCAAATAGAGCTCAGTCTGAAACTTCTTCGTTCATTTTCGATTACCAAGGGGTGTTATCAACAGGCGCAGACCGATATGCTTCTGGACGCAACTGGATAGACCCACAGCCAATCAGATAAACGAAACGTGTGACACATCAGTGGCAGCCATCTTGGTTGTTCATGAAAATTCCAGCGCTCGAATAAGGCCGTGACCCGGGCCAGGTCTGCTGGAAAACTGTCGGGAGGGGGAGGGGGCACATTTGAAATTAAACATGAGCTTGTGGATTTGTCTGGCTCCCAGGCTAGGGTTAAACAGTGCGGGCTCTGGGCGGTTGGCAAAGGGATGCTCTGACTAAACATGAGCAGGAGCAGCAGTAGCTGGCCCCAGTCTTTCCTACCAGGGGGAAAAGTACCCCTAACCTTCTTCTCCGCCAACGTGACCGGTGGCGCCACCACTCAGAATGAGAATGTAGAGCGAGTTCAGTTCCATGTCATCAAGGAGCAGGTATAGGGGGTCAGGCGTCGTGCTCAAGGGCACCTACAGGTAGTACTGCAGACCACCGCGGTGCAGACATCAGGGTTTGAACCCAGAATATTTTTTGGCTGGGAGTCAAACACCGCAACCACTAGACTTTAATGACCAAGTAACATCCAAGCAATGTAATCTAACAACGAAATGATGAGAAAGGAATGCGAGGGTTACTCAAGTTTAATATACACACTTGAGCTTGGAATGGATAAGGAAGAAGAATTGGGGCTAGGGCTTCAGGGGCCCATTTGCATATGGATGTGTTGTGCGTGGGAGCCTGGGGAGGGGCCCCAGCAGTGGGTGTGGAGGGCTCACCTTTCAGCGGCTCGTCTTTCAGCACTCTGATCTTCAGCCGGCCTGGTGCAAGCTGCTGGGCAGATAAGATGGAAAAAAACATGAACCTAACACACACACACACACACACACACTCATGCATGCCAAAGCACACTTCAGCATGCATGCACAGAATGCATTTTGAAGTGACTTGGTTAAGGTGAGGGAGGTTAGGGTTTCCTCTTAGCTTTGTGTTTATAGCCTAATGTGACGGCCTTCACTTTGGCTTGAATTCTGGCTTGAATTCAAATTAAGAGGACGTAAATACATTGCTTTGCTATCAACTCTTGCATTTAGGGTTAGCATTTCTTTTTCAAATCTGGGCCTGAAATATAGAATGATTGGCAGGTATGAAAGCTGGCCCTTTAAATCTTTTTAGAATGGGCTAAAGCCTTCTAAAATGAAAGCTTGTGGAAAAGTTTATTCAAACGTGTAACCTACCATAAACTATAGGCTTGAGGCAGTCATCCAAAAGGCTTTCTAATGAAATGTCTGCATAGGATTGCAACACATATTTTCCTAATTATCAGGCTAATAACCCTGGTGGTGCGCTCTAAGAGGCACTCACATAGCCGAATGTCTCTCTCTCTCTCTCTCTCTCTCTCTCTCTCTCTCTCTCTCTCTCTCTCTCTCTCTCTCTCTCTCTCTCTCTCTCTCTCTCTCTCTCTCTCTCTCTCTCTCTCTCTCTCTCTCTCTCTCTCTCTCTCTCTCTCTCTCTCTCTCTCTCTCTCTCTCTCTCTCTCTCGTAGATTTTTTTTTTCTCTACCGTCTGAAGTGGGTTCTCCTTTGTCCTGTTGGCGCTGGAAGGGTTGGAAGTACCGGCCTTCCCAGACTTCCATCTATAGCCCTCCGATCGCCTTAGGGAGGGAGGTAGACACAGAGTGAGTGAGTGAGTGAGTGAGTGAGTGAGTGAGTGAGCGAGAGAAGGTTCCCAAATCTAAACTTTATAGACATTAAAACTCAAATCACAGCTAAATGTCTCTGTTTTAGGCCAAATCAGCATTGGCCAAATTCCATTGATGCAGTCCACCTTGAATTATTTGGTTCTGCATATATGTAAGCAACCATCTATACATATTAGATCTTTAGATATTGGATTTGTTTTTCTCGCAATAGTTTTACATTTGGGGTTGTCTATGCGCTATCTTCATTAAAAAGATTTACAAGATAAACAAGAACACACACATTTAAACGACAATATACTCATTATTCTCTTTGTAAACCACTCCCATGGTATTCAGAAGAGTTTGAAAAATCACCAGAGAATCAGATCTTGTTATGGTCATCGCTCCTACTTGACCACTACTTTTCCGGTCCTGCCCACTGAAGTACTGAAGTACTGAAGTACTCTCCACTGCGACCCTGTCAATGACTCATTCTACTCTCTCGACATTTTCATTCATATTCATACTACATCCTTACAAACAACACATTTAATACAACCAATGTGGTCCAAGCACTTCCCTCTATATCCGATTCCCTGTACAGTTAACACCAAATGAAAGAATACAATTTCACAGGCTTCTCTTGAGATCATGGCTGTTGTTCCAAAATACAAATGAGGACACGTAGCACAAACAGACCAAATAGCAAATGAAACACAAAATGCATAGAGAGTTAAATCTCGTATCTCTGTAAGAAACTTAAAAAACGTCCAAAAAAAAAGTAAGACATTCATTATAATAAGTAGTTTCATATGATTTGCCCTCACTCCTTCTCGGCCGTCTAACATTTATTGTCTGCGATTACGAGAGAGGAGATTTATGAACGTGATAATTAAAAATGTCCCCCGCGCCCTCATGTCCCCCCCCCCCCCCCCCCCCCCCCCCGGAGGCAGGATGGGAGTAAACTGTGCTCTGCATATCTATGCGTCCGGGGCCGACATAGGTCAAATCAACCTGCAGCATCGCAAATTATCTTTTTTGTATGGGTAAACTGCCCCACCCCACAGGCACTACGATGTAAGTCCACAGATGTTAACATGTACGATAACCTGTGGCCATGTAGGCAAGGCCACGCTGCCAGGAGGAGAAATGCTCATGTAAATAATGAATTTGAGTGGATGACTAGGATTTGACTTGGAATAACAAACATTTGCAAAACAAAAAATTAAATAAAATAATGATGAATAAATCAAAGACTCGCCTGAAACATCTTTTATTTATCAGGGGATCATCTGGGCATTGTGTCGAATGGAGCCCTCCGAGCACTACATCGCCAAACTTTACATACTTAACAAGGATTGAACTTAACCCGTATGAATTATGGAAGTCAACCAAAGCCATTTGAGGCACGTTTCATTTTCTTTTTAGATATGCTTGTCTCGTTTATGCCGAGGACCATTTTGATGTTGTCTGCCTCTTTCAAAACAGTACAGTGTACATCAACAACAAGTAGGCCTACTTTTGTGGAACAATTAAACGTAAAAGGGCTAAGCAGATGACACGCACAATATGCAAGCAAAACATAAAAAGAGACACACACACACACAGGTGCACATAGAAAACCCACAAACATAAACACAAAACATCACAAAAACACATCAGTCACATGAAGGGAAGAGAAAAGTATGAAAGGTGCCGTGTTTAGAAAAGGGAGCTCTTCATGCTCATGCTGCTGAATTATTTATTCTATTGAGATGTTTGTCTAGCTGTCTTAGAAGAAGTTTGTTTGGATTTGGGAGCTGGCAGCCTGTCAACGTGCGGGAAGTCAGTAGGCGTGTGTATTTGCGAAAGGAGTGTTTGTGTGTGTGTGTGTGTGTGTGTGTGTGTGTGTGTGTGTGTGCGTGCGTGCGTGCGTGCGTGCGTGCATGTCTGTGGTGCTGCTGTGTTCCTTGACACCCGTCGTTGCACTGTGTTGACACTGGACTGAGGCATCAGGTTGTCACCCTTGCAAAATCACCACGACAACCGGACTGTTGCCAACAGAGACAGGTGAGGCGCGCTCCAGGTTTGCACGGGGCGACAAGGTGTCAACAAGGAGCCCAGACAGCGCAGCACTGTGCACACGCTGTGCACTGTGATATTAAAACCATCACGTCTCAATGCTTTCTGCCTCTCCCTGTGTGGGAGACAGAGAAAGAACGAACGAAAGAACAAAGGAAAAGAGGAACAAACAAGCCACGGATGAATGAACTAAGTAAGAATGAACAGAAGAACAGTCAAAAGAAGGAAGAAAAGAAGGACAGAGAGAACGAAAAAATAACAAAATTTAAGAACGAATAAAAGGATGACTGAACGAAGGCGTGAAAGAAGAGACAACGGAATGAATGGACAAAAAAACGAATGGACACGCAAAAGAAGAAAGGAAAGAAAGAACAAAGAATGAAAGAAAGAACCAAGTAATGCAAAGTATAAAATGAGGTATAGGCTAAAGAGGGAAATACATAAAGAATACCACCAAGGATGGCAGCTGAGAGGCTTGGCCGTCACCAAATAAACTGAATTTTGAGTTTGTACTTTCCGGAACCAAGTAGGGGAATGGGAATATGGGTCTTTCTTGGTTAGTTGGTGTGTGTGCTGGTGTGTGGATGTGTGTGTGTGTTGGGATGTTTTCACAGAAACAGAGTGTGTTGTACTGCATGTGCTCCGAGCATCAACTCTAGACTAAGCCCTATTATGGCCTCGGTGCACTTCACAAACTGGTTACAGCACGTCCCTCCCCGCCGCAAACTGAATTTGTCCAACCACTGGTAGGCCCGGCGCTAAGAGGAAAATGAACACTACATCTACCCCTGCAGACCTGCAATCTAAGGGAAATCAAGCCACACACACACACACACACACACAGATAGAGAGACAGAGAGAGAGAGAGATAGAAAGAAAAGGAGAGAAGACTGGAGTACAACACAGACACATACTGGTACAGTATGTGGTCCTAGCATTAATCAATGCCTGAAGCGCTGAGATGCTTGCTTGGCCACACACTACTTCTCCGCTGAAACATTTCCGAGAGTGGAAAGCTGAAAGCTGAAAGCTGAATATAGAAATTAAGACAGACTGAAATGAATATTGCTTCCTTTTGATTAAAGTTAAACAGGCAATAAACAGAGATGGTAATGTGTAAGTAAAGGATGTCTGGCATTAGCACGCTCCGCAGCCAAGGGGCTGCCTGCGCCTTTACAAAGCCCTGTGTCATTTCAGGTTGCAGAGAAACATGTGCTGAACCACACTGTGACACGGTGTATGAGACTAGTAGATGATAATCAATTGATTGCATTATATAGCGCTTTTCTAGGGACCCAAAGCGCTTTACATAGTGAGTATGTGGGGGGTGGGTATGGGGTATACCTCATCCCCTACCAGTTTGTAGCACCCGCTTGGGTGATTCACGGCTGCCAGTACGCGCCAGAACACACACCGTCTGTCACAGTGGAGAGGTGCGGAATGATGTAACAATCCAATTACAACAAGACACCGGGTGATGATTAGGGGGCCATGTTGGTACAACAGACGGATTGGGAATTTGGCCAGGACACCGGGGTTAGCACCCCTACTCTTTTAATGAGTGCCATGGAGAGTCTTAAGTGACCACAGAGAGTCAGGACCTCGGCTTAAGGTCTCAATAGATGGTGATCTTGACAGGACGGAGTCCTCGTCTCTGTCCCAGGGTCTTGGGGATATTACATAGGACAGAGGACAGAGGACCCCCTACTGCCCCTTTAACACCTCTACCAGCACTTACTGGTCTCCCATCCAAGGATTGACCAGGACCAGCCCTGCTTAGCTTCCAGAGAAGCTAGTATTGCTATCCAGCTAGCCATTTTGCATCTTGCATTGGGATATTCTATCAACTTTGCTCTTTTGATTTCACTTTGGCCAATGGTACATGGTTGTCTAATACACTGCACACATTGAAAGACTATTTTTTTTATTCATAGTCCTGTGCCCGATGGATGATATAATAGATCATGATCCATACACACACAGTTGTTTTTGTTTTGTTTTTTATTTGCCCACCCATCTGTGTTCATTAATCCAGGATTAACAATCTCAAGATAGACTGACGGCATGCTCCTTCTGCATGAAACAACACTGATCAGAGGGCCCACGCCCCTGCCATGTGCACGCAGACAGTCTGACAGATGCACATCACATAACCATTTCTAGGTACATCAAATCAATCTACTCTAGTGGAGTAAGACACTCCCATAAACATAAATACACACAGACACACACACACACACACACACACACACACACACACACACACACACACACACACACACACACACACACACACACACACACACACACACACACACCGGTTGTGTGTTATCTTGGGAATGGCAGGAGCTCAGTGTTGCAGTATTTCATGGTGACAGGTTGTGTCGCATGTTTATGTGTTGACCGGTGCAGTTCAGAGAGCTACCTCCCAGTCTGTACGGATGTATGTCTACTTAAGATAAAAGATAGCTGTTCCGCACACAAACACACACTAGATAAACACAGTAGACAGCGTTGCATGTATTGTCGTAGATAAAATACTACATCTAAACAAAAACTAAGAGAGATCGAGGAAGCCGAAGGTTTGAGTGCTAAAGATTTTATTATCACTTGAGAACAAGCAACGACAAAATCCTGAGTTGGTTTGACAAAGAACTGAACAGCCACTCTCTGGCCCCTGCTCTTATGCTCCATCGTGCCCATATATCATCCATACGTTGTTACCCCATCCCATGCATTTTCCCTTATTGGGAACACGTGGTGCCATCTCCCTGCATTCTTTGCTTATATGGTGACATATTGCCCGTCCCCATGGACCTCCTTGAGGCCCATCTAAACAGAGCGTTCCTTCTGAGCAGTCCCAACATTCTAAGAACATATATCAGATACACAGAGAATTTCTTTGGTTGCTCAATGTTTCTCCACACTTATTTAATTAATATAGCATACTGGGCAAGATGTTGACTGCATATTGCTTAACAAATTTCTCCTATATATTCCCCCCTTTGGGACTTACAAAAGTCCCAAGAAATCCCATCCCATTACTTTTAACAATTTTGAAATAATCTAAGCTACTTGCCGGACTGCTAGATGAATTATCAGTATTCACATTTGATTACCTGGAAAAAACATACTTCATTGAACATATCAGGACTCTCAACCTGTATGGCTTCAGGGTTCTCAACCTGTACCTTTTCATGAAGCTAAAAAAAGATTACCAAATGTGATATACCTTTAAGTGTTTCCAACCCTCCCAATTGGTGTCAATTAAATGGTGATAAAATATTTAACGAAAATGAAAAACCTCCTATATGGAAATCCTCAAAATGTAAAACAACATTCGTCAACAATCATAATAATAGACAATATAGTAAATTACATTAGTCAACAAAAATACATGATAAGTCAAGTAGAGCCTTGCATGTGTTGTTTCCTTAATAAGTGATTAATAGTGAGTAATATGATTACAAAATGTGACATAAAAATTCTAACTAAAAACATAATAAAAACATAATCATACAGTGTGCCAATGGTTAATATAATTGTCATGCATTCGAATATATGTGTATTCATGGACTTTCCGATGTCATTGGCTGCATCTGCTTCCATCACCATCTTCAGCTTCTGCAATTCTCCAAAGTCCCAGTGTTCAGAGTCAGACTCACATGGAGAGGTTACTAGCACGATCACATGTGAGTCTCCTCAAGGCTAGGTCAAGCACTCATTTGCTCAGCCTCCAGCATGGCCTTCAACATGGCCTCCAGCTCGACCTCCTTCGCTTTATCGTCACACCCATTCTGGTCCCCAACATATTCCCATTCCACTTGTGTTGTCTCAACTGTACCCCTCAATGCAACAATCATCTGCTTGTCCAACCTAGAAGCTATCATGGACCTTAATACAGGAATACAACAACAAAAAACCAATCCCATTATTGTGAATACAATCAAAACAATTACTCCTACTTTAGCCAGTATTGCTCCCCATTTTCCCATACTCAGTTCCAGCCATGTCAACCAATCATTCCCATGTCCCGCATTGTTTTTAACCTCCTGTCTTAGTCTTTTAAGTTTATTCATGGCTAGAGTGAACGACCCCTCGGGAGCGGTGTTGTTTGGGATAAAGGTGCAGCACATTTCTCCTATAAGAGCACAGACTCCTCCTTTTTCCACCAATAACCAATCTAGGGCTTGCCTATTTTGCCAAGTCATTTGGCTTGTGGCATGCAGCTGCTCACCTAATGCAGATAAAGCATCGTCCGTGTAATTAATGAACCTCTGTTGATTATAATAAATGTAGTTAATCCATTCTGCATTCTTTACTAGCCCGATTATTGGGAAGATAGCTTCAAACCCTGCTGCTACTTCGTTCCTAGCCTTGTATTTATGGGGTATTCCCCTAGGTTGTCCTATACGGTCAATTTTTATTTCTGGGTCCGGAGTGTACGCTCTTTTTCGCCTACCTTTGTTATTGTCTCCTAAGCTGGTATCATCATCCTTTATGGGAGGGATTAGTACAACAACAGATATTTACTGTAGTTACTCGACCCTATGTAAAGCAAACATTGGGCTGAACATGCAGGCACAATCCAAGAATCATTTTTGTTTACTTTAGGTTACCTTAGGTTTCCTCCCCGTTTTTGATACTCAAGCAACCCTTGCTTTATTTCTTCATTACAGAGATCCCAACGATATCTAGTATTTGTTACGTACAATGCATCTTGACGACTTCTAGCACACATGTAACAATCTTCTACTTGTATCTGTTTTCCAGTAAATTGAACCCATTTATACCAATTGTTTGACTGTGCCTTCTTGTACAACCAGTCTGCTGGTTTTACCACAACTACTGGTTTAATCGGATCACGCTTAGTCTGCCTCAGCATTTTTGTTGAAAAATTACTGTTTCTAATTTTGTTTATTACTTCAGAAAGGATTGACTGATTTGTAGTCGTAGATATATCAGAGTCTACGGTTAATATTTTATTTGCCTTGGTTGTAACATTATCCTCTCCTGGTTTGGTTGTGGGGGTCATTATTACCTCGTCCTGCATGGTCGTTGTACGATTTATTTCACTCCATAAGGTGGCTTCGGTTCCTTTGGTTGTTAAAACTTCCTCTGGCCTATTTTGCATTGATTGAGTGACCGTAACATGCTTTTGTATCATACAAGAGGTTCCTTCCCTTAGTTGATAAAATTGTATTGTTCCTATTCTTTTATTTGGAGGCTGCATTTTATCTATTTCTACATTGTGGTAATCTATGGGATGCCTCCATTGATTTGTAGGTTCGACCGTAAAACACCAGTGTTCATGCGTCCTTAAAAGGCCTATTTTGCATAGATCTTTTCCCCAGGCTAATGTTCTGTTTGGTTGTACAATTACTGCACACAGCCGTTCTCCACCTGCCAAAACAGTTAGGATAACAAATACATCGTCAAGTTCTGATTCTTGCGAGGGTAACTTAACATATAAGGCTTCTTTCTCTGACCTCTTCTTCCTTGCACTGCTTACTATTCCTGAATACCTTGGGGTTGGCGTTTCCTGCAACACTTTAATGCTTTCTCTGTTGTTACCATCTGATTCCTGGCTGTTCCCGGTCTGATCTGTTAGTGTGATTTCACCCCTCCTCTGGATCCGTCCTTGGGCCGGTGGGATTTGCCACAGGCTGTAGAGGATCAGGAGCAGTTTCGCCAGCTTCAGCATCATCATCATCCTGGTTGGGCTGGGTCTGGTCCTGGGGTGGTTGGTCAATGTTGGGTGGGGCTGCATCCAACTCCTCCCCACACTCTTCCCTCGTCCTGGGTTGTGCAGCCTTTGTGCAGTGGTTGAGGTGGTACCAGGTGGAACTCCCTTCCACCTGGATGGCAGTTGGAGTTGCATTGGTGACTTTGTATGGTCCTTCTCTCCTGGGCTGGTTCCACTTTCTTCTGAACACCCTCAGGTACACTTGGTCACCTGGTTCCACCCCCCTTGGTGGGTTCCTCCTCTGGCTCTGAAACTTTGTGTTTCTCTTGGTGGAATATAAACTCATGTACAGCAGTTAGTTGTCAAACATATTGTTCTTAATCCTACTTCTAATTGCTCTAACGGAGGTCCCTTATGGGGCCCTCGGATGACAGGTGAAGGCATGGGTCGACCCGTAAGCATTTCATGCGGGGTTAGATGTGCCGTTCTGTTAGCTTGCATGCGATAACTCATTAGTGCTAGTGGTAGTGCATCAATCCAATTCAAGTTAGTGCTTGTAGAGATTTTGTTAATTTTTGTCTTGAGCGTCCCATTCACTCTTTCCACCATACCTTGTGATTGTGAATGGTAGACGCAACCTAACCTTTGTTTGACATGCAAATGCTGAATCACTTGTTTGAGTGTTTTCTGAATAAACGCTGCACCATTGTCTGAGCTAATCTCAGACGGAATTCCAAACCTTGGCATGACTCTAGTCGGAAACTTGATTACTGTAGCCACGTTTTGGTCTTTTGATGGGACTGCTTCTACCCATCTGCTGAACCTGTCAATGATAACTAACATGTACCTTTTACCACCTACACTTTTAATCATAGTCCATGACCAAATGTCTAAATGGTCCTTCAGGTGTGGGAATGTGTCCCAACGGAGTAGTAATTGCTTTCCTTAGGCCTACATTGTTTTTTGCACATACTTCACACTCATTTAGCTGGTTATCAATCATTGTTTGCAATAAAAAACCTTGTTTGCTAATTCTCCTCAACACCTCCCCCCTTGCGCCATGGTCAAAACCATGCGCATTAGTGATGAGCATCCCCAACAGTGCTGTGGGTGCCAGCCTCATCCCGCTATGGGTTCTCCATAACCCTGTGGAAGTGCGTACAGCACCCCTCTTCAACCACATGTTTACTCACAGACACCAGCTTTCTCCTGCATGCGGACAACATCATCCTCATTAAATTATAAACAAACCTAACAATGCCGTTGGTGCAACCACCTTTAAAGTCCCTAACCTTAACTATCTTTGATTGAAACCAATCTATTGGGAAGGGAACTCAAAGCCAGTACAACCAAAACCAAAGGCCGATGTTGGTGGGTTTACCCTCAACCGCCTTAAAACCACACTGTTCCCGAATTTTAACCGAAAATGTCACATAATTCTGTATATACCGTGAAAGTCTTATGAACAAAACTGCGACATGCCTCTTCTAAGTCCACTGCTTCCGCTGCCTGAGCCGACATTTCTGACTCCTGTTCCTTCTCCACCTTTCACCCCACCCGGCTCTTCCAATGATGGTTGCAGCTCGTCACTTCATGACTCTGCCAAGTAATCGTGACTGTGCCTGCCTTAGGTTGTCCCGGGTTTCAAGGTGGGATCTTACCCGTCATTGGCTAACCAGCCTTCCATACTGGCTTATTGCAGGATGCCGTGCCTGGGATACAATCAATTTACACCCATTAGGTGGTATAGATTGCAAAGTGGAGGAATGGAGACAGAGTCTTCTTCCCCAGCTACTCATGCAGCCAAGTGTTTGCAAAACGGAGACACAGCAGGGTGCTTACCCTGTGTGTGTGTGTGTAATAATGGGGCGAATCAAAAAGTAACTTTCTAACAGAGTTAAAAATATTATATTATCTACTGCTAACATTTTATCAAAGCGTTCCAGCAGTGGTATTGGCGTCTGAAAGGTAAACCCACTACTTCTGAATGTAAATTGAGAACCTAGCATGTAGGATCCCTTCCCAGCAGATGTAACGCCAATCTATCCGTTTTTCTTGATTCTATATTTTCATTTATGTATTTTTACTTTTACAGCTTATTAAGATCATGTTCCATTTTATGCATTCCAGTCTTATTCTTATCATACCCAGATTTATTCAATTACCTTTTCCAGTGTGATTATTAATTTTATTTATTTATTTTAAATTTTAGAAAACACTAATCACAACTTAAACTTCCTTAAATG
Source organism: Micromesistius poutassou (assembly GCF_964030765.1). Taxonomy (NCBI): domain Eukaryota; kingdom Metazoa; phylum Chordata; class Actinopteri; order Gadiformes; family Gadidae; genus Micromesistius; species Micromesistius poutassou. Next base: position 10,227,410 of record NC_140274.1, read on the forward strand.
CATGACACTTATTTTTATCCATACTTTTTAGGTGAAATCACTTGGGTAATTGCAACACTGTCTTTAATTGTCCTTATAACTTCCTTTTGAACTTTGATGTCCATCCATGAGTAATAACTGTTGTCCTAGGAAGACTAAAACTAAACAAAAACTGCACCTGAAAAAGAAAAATAATTAGGCACGATATGGATATCTGAACATCTTTTATAAGTTAGTAATTGGTTGACAAGAATGTAGTCATAATCAATTATAGTAAAGACCATTTCCTTGTTAACACTATTGTTTATCTGAAGCATGTTTTCAGTACCCCGTATGTCTTCCCCCACTTTGAGTAGAGGAGTAACCTCCCTTATCTCGGCCCTGACATACACAAGAAGACAGGCTCACACTCAAACACCTGGTTCTTTCCTCCCCCACTCTTTCACCGTGGACAACATGAATTAGAAATTTGGATAACATTTTATCTTACTTATTTAGTCTAATTGTAGGTATTGTCGATTATCACCTCTAAATTATGTCATCACTTTTTAATATGATGTCTGTTATTACCATACTCCCTCAGGAGATATTTTATTTGTGTTATCTTTTTGGTACTTAAACCTCGTCAGGTCTGTTGAACTATGCATTAACTCCGCCCTCCCCGAGTCCTTTTAGGGCGGGTCCTTCTGCTCAGATTGGTGAGAGAGGATTTTCCCTGAACTCTTAGAAAGAGTCCCCAGCGCTGGTTGACCCCTGGACTTCTGTGGAGGAGCGGTGTGCATGCTATGGACAACTTTAAATGCTAATTGTTCATGTTATGGAGTCTAGATAATAACCCCTAAATCCGATTACCATTACTGCTCTTGGTGTCCCTTTATTAGAACAGGGTAAACTCCAGAAAGACTGTTTGGTGCTTTTCTCACCTTCTGTGATCTCCTAAGTTCCTCTCCCTTGATTTACTACCTCTGGGCTGGGCCCTTCCTCCTCTCTCTGCGTCTCTCTCTCTCTCCTTCTCTGTCCTGCACACATTCCTCACTCTTTCTACCCTCACTTCGTTCTACATCTCTCCCTTTCCTAATCGGAGTCTCCGCTTCTGATCTTTTTCCTTCTCTGTGTCCTTCTACATAAGACCCTCTGCTTTGAGGATCTCCGCTAACTCCTTCATCACCGTCATCATCCCATTCTGGAAAAAGAATGTCTCTGATACCTTTGTAACAATCCATGTGTATACTTGGGTCTGTCCCTCTCTGTGATCCACACGCCCCACCACTTTCTTTGTCTATTTTCACCTCCCCTTTAACATCCACGGTTCCTGATATCATTGGGTAGATTCCATTGTTGTAGGGTGGGGGCTGTACCACGGGAGATGGGGATTTTAGTTTTTTAACTCCAATAATCATTTCCCTTGCCGTTCTTTCTGTCTGTCTCCATTTTTCGCCTTCTTTTTTGAACATATTTAAGATTATCCTCTCTCTTTCCCTTTTCTCAATTGTTTTCTTCCCTTTTTTATTTAGTTTGTGATTTTTCATCATAACCTCCATTTCCTCACACACACTTGCATCAAATGTTCCCCCTCTGGCCATTTAGTGCCTGCCTTAGCAGTTCTTTTTTTCCATTTCTCAGAGACCTTTTCTATCTCTTCCCTATTCAGAGGGTTACTTTTAATCAATATTTCTACTGCTGTAGGTCCCATAGTACCTATTATTACTTTTAGTTGTATTTATTTATTTACTTAATTTATTTATTTATCTGTCTACTTATTTATTTACTTTATTAATTTATCTATCTACCTACTTATTTCTATATCTTCCTACTCCTATACACACTTAGAGGGATGGATATATGTGAATGGCGAGAGGTCTCTCTCTCTGCCTCGCTCACACTCTTCCCCTGCTCTCTCCCTCTCTTTGTCTTACTCACACACACATGCGCACACACACACTGACTCTGCTCTCTGTCCCACTCACACACTTACACACACACACACACACACACAGAAGGACTCTGTCCCACTCACACACTTACACACACGCACAGAAGGACACAAGCACACACACGCACGCTTGCTCTCCCACACGCAGACAGACACACACGCTGCCTCTGCGCTCTCTCTCCCTCTCTCTGTTCTTAGACAGAATAAACAAAAATAAAACGGGCCGTACAAGCCTCTGAGGTGAAAAAACCTAACTCGACTTTTAATACAGAAATAAAACGACTTATACAACTTTTTATAGTTTGTCGGAAAATGGTCGAATTTGTTGCACAAAGCTCCGAGTGAAATCAGTCACTAACTCGCCTGTAATCACAACAAAAAAGTTTGACCAGGCGTTATAGCCAGTCTCTTATTTAGACAGAATAAACAAAAACAAAACCGGCCGTACAAGTCTCTGAGGTAAAAAAAAACCTAACTCGGCTTGAATACGAAAAGAAAACGACTTATACAACTTTTTATAGTTTGTCGCAAAATGGTCGAATTGGTTGCACAAAAGCCCTGAGTGAAATCAGTCACTAACTCGCCTGTAATCACAACCTCACTCCGAGTTACTCCCCCCACCTTTTTTTTTCCTCCTTACTTCTCCGCTTTCACTCGGCTCTACTTTTGTACCCCAAGTAACTTTTCTCAACGGTTTTTGTTAGAAATGTCTTGGGTTGCTTATCTTTGTATTATAGGCCACAGGGCGGTGTCCAAAACGCTTTTACAGGACCCTACAATACCATTAGACAAAGAAGAACATGGACTGGGACGTCGCCCACCTCTGACAGGAATCTCTAACCCGCTTTATCATAGAAACACGGACTGGGACGTCGCCCACCTCTGACAGGAATCTCTAACCCGCTTTATCATAAACAAAACTCTCAGTCTCTACAGACGGTATATGAATATACCACAGTGTTAGTGCATGCACATACTCATCCCTGGCCCCTCTCTCTCTCTCTTTATCATATATACTATGGTTCGTTATTTGAAGGGACACTTTACTTACTGCTTAGCGTTAGGATCGGGTTGGCAATGATCACACAGATTTACTAAACTAATAAGTAAGAACAATGCTTACCTTTCTCAGTTCGAGTGGCCACTCTTTGTTTGTGTGACCCTTGCCGGTCCCCGACCTGCGGCCTTGCAGCTTTGTTGGTCCCTTTTCTTCAATCCTGTTCGTGACGCCAAATTATGTCGTAGATAAAATACTACATCTAAACAAAAACTAAGAGAGATCGAGGAAGCCGAAGGTTTGAGTGCTAAAGATTTTATTATCACTTGAGAACAAGCAACGACAAAATCCTGAGTTGGTTTGACAAAGAACTGAACAGCCACTCTCTGGCCCCTGCTCTTATGCTCCATCGTGCCCATATATCATCCATACGTTGTTACCCCATCCCATGCATTTTCCCTTATTGGGAACACGTGGTGCCATCTCCCTGCATTCTTTGCTTATATGGTGACATATTGCCCGTCCCCATGGACCTCCTTGAGGCCCATCTAAACAGAGCGTTCCTTCTGAGCAGTCCCAACATTCTAAGAACATATATCAGATACACAGAGAATTTCTTTGGTTGCTCAATGTTTCTCCACACTTATTTAATTAATATAGCATACTGGGCAAGATGTTGACTGCATATTGCTTAACAAATTTCTCCTATAGTATCAACCCGCAGAGTCCTGGACCAATATAACACACAGCCGTTTAATTATCTGCTATTAGTTTAGGGCTTTGACTCGTTCATAACTTTGTTATGAATCATTTCATTTGAATATTAAAAAAAAGTATAATATTCGAACAAACATTAGGCAGCCCTTAATATTCAAACCTTTTATGAGCATTATTTTTTGTAAACGGGTCGTAGACCGACCAATTTCACGGATTCCTGTGAGACCAGGTTGGCTTAATTACATCTGTCGCATATTTAAGGTGAAAACTAAATGTCAACGGAAAGAGGCGGTGGTTGCAAAAAGTATTTTGATCGCTTATTAAGTTCACTCGTTGCTTATAATGGTTTATTTGTTTCCCAGTATAATTTCCTTAATTTAGAAGACAGTTTTGTTAATTTTTGAATTGTAAAAAGAAATGAAACAAACAGCCGAGACAATATCCTTAATTCAAACATGCTGTTTAATTTGCCCTCAATTGGCATATGGATGCGAACTTGGAATGAACATGCGCAATGGGGATTTCTAAAGGTTACTGTGCAGTGGCGGAGACTGCAGGAGCTGAAACATCACTACGGTAGAGCTAAGAAGGTTCTACGAGCGCTTCAGACCAACCTTACCAACGAACGACGTACGAAAGAGATTTGTAACAAAAAACGTTTCGAAACACGCAAAATGTTAAGGTAGAACTTAAAGAAGAGGTTACGAATACCGGCGCTTTTGCGCATGGCAAGGCTATGTGCGCGGTGCACCAACCTTTTTTATGAGATAGAGAGACCCCCTTAAAGATGAAAAGATAATTCAAACCCTTTGCCGGCAATTTAGCCTACTATCGAGTTCACTCACCGTGTGCCTAATGCTTTACAACATTTCCACCCTCTCCATCAATCAACATATTTTTAGGCTTCAGTGAACTATGCTATTGCTTTTATAAATAAATAAACAGTTAAAGTTAGGCGCGGCGTGATATGGAACTCTCCAAACTGATTGGATAATATGCCCATTATACAACAGTTAAGAACCAGAACCATCAGATCACTTGATTTAAACCACCCGTTTTATAATAATACATATTCGAATATATTTGAATATTAATATTAATAAACAAACAAACTTCGAATATGATTTTTGGGCAAAAGTCAAAGCCCTAGTACATCTGAACCTGCATATAATGGTACATACTTAACGTGGATTATTTATTACACATTGATTGTGGGTAATGTCATGATTATTACGGTCTCCTTTTTTCTTCTGTGTGCGTATGAGTCCTATTTGCGTACGTATTGTTTCTTCTTCTTCTCCTCCTCCTCTCTCTCTCTCTCTCTCTCTCTCTCTCTCTCTCTCTCTCTCTCTCTCTCTCTCTCTCTCTCTCTCTCTCTCTCTCTCTCTCTCTCTCTCTCTCTCTCTCTCTCTCTCTCTCTCTCTCTCTCTCTCTCTCTCTCTCTCTCTCTCTCTCTGATGAGTAATCTGCTCGTAAACTCTGATATATGCCCCTATTACTCTGTCCTCTATAATGCTGGCAGCATTATTCATTAAATGCAGGGGGACACCGACACAAGGCAGAGTAATAAAACAATCATATTAATAACCGATGTTTGGATTCACTCTCTTAATTAATTATCTGCCTCCATTGGCGATGTTGCCCTTCAATCTTAATGCATGGGGTGATATCCACAGTAATGGGACACCTGAATAAAAATGCACACACAGGATGGGAATTCGCTGTGTTCCATTTGTAAGTGCGTGCGAATAATTACGTCATTAGGAAAGATGTGCGTCTGTGTCTGTTGGTGGGTGGATGTTATTTCTCAGCGTGGTGCCTTTGTGGACTTGATTCCCCCCCACCTCTGATTTACACGTGCCATTTACACACACTTGAGTACAGACTCCAGCCACTTAATAATAACGTAATTTTCCCTTCAAACACTGCAGCTATGCAGCTTTTCCAGTTAAATGGAAAAATGGAAAAGCAAACTTTAATAAATGTCAAGAGGAGAACAACAATTTGGTCAAGAGTTAACAAGTCGTTAACAGTGAATATTGTCTATTTTTTCCCCCTTTTAGATTTTATTTTAAGCTTGGCCTTAGCAACAGACTGCTTCAGGAAATGGAACAGTACAGTTTTATTGATCAGTATAGGGTAACTAAAAACCATCATGTGGATTTTTTATACAGAGAATATATTTTTTACATAACCTTCTTTCATTTACATTTGATTCTGCAATGGATTTCCAAATTGATTGTCTCTTTTCCTCAGACTCTCTTTCTTTCTCATAGTCTCATAGCTTCATTGAGTGGTACTCCACATTAAGCCCTGATTGGTTGAGCAGGGACTGTGACATTTCTCCATCGCTTTGTAGAAAGCATTGTTGTCTCACCCGATTACTTTTTCCCTCTTCCTCCACACAGCGCAACGTCCGGCGACCACTTTTAGGCTTAGTGAATGTCAGTGCGCCCCGATGGAGTCACCTACAGCAAAGTGTGTGATGGTTGGAAGGCATCGACTCACCCTCTTTCCTGCTTCTCCCTGATCATACTCTCTTTCAGCTGCTGGAGTCTTTCCTCCATCCATTCACTCTCCTGGGCCAGAGTGACCGTCTCCATACGGAGCTCCTGCAACTTCCTATAGGACACACACGCCCACACACACACACAATCAATCAGCAGAAATCCATCATACAAACGGCCAGGCGCATCGACCTGGCAAGGGGTGGCTTTCATCAATCTGTTCAATTCATCCACGTCTCTTCGCAAACCCCTGTTGCTGTGGCTGATCAATACTCTAATCAATTAGTCATGGGATCAGAGACCACCTTGTCAGGCATCAATTCAATCAATTTCATGTCAGGGCATGAGGAACTACAGTATTGGAGATTAGGGCTCTGTTTAGTATTGGGAAACATAAGGGAGGCTAGCAGCACCCAACAGCACGAATGTAGGAGACAACAGAGGATGGCCGTTCTGCTTAGGATTAAGGTGTTAATCTGCTTAGGATCAACCCCACAGTGACCACAAATGACATATTGAATGACTTCCATGACCATAGCTTAGTTACCTCCCATTGAGCTTGGTAGATTTGGCCTTGGTGTTGGGGATGACCACAAAGTCATTCAAGTTCATGGTTGCTCTGGCTGGAGACTCGGGTAAGACTGCTCCAGTTCTGACTGGGCTTTTACAAACTGTCAACTGTCAACGGTCACCTGCCAAGAAATATATATACAAAAATGAATAAATGATGACGTAAATAACAATGTCATTAAACAAGCTTTTGGAATCAAACAGTGCCACAAATTACTATAGTTGGAATGAAATGAGGAAGATAACCGACATAAAATGTTTTAACAGACAGTTAAAACAAGCAATCCGTTGCATTTAAATTGGATTTGGCTGACAGAATAATTTACTTAGTAAAAGATGACAATCTCTTCAGGCAGTAAAAGCCAATTAGGGAAATGAGCCCGTTTCAAATCCACAGCGCGGTACCTTCAGAGTCTGGATGTTGACACCTGCTCGCGTTGGAAGCGATGGAAGTTCAACAAATGTCCATCATTCACGTCGCTAGCTTCATTAACGCAACGGCTTTCATGATTTGGCCTGACAATTTAAATAACGCAAACGAAATACACTACTGATGTAACTATCCCCCGAATAAACCTACCTCCGGTTCCACTTCCTAGTGTATTGTTTGAAACACAGGATGACTGCAAAGGTCCTGCTGAGGGCAGCGTCTATTTTGGTTACCGTTTCTATGGCACCGCCGCTCTCGCGAGAAGTGGAGACTGTACAAGCAGAGAATTTAAACAGGAAGACGGGCTCTGGTACAAGTCAAGTGTTGGCTGCATATGGGGGCTGTAATTTCTGGCCAATTAAAACCTCAAGTGAGGAGGATTTTAAAACTACGTTTACACAGCCACGAAATAGTTTATGCATGTAATTACCATTGTTACGGCCAATGGCAATATTATGCCCTTAAACATAGGCAATATAAATGTCTGGTGATGACTATGCTTGCAAAACCTCCCAGGGGAAATAAGCAGAGTTATCGGGAAGACATTACACAGAGACCTATTTACCATGTCGATCGTTGGAGACAGAATTGTGCTTAGTCATAAATAAATAGGCATGCAATACAAATATCAAAATGCCTTAATTTAGTAGTTAACTTTATTTGATCCATTACAATCAAAATATAAAATATGACTATGTTGTAAAAACGTGTTCCTAAGAAAAGCATCATTAAACATGTAAAATGTAAAAAAAAAAAAAATGTATTCAACACCATCTGCCATTTTTATGGTGGTGGCTAACATGTTCTGGAAGAATGCAGTGAAAGATTGAAGTGAAAAGGAAAAACAAAAGGCTTACTTCAGCGAGCTTACTTCTAGTATTTCATGATGTGTGTATCTTCCACCTCATTTTAAATTCTCAATCCTTCTCTACAGTCTTACTTACTTAGCTAAAACAGATTAAGACAAACTCTGAGCATAATTTAACATTTACATTTTTGGAAAGTTTCCAAAAATAAAGCACTCTGTGCGTATGTGTTCATGCATGTGTGTTCATGCGTTGTGCGTGCATGAATGTGCCTGCACACGTGCATGCACACACAAGCGTGTCTGTGCACACGTGCAGGCACACACAAGCATGTCTGTGTCTGTGTCTGTGTTAGTGTGTGAAAGTCTTTCATAACATTTCAGCCCAACCTCATTTGTATTCCTTGAGAAAATTAACTTTATGATCTGCTAGGGCAAAGGCAGTCTTCCACTTTAGGCCTTGCCCTTTCAGTCGCCACCTTCATCCATCTCTCAGTCCTTCCAGCACACCCACGCCTACTATTATGGACATCTCACTCTGAAATCCTTCTATTCTCCCTCTCTCTCTGACCCATTGTATTATATTGTGTCATATCATGTGTGTGTGTGTGTGTGTGTGTCTCTCTCTCTCTCTCTCTCTCTCTCTCTCTCTCTCTCTCTCTCTCTCTCTCTCTCTCTCTCTCTCTCTCTCTCCCTCTCTCCACAGCCAGACGTACGTGAGCCAGCATATTGATAAGTAGAAGAGTGGGATGAAAAATGAATGAATGGACATGAACAAGAGAATGATAGAATGCATGCAAGAGGGCTGTGAGGAAAAAGGACCAGTGGTTCTTGGTTAAATGTCACAGCTATTCTATTCATTCGGCACATGTCATTCTTTATCTTCCGCTGGCTTCAACTTCAACCAATGTCATCTTAAGCCCAAATCAACTGTTTGGAAGCAACATTTACAGACATTATTTTGTGTATGTCCTGACACGACCGTGTGTTTTGGGATTCATGCAGGGGATAAACAGTATATATATTGACAGACTGCAATTGTTTTGTTGTTGTGTACGTGAAAACCCTTAGAATGAAGACTATTTTGAGGAGCAGAGGAGCAGAGGTATACAATAAAATACATAGAAATGCATAGAAATATAATAGAACAGAAAAAAACCCTCTTCTGTCCATTCCCTTGGTCCCTCTTTTAATTTTTTGTGTCTACGTGTGGTGGAGAGAGCGCAACAAAGGAGCGTACAGGAAAAGTAGATTGAAGTGAATAAAACCGATGTGCACATTCACCAGAGGTTCAAGGCAAGACAGGGACAGGAGAAAAAAAAACAATAAGAAACTAAAATGAACGTTAACGTCAAAATGAACAGCACCCAATGCCCTCTGACCTCCAAATGGTTGAAGGCAGTGATCCTGTTACCAGTATAACAAGGAAGTGTCCGAGTTGGTCTACTGAGCATCACGGGCTGATCACAATGTCAAGGCTGCAGCCTTGCTAGAACGCTTCCTTGCGAGTTGCGTCCTATGGAGATTGAGGCAGTGCTGCCCAGTGTTTGTAGCGTTCAGATCTTGGAACGACTTGCTAGTGTGGAAGCGCTTCCGCCTCCGCTTTTTAATACTGCTCCAGTGGTAAATATTGTAATATTTTAATTGTTGAAATTGTTATTGGTGGCAGTAGTTTGTTCAAACACCAGCTACATACAAAACAAATCAATTCATGCAAAATATAGCTTATGATAAAAAAAATAGCACAGGTCTTCATTTTTTGCATTTACATGATTGATCTATAAAAAGCAATACGTCACAAAATATTTCTGAAAAGGAGGATCCAGTGATGCATCCTTAAAAAATCTCGGAATTCTCAAAAACAAAGGACGCGAAAAGGGTGCGAATTTCCGAGGGTTCTCAACATTTGAACAGTGCTTGTCGGCGTTCTATGACGTAGCGTCCTTAAAAGGGCGGCCGTTGAGCATGCTTCCTTCACATTGGAGAACAGCCACAGGCCACAGATAGGCCCACACTCAAAGTGCTCCCGGCGGAAATAAATCAACAATCAGTGCAGCTGCCAGGGCTCAGGGCTCATTAGCAGGCCTATAAAACAGTGGCAGCCTGCAGGTTGCTCCAGAGAGATGCTGCTGGTGCTCAGTGATTGGTCGTATGCAGGGTTTTTTACCTACGGAGACAACGGACTGGAACGACGGACTGGATGTCTTTCATCAATGGCCATTGGCTTGCTGCGTACTCCAGGCTGTGCCTGTGCTACACCTGATCCCTTCTCAGAATATTCTCTGGTACCATCTGGTCCAACAAAGCCTCCACACTGTGCCAGGGCTCTGTGTCTGGATGAACTGTCTAGAGTCTAGACCGTATCACACTGGGTACTTCTCAAAACATGCTTTGATTTGGGACGGGACTTTAGATCAGGGGCTGATTCAGCCTTCAACCAAAACCTTGACTTGTTGGATTTAAGTAAGGCGAGAGAGGTGCAGGTAAGGGTAGCTTATCGCTCCATGTGATAGACTGTTCCACAACCCTTTCCATTGTGGGGAATCTCCTTGTACCTGAAGCCATTATCTCCCAGCTTTCTGTTTATTTGATTTCTGCCTTTGTGTATTGAGGAGACACTGCAACAGTTAGAGGAAAGGAGGGGAGAAGGAAAATGGTTCAACAAAACAAGGGAAACATAGCAACCTTTTTTACTTATAAATCAAACCGCTAATCAATGTAACAGTCTTGTGTAATTGGGAGGCATTTCATCTTCCCAAAAAAAGATGTACGTTCACTGTTCACTAAAAAAAGCCCCATTATGTGATTGCAGTACCATCTAAATCTTCTCCAAAACTTTATAGTTTCCTTGGCTGGCGCCCAAGTGTAAATTGAGTGATTCAAGGGTCTTCTGTCCACAAGGCATCTAGCAGCGCTGAAGAGATTAGACTTTAGAGACTGACGACAGTTGCAGCTGTTGCTATGCAACAGTTGGGGCAGAAGAGGGCGCAGAAGGGAGGGGGGGCAACTCACTTGCATTATTATTTTTTTCTCTGAGTTTTGCTAAATAATGGAAGTACATTTATCGTCTTGCTCTGGGTGCCCAGAACCCAAAAGACAAGATTAGCTCTCAGCGCTGTTGAATACACCCAATGTCACGTCCTCCTCACCAAGGGTATTGAGCCTGGAGCTGCCAGGAGACAGACAGACAGACCATGAAGTAGTGGACTCCTACTGTCATTGGTTTTTACCTGCACCCTGCTGTAGGAAGGTGTGTATGTTCATAGTGATAAAAAGAACAGGGGTGAAGTGACACATGTGTATTAGCCTAAAAAAAGGGGATATACAAAAATATAACAATATCCACAATATTGAAGTTTTTTTTTTTTTTTAAAAGGGCTTAAGTTCATGGGGTGGAATTGATCGAATTGGATCGAATGTAAGACTGAAACAGTGCGGACGCAATTACATTTTGAAATAAGTTAAGGAAAGAGAAACCGGCATGAACAAAAGACAGACGCAGAGTGTGTTTGCGTGTGGTTGTGTGGTGCACGTGTGCCTCCGTGTGTTGGATGGAAGCTCTAACTAGTATTGGACAAAGAGGGGAGAGGGTATGTACAATCAAGGGATGATAAAGGAAGTGAGAGAGAAGGCTCTGAGCAAGGGTCATCCACGTGGCGATGTCAGGAATCAAGGGCCCAGCCAGCCAGCCGGTCGCCAGACCTCAAAGAGAGACGTCAAGAGGGAGAGAGAGAAAGACAGAGGGAGAGACGCAGAGGTAATGAGAGATCTGTGAAAAAGGAGAGGGTGCAGAGGGCCCTGGACAGAAAAGGGCCAAGTGAGAGATTGAGTGATGTGGCCTGAGGCAGCGGAAGGCACACGGAAAAGTGGGGAGACAGTGAATGGGAAGAGGCGTGGGTCAGGGTCCCGATAGTGGGGGCGGATCCAATGTCTCTGAGTGCCGAGAGGCTCCGGGCATCTGAAGCTGATAACCTCCGCCCTGTGCCGCATGCACACACCCGTGTGCACGTCCAATTACTCTCAGAGCAAAACACGCACGCGCACACACACACAGACACACACACACACAGGGGCTCCTCCACAGCCCTGACAGGTACCTGATGGAGTGATGTTAAAGTGGAAACGAGAAGTACGGAGAAACGGGCCGAGAGAGGGAGAATAGGTTGTTGGTCTGAGGCGCCTGATGGCGGGCTGTCTGGTCGTCTGGTGAAGCCCACTGGGGTCTAATGATGACCCTAATAATCACCTGACAGGATGAAAGAGACAGCCAGCGGGCAGACAGCAGCAGGGTAGGATTGGATCCTGGAAGAAAGAGGAAAAAAGCGGGATGTGAGTATAGCAGGCATGGCTGTACGTCAGTTGAACACAATGCACAAATGAAATTGTACCGTGTGATGTTGGACCGACCAAAAATAAACCCTGTGGGGGAGAGCCTCAATTGAATGACCGTGTCACGAACTGAACAGGGGGATTTCAAGTGACTCACGCAAATCCACAGAGGTAAGAAGGGAACGCTGTGAACAATCCGCTAATTCCGTTTGAGGTTTCTGACTGTCGGCGGCGCCTCGGACAGTCTCGTTAAACCTGTGTCGCAATTATGTTACGAGTCGTTCCATTATCTCTTAAACCCATCGCTGGTCTATCTCACTCCGGGATTTGAGAGTGACAGTAACTGCTGTGTTCAAAATCTGGGTCAGACATGACGTTTAATAACTGCAGAACAAGCCCAAACTGTTTGATCACTTCTGCCTATTGTTCCGTGGAGGATTAGAGAGACAAATGGTGGCATGAAGGATTTGGAAGAGACAATTTACCCTCCAATTCCTGAATGTGCGTGGGAGCACAGGTAGAATAAATCTCTGATACTTCATTCGGGATTTTTTTTTGCATTACACATTATCTCTCTCACACACACACACACACACACACACACACACACACACACACGCACACACACACATGCACGCGCAGTCAGTGCCTGGACCCGTACTGCCACCTAGAGGCCAGTGCAGGAACATCTCTTTGGGCTGTCCCTTTCACTTAACTGAGCAGGTTTCCTGGCACAAGTATAGCTCACGGTCTCCAGGGCTATTATTATTATTATTTATGTAGGGTACGAGGCAGGAGGTATGCTTCAGCCAAAAGACGCACGAGTAGCCCTTCAAGAGGAGCACCAGATCAGAGAAAGGGATGGGCACAGTTGAACAGAGAGCCTGTTTAGAGTTTAAGTTCTGCTATGCACTCTTATGGAATGAGCGTTGGCCGGCCACCTTTTTACCAGCACATTGTTTGGAGGTAAAAGGGGGGAGACGGGAGGTGCTGTTTCCCATCTGCTGGTGTATCTCTGCCGAATTCACGTTGTGCCGTGCTTATTTTTAGGACTGCATGCAAAACAACATGCGGACCGCAAGAGAAATGTTTTGATTAACCACAGCAAGGAATAGCCTGAAATCACCCAAGCCCTTTACGTCATTTTCTCCTTGTGAAATCTGAGAGAATCACCTCATCCTTATCAAGTCTCGTCTGGACATGTTACGATGTCCCAAACTAGTAAAAGTCCTCAGGTCATCTCTGCTGTGGAGATTAATGACCGGGCTGCTGAGGTTGTGCAGCAGTATGAATATATTGGCGATGTAATTGACGACAAGCTAAAAAAAATGTTTCATGTGGAGGCTGTGTTTGAAAGAAAAATCAGCATTTGTGCTTTTATCATGAGCTTCAAAATTTTAATGCGGACAGTACCCTCATGAAAATGTTAGATTCCAGCTTCATTACATCAGTCCTCGAACTCTCCTTTGTCAGCTGGTATGGGTCACTTACTCTTCAAAAAAATAAACAGATTGCACGGTATTATCTAAGTGTGCAGAGAAATTGCAGGAGCGACTCTGAATGACGTTCCACATGTGTACAGGGTTAGGATTTTGAAAAAGACCCAGTCAGTCCTGACAGCCACTCCCTGTCCAAGGACACAATGTTGCTTCAGTCTGGTTGGAGATACACCCTGCGAAGGTTTAGGACAAATAGACTTATTATAATAATAAACATCCAATCCTGCTACCATTGGTATTTTCATACTCAGTTTATTGTTTGTTTAATGTATGTTCTTGTTTGTATAAGCATTTTACGTTGTGATTAATGCCATCATTAAGGTGGAGATTTATTTAAAAGACTATGTATTTGTTTTTAAAGTAGGACATGCAGCACATTTTCTGTTGCAACTCCAATTTGGAGAGTATGCCTTACTTGTTTTCAGCCTCACTTGTAAATAACTCCAATGACTGCATGCTAAATGAATACATGCTGTATGTTCCCGCTCTTTAATGTTTGAATGGTGGCCAGTGAAGATCTGTGTATTTTCCAGTGTTTTTACTGTGGTGAAAGTGAATAGGTCTGATGGAGCATAAACCTCAACTATGCAACCTGCTCATTGTTACAAATAATCTGTAAGTGCAGATTCAGCAGCTGGTCAGGAAATAAATAAGCAAAATACTTAATACACTATTAATTAGCATGGATTGATACCAACCCTACACTAGTCTGGCATCCGCATTGCAGAAATGAAATTCCAATGTTCAATTATTCTCTATCTTTAAAACTTAATTAAGCAGTCATTATTTGTCAAACCCTATTACATCTTGGTGCAAGCTAAGTTTGAATGTCTTTCCCCTATGCCAGAATGCATTTCCAATGAAACCAGTGTAATTTGGTTAATACTCCAAGAGAGAGAATACACAAAACTCAATAAAGTCATCTCTGGGTCCCAGCACAGCACTCCTCCTCTCCACCATCCCTCCCCTCCCCCTCCCCCCCCCCCCCCCCCCCCCCCCCCCTCTGTGCCGGTCCTAGATTGAAGCGTTAAACACTGCTTTGTGTTGGTAAATGTTTTTTAATTAGCGTTGTTTATCGCAGTTCATTAATCCAACACCCCCAACAGTCAACAATCCAGATTTAAGTGCATCATCCCGCATATCAAACTGCACCCACTAATGCCAATTATTAAGGGATTAATGGGCAGCTTTGCACTGTAGAAGGTCTATATCGACATAAAAGCACATACACACACGCTCGCAAATCATGTGCACACGAGGCAGGAGAGCGGATATATAGCTGGCTGGCTGAACTAGAGAGATAGATGTATGGATACATTAGTTTCTCTCTGTCACACACACAAACACACACACACACACACACACACACACAAATCCCATGCACCTCATTGTATTTTTCCTTTTCTCTCCCTTTCTATTCAATTAACCCAAAAATAAAAACAGTGACCCATTGAGATCAGAAGCCCACGCATAAACACACACACACACACACACACATACGCACACCCTCACATACACACACGCACGCGCACACACACACACACACACACACACACCAGGCCAGCTCTCACGATTGACAGTTTGTGTCATCACAGCATTTTCCCAAACAGGCACTGATTAAACAGCAGCTTAGAGCGCTTTCATTTCATGGAAGAACAGACAGCAAGAGAGGCAAGAGGAGAGGGAGAGATGAAGATGGAGGAGAGGAAGATATGAGGGAGGGAGAGATGGACGGACTCACGGACAGACAGACAGGCAGAGAGCGAGATAAAGAGAGAGAGAGAGAGAGAGACTGAGAGAGACTGAGAGGAAGAGAGAGTGGGAGATTGAGAGGGAGAAAGGGAAACTGAGAGACAGAGAGAGCGCTACAGATAGAGTAAGAGAGAGAGAAATAGACAGAAAGGGAGAAAGGGGGGGAGAGAGAGAGAGGGAGAGAGAGAGAGAGAAACAGGGACAGGGACAAGATGGATAGTGAGTGTGTATGTGTGTTTGTGTGTGTGTTAATGGAGGGGATGGGGCAGATTGATGGAAGGTAAGGTAAGAGAGAGTTAAGAAGTGAAATCAAAAAGTATGGCAGTAAAAGACAACATGGATGAACGGGATTAGTGAGAGCAGGAGAGCAGGAGGAGGAGGTGGAGGAGGAGTGGGGGGAGGAGACACCTATCAGCCCAGGGAAGGAGTGAGAGAGAGGTCCTGGAAGTTATGTTCATCAGGGGACGTTAACGGCTAAATTAAGTTGGCAAACTTAAGTTTTACCACTTTATTATGCATAATTACAGTCCATAAACTTTACTACAGGAACCATTTATCACTGGGATATTAAACTCTCCTAAATGAAAAAAAACAGACGATGGTAAAAACGCGGGCAATAGTGGAAACATGCTCATTTAAATACTTTCCGCTCAATAATGATACAATTCATCTTTTTGTGCATACCCCTAATTATGCACACACAAACACACATATTTATATATATACGGTGTGTGTTTACCAAACAGGGGAAGGGGGAATAAAAATAGAAACATATGAGCATATACTGCTGCCCCAACAATTTTCTAAGCTATCACACTACGTGTGTTTGTATCTGGTCGAGATACAAACTCAATACAGTAAATATGTAGCCTGAGGCACACTCTTGTGTGTGTGTGTGTGTGTGTGTGTGTGTGTGTGTGTGTGTGTGTGTGTGTGTGTGTGTGTGTGTGTGCGTGCGTGCGTGCGTGCGTGCGTGCGTGCGTGCGTGCGTGTGTGTGTGTCTGTAGGGGAAACGACAGGTGTCCGAGGGAAGCGCTCCTCTGTTGTCTGTACTTCAGATGTGGGCCAAGTTGCCATGGTGAGGAACTTTGCGCTAAGCCAATGGAGATATCTCGAATAAGTCTTTGAGACAAACAGACTATAGGCTACTTTCTTTTAGCTCCTGCCGCCCAACTGCATACATTGTTTTCTAAATAGGGGTGCTTTTTGAACACTTCTTGATGTACTGAGAGACGGGGCTCCATGCTTTGAAGAGCTCACTTGGCCTTAAGGGGAACTGTACAGTAGCCCTCTATAATACCTGCATAGTAATAGTACATGAATATTAATAACACATTGTTCCTTCCAAACTGCCGATAGATCATGCCAGACCTTTGCTGCTATAGGTATATGTGTGTTTAAGCGTGTGTGTGTGTGTGTGTGTGTGTGTGTGTGTGTGTGTGTAAGGCGGATGTGTGCACAGAATATGGAAAATATGGAACTACCAGAGCTCATGTTCTTGCAAACTATAGGCGAATGCACTCACGTTTTGAGAGCAGGTCTACAGCAAATAGCCAGCAGCAATACATTGTGTCCAGATTGCAGTACATTTGCAAAAACATATTTTGACTAGAAATAAGCATTGTGTCTATTACAATACCCCATACATGTTTATTCTCATTCAAACAACGTTCCACCGGCTTCGGAGAAGCCATTTGCCTCGGGTCACATCCAATGCTTAAACATGGAATAAAACCAGACGCAATCTACTAAATGCTCAATTACAGAAATACACTCCCTATTAGAGGTGACTCGACATCACACACACGCACACACACATGCCATTACCATGACGGCACACACTCACAAGGGACAGACGATTTCTGTCGGGAGGTCAGAGGTCATTGTGTGGTAATGGCAAGTCGTGCGACCAAACATGAAATAAAATCACAATTAGCGGCAGTACCATGTTCTGGTGGTTATGTTTGCTGACCCACATTAGTAAGCGGGTCAATTGATACCCAACCAAGAACATGGAAGAGAAGAGGAGCACGACAACTACTCTCACTCTTTTTATCGCCTTCATCTTCATCTCCTCTTCGTTGTTCCTCTCCATTGTTTTGTTTTTTCACTCGAAACCTCCTTACCCATTTATTTTTAAATTTCTTTCTTAAGGCCTTCCTCAATCCTCTCACCTCCTTCCCTTTGCTCTACCCGCCGCTGTGTTATTCGTTGCACTCGTGCTGTCTTCCTTTTAACCGTCCACGTCCTCCTCATAGCTCCTCATCTTTTCACCCCCCCCCCCCCCCCCCCTCCTTTTTCCACTCCTTCTACCACTTTGTTTTCTCCGCAATTTCTCCCTATTTCATATCGATCTCTTTATCCCCCTCATTATGTACTCTCTTTTTCTTATTTCATATTCTTTTCCATCCAACTGCGCACGCGCACCGCACTCACTGATCGTCAACACTCCTGCGTTTTATCTTCTTATTTGGGGTATTTTGTCCTAATAGATTTGCTTCACAGAATGCAAAGAAAGCAGAAGAAGTGGAATAAACACAGGGTTGAGAGGCCAAGGAAGAGAGGTGGAGAGATGTTGGCTCTGATTAGCCAGGTCATCCATACAATAGTCACACTCACCATGTCATGCATCCCCTTATGAGCCTCATTTGCTGATCTGCAGCATCCCTGTGCAGGCAGGCGGTCCACAGCATTTGAACTAATGTACGGCCAATACACTTGCTTAAGCCAATGTAATATCATATTGGGTATTGAAGGAAAAAGATACGCATAGCATGGGCTTTACAGCAGATATACCTTACTAAATGGTAAGCCAATCTATGAAGCGCACATGTGCACATTCATTGGTTTGTGCACTCACAGAACATGAACATGAATCGCTTTTTTCTCCTCTGCTTTTATCTCTTACACACACGCACGCACGCACACACACACACACACACACACACACACACACACACACACACACACACACACTAACAGACGCCAAGGTTTATTGAGTGATGATGGATGGTTTTCATTTAACAGCAAGTGTGTTGACATCGAAATTAATTCCCATATCCTTTGAATATCTGTGTGCACTCTAGTTTACAATATCGGACGAGGCGCGCACGTGCACATACCAACGTTAAGAGGAAAAAGCACATCATCAATCCTGATTTAAAGGCATTCCAAACTTCTGTCGTAGTTCTTACATAATAAGCTAGGCTGGTTTATATTCACTTCCTGCCCGTTTATCATTAGTTCTCCTCTCTCTTCTCTCTCTCTGTCTCTCTATCTCTTTTTTCCTGGAAAAAATGCAATATCCGGTCATTTTGATTTGACACGTGCACCTAATCATAGCGCAATTAAAAGCTAATTCCGTCACTGAACATCATGACAGAGAAAGGAAAAAAAGCTGAGCTTAACCACAAGAACCAACAAAGATAAGTACACACTCACCATTCACCAAAACATTGTGTTGTATAGGAATCGAGTGTGAAAATAATTTGTGTTCCTGCATTATTTCTGTCTCAGCCAAACTGTTGTGGAAGCCTTTTTTTTACTATACACATATTAACTCCACACATCAGCATTTTTCACTTTGCAGCATTAATAATGCATATGGTCACGCTTGCTCCGTTCCAGTTTAGTCTACTATACAAAAGTGTGCCTCTACTCAAGTTTGTAGTACCTACTGACTATAGGCTAATAATATCCATGTTTGTCAAACTTTTCATCTTTTCTGCGTGACATTTTTTTATATTTCAAATATATTGGCTTCAAAGTGGCCTATTCCATTAATGGAATTGTTTATTCACAGGGAAAACCTTTTACAGGCAAATAAGGAGTAACCAGAAAAAAATACTCATTCTAAGCATATAGTTTTGCCTCAAAGGCACATCATTCTGTTTTGTAAAAACGTTTTATTCTAGACACTGAGATGTTCTCATCTCATAACAATTCTTAAAATACTGCAGACCAGGTAATGTGCAGACCATATTCTAATGAACCAGAATCAACTATTATATCCTCTGGATATAACTTTATAATATATAATTGTGTGAATGACAGGAATGCATCGCACAAGGTTGAGCACATTCAAATCAATTCAAATTTGTATTTCATTAGGCTATTCTGCTTGGTGAAATCCATTCCGCAGAGGAGCCGTAGGTGGGCTGAGGTTGTACAAAGACTGTGTTTAACCGCCTTCCTATTTGTGTAGTGTGTCTATGTGTGTGTGTGTGTGTGTGTGTGTGTGTGTGTGTGTGTGTGTGTGTGTGTGTGTGTGTGTGTGTGCACACGCCCCCGCATGTGTGTTTGCCACTTTGTGTGAGTGTAGTGTATGTGTTCTGGTTATTAATCTCGGGGACAGTAAATTTAATTTGAGGGGGGCGCTAAAATTAACCAGGCAGAACCGAGATGAGAGCTAAATTACATGACAAATGCAAATTTGATTTATGCTAATTAGGCTGCAATCGACAGCCCAAACAGGGTTGAGCATGAAGACGTAGCGGGATTCACCTGTCCATAAACTCATACATACAAATGGGACCACGCTGCGTAGACACAACGCATTTACAGACCATTCAAACAGAAAACACCCTATACAGGAGCATAATAGCTAGACTCACACACACATAACAAACATAACAAACACTACAAACGCACATACACATTTGACTGACATTATATAACTACACTGGTGAATGTACTGACAGAAATGGCTCTCTTTAGGAGTCATCTACCGGGAAAGCGAGAGCAATGTTCTGGAAGGATCCAGTATAATATACGCAGTTGATTACTGTTTATTAGTCATATGTGAGAGATCAAGAAAGAGAACACAGATAGGAGTCTGAGAAG
Source organism: Micromesistius poutassou (assembly GCF_964030765.1). Lineage (NCBI taxonomy): Eukaryota > Metazoa > Chordata > Actinopteri > Gadiformes > Gadidae > Micromesistius > Micromesistius poutassou. Next base: position 10,247,770 of record NC_140274.1, read on the forward strand.
ATAGGAGTCTGAGAGAGTGAGAAAGAGTACAGCACCCACATGCACGCACACACAAACACACACACACACACACACACATACACATACACACAAACTCAGACACACACAAACTCACCACACACACACACACAGACACACACACACACACACACACACACACACACACACACCTATGGAGCGAAATGCAGTGCACTAATCATTTCCACTACTCCCTGTTCCCCCCCTCTCTTATCGCTGACCTTGCTTGTATATATCTTCATAAAAACAGGATATGGATGGAGCCCAGCTGCATTATGCTTCACAATAAGAGCATTGCACCAAAAGCACGAGCAGCACCAGCAAAGAAAGAAAGGCAAAGAAACAACAGAAGCCAGCGCACACACCCCTACAAACACTTACACACACACACACACACACACACCAACACACATACCCACACCCACACACACCCCCACACACACACAACAGGAACAAATAAGGGGCGGTGGATGCGGTAAACAGATGCGTTAGCGTTAGCGCTAGCACGGTCCTGTGCTTGTTTAGCCATGTAACTCAATTTGAAATGCTAACAGAGCTGCAGGCTCTGGGGCATGCCACACTGGGCTACCTTCATCAGCTCCGCTTTCTGCCAATTTAACTCCATTGTCTGAGAGCAGAGCACTGTGCGCTGGCCTCGTATTTCATACATAGTGAATAAAATTAATTGGGAAATTTGGGGCAGAAATAATTTGGGTGTCGCACACATTTGCATTGCAGATGAGGAGGAGAAGGAGTTGAAGGAAGAAGAGGAGGTGAGGAGGTGGAGGAGGAGGAGTGGGAGGAAGAAGAGGAGGAGGAGGAGGAGTGAAGATGGAGTTTGTGTGTGGCTTCTCTTGCGGCTTGTGTGTGTGTGTGTGTGTGTGTGTGTGTGTGTGTGTGTGTGTGTGTGTGTGTGTGTGTGTGTGTGCATGTTGGTTTATGTGGGGGTCTGTACATACGTGTATACGTGTGTGGGTAATTGCTAACATAAAGGCTAACATAAATGCTAATAGCTTTTACTGCTTTCATTACAATCTCTCATCAACATAGATGTAAAGGATTTGAATGTGGGGGAGACAATGTGGAGGGACGGGGGGAAGGATGAGAACGCAAAGAAAGCAATGATTGAATTATTCATGTATGAAATTACATGCATTTTTTCAAAAATGATTACGGTTACAAGAGGGCCACTTTTTTTTAATATTCATATTGAGATGTTGGTCATCAAAAATATGACTATGCAGGGAGACATATGGGTTTTTCAAGTAAAAGTGAAACTGGAATGGCTATCAAGATATTCACAAATGCACTTGAATGTAGTGCGGGAATCAGTGTAAAAAATTCGGTCTATACTGTAAAAAAAAAAGTTAACAAGTCAAGGAAGGTCACACTCACAATTCAATATCTATTAAGTGACAGATTTGAATACACTTGTACAAAGTTCCTAAAGTTAGCTGAGAAACATTCAGCGGGTGTTTATTTTACCGCTAGAGCTTCACTCTGTGCTGAAACCACAGGAACCTCCTTGTCACATAATTGCGCTTTTTTTGAGGTTCAAGGGCAGATGTTGGCTTGTACAGCTTGACTCAGTCCTGCTTGTGAGAGCGTTAGCCTCGGAGATCTTCAGGCTGTACTTTATGTCCATTACAAGGAGCAGAATAAATGCTAACATTTGGCTCAATATGCCAAACTTAGCCCTAGGCCTCCTGTACAGCTGCCATCCGCCACAGACACGCTTTTTAAATATTAGCATAACTATTACAACCTTCCCAGAAGCACCCGCAAGGTGGGTTAAAGAAACCCATTTAACTACCAGGAGAACCAGGAATAAATTATTTTCCTGAAATTGTTTTAAAGTGAACAAAGCCTAAATGTAAAGCAGGGAATAATACCTCATGTGGGTTTTTTGTAGTCATTGCAATCTCCTCCTCTCATCAGTAACATGCTTTCCAAATTCATTCCCCATCTGAATTTCCACTTCCATGATTCTGTAATATGACTGTACAAAAGTGTTTTCAAGATTGACAGATCCATTTAAAGATCCTTTGGCTGCGTTGTGTAACAGGTGGCATTCACAGCAAGAGTCCCAATTAGCCCAAATCAACCTGCCTACTTTTAATTGTGTTTGCTAATTTTTTTGTGTTTGTGTGTCTTTGTCACTGGTGCCAACATCACAGACAAGTTCTTCTCCCAAAATATATTACTATACAAAACATATATTTAGTATGTTATCAACAGTCAAGGGTGTAAATAAGCCTAGAGATAACGTCCATGTATAACACAGAGCCACACACACACACACACACACACACACACACACACACACACACACACACACACACACACACACACACAAATAAACACAGAGATAAAGCAAGCAAAAGCAGTTGACAAGCTCACTTACTGGCTGAATGTACTAATGGACTCAGGCCAAACAGACACACTAACACCCTTCCTCCCTTGACACACACATACACCCAGTCACCCACCCACCCACGCAGACACTCTTGCTCTCATTCCCCATCTCCCTCGTTCCCTGTTCATCCTTCTCCCTCTCTCTATCTCTATATCTCTCTCTCTCTCTCTCCCTCTCTCTCTCCATCTCTCTCGGACTCTCTCGGTGCTTCAGCAGGTGATGGAGCGAGGCCATTGGCTCCCATCACCTTGTGCTCAGTGATTGGCTGGCTGCCCCCGCAGCCGGCCAACTGGCATCCCTAATCATGCAGCCTGGCCCTGCGCTCCTGCTCAGCCATACAATCACTTCTAACACGCTCTTAGTAATACCCTGTTTTAGCACACACACACACACACACACACAGGCCCTGTGGTATCAAGAGTCAAGTCCCAGTTTCAACTGCAAACTGTTCATTATGTTTAGCCCATGAATGTGTTATCACACTGTATCGTGGCATACCATTACACAGTTGATTATATAATACTGCAGAGAGAGAGAGAGAGAGAGAGAGAGAGAGAGAGAGAGAGAGAGAGAGAGAGAGAGAGAGAGAGATGGATAGATAGACTTTTGGGTTTCTACAGACAGGCAGATACAAACATTTAGTTTAGAGAGTTTCAAGAGATCATAAAAACAACTCATCCAGTCAGTGCATATTGTCTAATTGACTTGTCACTGACTTTATATCAGTTGTTCACTTTCTATAATAATATAGATCATATATTTATAAATTACGTTTATTTATCATTTATACTTATTGTACGTGTTGAAATGTTATAAAATAACTCATAATAATCATAAAGTATGCAGATCATGAATTATAGTATCAGAGAAGAGTAGGTATTTTATAATATCTAAAACCTTCTACAGAGATACAAATGGGTCCTCTACCTCTCTCTCTACATACACACACAACTGTCAGGCCGGACTCCCACTGCCTGAGCTCTGGGAGTGTCTCCTCTCCCAGTGAAGGGACCTGGTGTACTGACTGTTCTGCAGAGCTCTCTGCCTCCACTGCAGCTTCACCACCTCTTCAGGGAACAGCCTGCGCTCATCCAACACTGCTCCCACAGCTGTGGGGACAGACATGCATAATAGACACAGAAGAAGAGAGTGTGTGTGTGTGTGTGTGTGTGTGTGTGTGTGTGTGTGTGTGTGTGTGTGTGTGTATACCTGCTCTGCTTGGAGGGCTGGTGGTTGTAGAAGTACATTCTTGTCTCTTGTGAAAGTAGCGCTCTGGGTGACTTCAGAGTTCTGGTCTGCATAACTTCACCACAGCTCGGAGCTCCTGGATGTATGTATATATGTATATAATATATAAGCACACATTCAGAGAATCAGAATCACAAAGAGTTGGCAGGCGAGCTTTCTGGTGCAAGGGATTTGATGGTATGGTTTACTGGTGCAGAAATACAAGATACAAAAGTATGAAACAGAAAATGTGCTGATAATACATGATGATACATTATACTTTTCATTTTATTATACAGTATGCTAATAAATAAATGTCTGTGGGTTTGCAAATAGCTAAATTGTTGTGGAAGGTGTGGCGGCAGAGTCAGTGGGGGTCCATGGCTTGTGACTAACTCTGCCAAGCCACACACACTCGTGCTAACACGTCTCACACACACACACACACACACACACACACACACACACAGATGTGCACACAAACAACAGGCACACTTACACACACACATACACGCACACAGAAACACACAGAGATACCAATTGGAAGTCAAAACAAAAGGAGGATGAGACAATGTGTGGAAGGGAGAGGCGTTTCTAAATCAGCGGTGGTTGGTGGTTAGACCCAACATTTACAAAGCCACCTGCGGGCGGGATGTGAGGGGGACCTCTGTGTCGTCAGAAGAAGTGGGCCCAGGTGTCTCGCGAGCTGCACTGCTGGAGCCACCGCTCTGTTACACTGCTACTGTCGTTATATTAACTACTAACATCCCTTATAGTGCCACCATCCATATCACTGTTACACTGTTATCACAGTCATCTGAACCAAAGCAGTGCCGAGGACGCATCCACTAACTAAGCACTAACTTTCACGGTGAAACAAGCTGGGAAGCATCAAAAGATATCAAATGTACCATTTCTTGAATAGACAAAGCCCTCGCCACACTAGTCACTGCCAAACAAACACAGCATTAGTCATGGCTCCGGGTTGTCATTCGGCCAGAAGAGATTCATCACCAAGAAGGGTCTCCTCGGTGGTCCCGCTCTTGGCCGGGGGTCCTCTGTGTGTGTGTGTGTGTGTGTTTGTGTGGGGGGAGGATGGCCATGAACCCCCTGGGTGTCTGGCAGGGGGTCCAGGCTGACTCAGAGCGTCCCGGTGTTGGGTCGTGATGCTCCATAGTGTGCTGGGGTCTGGCATTGCCCCAACAGCCAGTGATTCTCCTCCTGCAGATGCAAATGGGCGACAAGGAGGCTATAAACAGGCAGGAAGGAGTTGCAAGGAGGGGGGGGATCAGAGTAGGGAACGGGGGAAAGGGAAATGGATAGGGATCGGGTTTGGCTGAGTTTATCCGAGACAAGGGACAATGCAACTTAATAAATACACAAAAATGCCAGAATAGCCCAGTCTATTTTCCCATAGAAGTCCCTGGCCAAGGTGTTAAAAAGGCTTCCTAAAATACAGCAACGTAAAAGCAGAACGAGCCATGCAGTATAAAGACTGTAAAAGGAAACAGAGTCGTTAAAAACAATAAAAGCAGTAAGGGACGACAGGCAGAGAGGTGCTAGGGACAACATTTGGGCTTACGCTAGGCACAGGGTTAAGAATAGGAATAGGTTAGGGATAGGCTCATAACAAGTGCTTAGCCTAGACTTTTTGAGTAGCCGGTTGTGGTGTGCAACCCGGGACTTCAGTGTGGAAGTGTCGGGGTTAGACAGAGATCCCTCCAGAGCTCCCCTGCAGCGGGGTAATGCTCCGTTAAGGCAGCTCGTCAGCCCAGCAGCGCAGCAAAGGCCACGGCGCTCCCGGGAGGCGCTCGCTCTCTTCATAAAGTACACGTATTTAACCCTCCCTTTCACACTAACTACTCCCACGGGACGTACTATAAACAAAATGTACCCTCAGGCAAGCAGTTGAAAAAGGTTGAATCATTTATAAAGCAGATGAAAGAGGAATGCCAAAAATACTTTTTTTGTTGTTGTTGTTGCATGGATTACGTCCGATTGATTGGGATACAAATTGCTCAGGAAGATGCTTCTGGAATGTTTGGAGCTCTTGGACGCACTTTTACTTTCCAGTGAAAATAATATCTTATTCAGGTCCAGGGTGAATATTAAAGAAGCACACGAACGAACGCATAATCCTGCCTGATATCGTGCAGCCTTTCTACTGCTGTAAACACCCCAATTGCGAGTCTTATCTTATTTTATATTGAAATCACAAGTTGTTTTTGATCTTCCATTCGGGAGCTCATGCATGTTGCAGAAGGCAGGGTGGGCATGTGCTTGTTTTATTTTATTAGCTACATGACTGAACACATGTGTTTGCATGTGTCGGCTCTCGTGAGTGTGTGTGTGTGTGGGGGGGAGGGGGGGGAGGGTGATGCTTGTATGTTGTTCAGTGCGTGCATGCTTGCATGTGGTGTGGTAAAGCGTGTGCTTATGTGTGTGTGTGTGTGTGTGTGTGTGTGTGTGTGTGTGTGTGTGTGTGTGTGCGTGTGTGTCTAGGGTAATGCGTGCGGTGTGTACAGCGTGCTTGTGTGTGTGTGTGTGTGTGTGTGTGTGTGTGTGTGTGTGTGTGTGTGTTTGCATGCACGTGTGTGTGTGTGTGTGTGTGTGTGTGCATGTATGCATGCGTGCGTGGTAAATGATGCATGTGCACGTGCGTACACGTGCGTGTGTGTGTGTGTGGCGCGTAAACAGGGCTCAGAGGAAGGCAGGCCCCCATGAGGCGGGGCCTGGGGGCTGAAGGATTGAACTGAAATAACATTCAGAGGGGTTAGGGTTTCGCCGCTGGGAAATTCAACATGAGCCTCCTTTGACGCAGAACACGTTGCGCACAGTGAGGCGTGCCGCGGTGGCCCCCTTTCACATCCGTTTCGTCAAGCGGAGTAATGCCCCACACCAGCGTGCAGCGGGGGCCCCAGCACCGGGGCCCTATCAGAGATCACCTGCGCCGCGCCGCCATTGAACCTTGTGCAGCCGAAACCCATTCGTCTTGACAGCACAAAAGCCCCGCCATCCAGATGAGTTCATTCCAAAGTCTCTGGGTGTATTGTGTAATCCAAGCTGTTTTCACCCTCTGTTGCGCTTCTAAGCAAGCAGTCAATGTAGGCAAGTGCCCTCGTTCACTTCTATACACGCTGCTCCCTTGGAATGTGAGAGGTTTGTGTGTTTGTGTGTGCGTGCGTGCGTGTGCGCATGTGTGTGCTTGTGTGTTTTCTTACCAATCCAAACACACTGACCACACTCAAATCCTCATTAAATGGTGAGGGTGAGGATGAGGATAACGGTAGTTTGAGCCTGTTGTCATGGAGACAAATCTCCAGGTCTCATCATTAGTTGGGGAATGTTTGGCGTTCATTGGTTAATTATCCACCTTAACAAACAAATCCTAACAAAATATATAATGAACAGTTACGTTACATCAAAGATTTTTAACAACAAAGCTGCCCTATCTAATATGTTGATGTCTTACGTATGAATGTATTGTTTTAACTTTCAGGAGGATTAGCAATACCCTGAGTGCATCAACGCAAGCCAAAAGTTCAACTTAAAACAAGCCTCAATAAAGTGTTTATCAATGGCATGCCTCGGGGAGCAAAAGTGAGTCTCTGCCACTAATGAATGGGAACGAGAATCAGCCAATAGATAGGAATTGCAGCAGAAGAATGAACTATCCATCCCGTATTAATCTCTGTTCCATATTTAGGAAAAACCCCATACAATAAAACAGGAAGCCAAGAGAGAGGAGATCCAAACGCAGAAACGAGCAGCCAATGCCGGGGCCATGATGGTTGCCAAGTAGTACTTTAAACACAATTGAGTGAATCACCATGGGATGCAGTTGTGGCTCGTATTACTGGCACCCACAGAATAGGCTTAAAATTATCTCTGATGAGTCTTAATTCGCAATTTTAACCAATGCAGAGATAATTCATCATTTATATATTAAGTGAGTCTGTGTAGCTTAAAGACATTGTACCAAATAGGGCGGGAAAAGAGTGAAATAACACTGGACACTGAGACATTAAAGTGTCTAACTGATCATAGAAAGGACATTTGGTATGGAAGGATAATGCTTTGCCGTCTAATTCTCACACTCACACTCACACACACGCACGCACGCATGCAGACACACAAACACACTAACACACACACACAAACCCATGATTCATATATATAATTTTCTGTGTCTGGGAATGGTTTGAAGCTGCAGCAGATTATTGGCCTGAGACATTTAGCATATAACAATAACGATCAGGGTAAGTAGACGCAATATGTCACACAAACACAAACACACACACACACACACACACACCTGGACACCTGGATGTCCCAGATGTAGGGCCTCCGCTCTGGATCGCCAGTGATCAGATCTCTTCTACGGGGACTGGTTGCCACGACAACAGGGCCCAGAAACAGGGCGACTTGGAGCGCCAGTCATCGGAGAACCTGAACCCAACCGGAACCAACGCACGCGCCACCGTGGCGGCCCCAACTGAGACCCCAGACCGACAGTGAGAAATGAGCTGTGGCGCTCAGCGTTATCTGAATGTCTTGGTTTGCGTGAGATCCTCTGAGTTGTGGCAGATGGGACGTAGTTCTTCACTGTATAAAGACGTGCAACAGATGGGGGGGGGGGGGGGGGGAGTCATTCACTGACAGACGTTGGACAATCTGGTCCACGTACTCATGAGGCTTCAACTATCCAACTATTGTGTATCAACATGACACGAGCACCCCCCTTTCCCCCCCCCCCCCCCTACTTTGTCAACATGTCATGTAATCCTATAGTTCACCTGTGGTGCAGACCAGTATGAATAATAATGGGATGGTGACGTCACACTTCTAGCTGTGGAAGCCAGGCGAGCCGGGAGTCCAGGAGGGGACCTTGGTTGTCCGGAACCAACGATGCAAGGACGAAAAAGGAAGAAAGAAAAGGAAGGCCAGCGAAAAAGTGTCCTGTGCGTCATCGGAAACACCTCATAATGACGAGATCAAGACAGTTGACGGTGTGGTTTGTTTGGTTTGTGTGTGTGCTCATGTACGTGCGTGCGTGTGTGTGTGTGTGTGTGTGTGTGTGTGTGTGTGTGTGTGTGTGTGTGTGTGGCCAAACAAACACATGCCTGAATATACATAGATGTGTTTGTTATTCATAGCATTGTCCACTATACTGTACACATACAGGCTGAATAGTGCTCCCGCTGTTGTTGATGCATACAAACCAAAGTTCATTCAAATCTGTCTCAAATTACCATCTGCTCCACTACTCATTTTGGAGTGCGCATGTGCGTGTGTTAGCCCTATGTTAAACCCACACATCATGGTGGTGGTGAAGTTCAGGTTCAGAAGACGAACTGCAGGAGGGAAAAGTTAGGATAGTTGGAGAAATGCATTCGCTACTCGAGGTGTATGCACTGATGCTAGACTGATTGTCTGTGTGTGAGTGTGTATGTGTGTGCGAGTGTGTGTCTGTCTGTGTGTGTGTGTGTGTGTGTGGGGGTGTGTGTGTGTGTGTGTGTGTGTGTGTGTGTGTGTGTGTGTGTGTGTGTGTGTGTGTGTGTGTGTGTGTGTGTGTGTGTGTGTGTGTGTGTAGTAGGGGAGGGGTAGAGAGTTTATTAGAATGTGGACTGACTGCATTATTCATGCTGCCCAGAGGCCACCCATTTCTACTGACGCTTATCACTGCCCACTGTGTGTGCGTGCGTGCGTGCGTGCGTGCGTGCGTGCGTGCGTGCGTGCATGTGTGTATGTGTGTGTGTCTGTGTGAGGGAGAGAGAGAGAGAGATGGAGACAGATTGCAGGCACCGGGACATTAGTTCAGCCAAACAGTGTTGGGGGGTTCTGCCATGCAGACGGAACACTTTAAGCCTTACTTAGATTCACAACACACTCTAATGCTCTCAAACTCAGCTTTCCAAAACTGAGGTACCCCAGCATCGCAGACGGACACACAGACGGACACGCAGACGGACACACACACACACTCATGAACTGAAAGGCAAATATAATGGACGTATAACCCATGAAAACATTCCCATTGCTGCCATTTAACAGAGTGGCTTTTTCACTCGCAATTCCATTTGGAGTAACATTTTTTGGATCGGGCCATCCATCAAAGTCTGGATGAGTTGCTCCTTGGTGGCCTGAAGGTGTTCAACCACGGAGGATTAAGGGATGAGGGATGGAGGGAGAGGAGAATGGGGGGGGGGGGGGGGGGGGAGGGGGACATGTGCAGGACCCCTACTTGGTATGCCCTGCGGGATGAGGAAGAGGAGGAGGTGGAGAAGAAGTCATGCAGAACCTTGCACGAATTTGAATTCTGATGAGAGGGATTTCAGTCCCATGTTCTGGCAACCCATCCGAGTTCTGCCAGAGACACAAACACACAGAGGTAATCACTAGTAGTTGTGCATGTGTGCACCCTCAGGCAACATGGGTACTGACGTTGAACAATAATGGCAAACAGAGTGCCCAAAAAGAAAACTATTCATGAATGAATGAAAATGAATTCATATGAGTTCCAGCAAAAATGGCTTCCGGTGTTAAGAAATGTTTGTAATATTTTTCATGAGAACAAACCGAAATATAAAAGACATTGTCTGTTTCTGTTTCTTGACGACGATGTGTCAAAGTGATGTTATAAAAGATAGAGGCACATTGTTTTTTACCAAAACGTATTTTTATTGCAAATTCGGTCGCTTGATTTTAGAATCTAGGTATAGGTAAGTATCTGATGATGAAGGCTAAGGTTTTCATTTGTATGCATTATCTGGATGAAGCCAATTAACCTGACGTGGCTTAATTAACACGTGTTTTGAGAAAAATGAAGGAGATAATCATGGAGTTAAAGAGAACCTTTTGTCTCAAAAGGCTTTCCTCCAAATCATAAGAAATTTAGAACATTCTTTCCTGCTAGTTGAAAACATGTGTGCTACTCACTCGATTTCAACAGAGTGAAATATGAACAAAATCTGAATGTTTCATGAACTGGTCAGGATTCAAATTAAATTAAAATGTTTTTCTTTGTTTGTCACATTTGGACAAAATAGTCACATATATTCTCTGGCTGTTAGCAAGCACACATGCACCAAGACATGCACACGCACACATTCTGCTAACCTATTTAAACACTGAACGCTGCTCCCGCGCACGCACACGCGCACACCCATACACGCAAACATACGCATACACACACACACACACACAGAAAGCAGTTAGGCTCATGTAACAAGCCCTCCTACCGAGAGTGCTCTATTAAGCATCATTTAAATTGGGCATTAGGATAATTTGGAAATGGGGGCTGGGGGGGTGGAAGTAGACCAAACTAGAGAAGAAAACAAAGATAAAAGGACTGAAGAGGCGTGTTTCTGACTATAACGGTGCAGGGGGGATTCAGAGAGAGAGCGCGACAGAGAAAGAAGGAGGGAGAGATTTAAAAAAAATAAGTCTTAAACAAGAAACTAAATGGATGACAACTTTATACAGAAACACACAGAAACAAGTTCTCTAAGTTCATAATGCGAGTCTCTTTTTTTTCTCTCTCTCTCTCTCTCCTGTTTTCTTAGGACAGATCACTTCTTCATCTTTGAGAACAAACTCTTCATCTTCCACGTCTTTGCTATCATCCTTGATCCTTCATCTACGTATAAAAATATATAATCACAAACCGGCCAGACTCCCTGGGGTGAGTTTCAGAAGGTCAAAAGGGGGTCTCTTGCTTTATTGCTCTGTGCTATATAACCTGCAATGTGCCATTTGCGCACCTCAAACTACATTCGGGAGTTTTGGTAGTCCTGGAGCTGGAAGCCCGGAGTGGGTCGTTCCAGGCAGGAGGTGTGAATTCATATGAACTGTGATTTCATGTTCCTAAACTAGTTCTCCGGCGCATTACAATGTAAACATTATGGCAGTGTAAGAGCACTGATTATTCTGCTGTGTGAGCGAGGGACACACTATGCTGTCTGCATTTTAATAGGAGTCGGTTTAGAATAGAGGTCCTGGGTAAGGACCCAGGGTCTGGCTCAGGATTAAGGGGTCTTGGGTGTGTCATAAAAATCAAGTCACCACCCAAAAATATATATACATGCAGGTTAGCATTTCTACTCAGGCGCTGGTTTAGATCCAGCAAGCGTGACGGAGCTGGAGAACGTCTACATGCAAAATGTAAAGGTTTTATATTCTGAACTCATGCTGAATCATGCACATTGACAGACGCGCACACACATACACTCGCAAACAATCACACAAGACACAGTGTGGAGATTATATCTTTTTGCCATAATGGGGACCCTAATTGAAAGCATGTAAGTACACACAGGAACATCTTCACACAAAGAACAGCAAAATAAGCACATATCCCAAACATGCACATATACACAGACAAGCACACATGCATGCACACACACACACACACACACACACATAATATCAGACATACACACACACACACACACACACACACACATGGATGGAATGAAGTGATATGGAGCCAAAGTCCTTTGATAAGAACATAACTCTTTAATCATCAGGAAACAGGAAACAGCTCCCGGAGACGTTTCATTTTCATGTTGTCTCCCTCTGTGATTCTCTTCCTCGTCTCTTTGTTCTGCATAGTCTCTTACTCACAGCCCCCTCACGCACCCCACTCTACTCCATCTATCTATCTCTGTCTCTCTGTGAGTCTCTCCCCTTCTCTTTCTCTCTCTCCAAAAAAAATGAAGGAACTCATTCTTGCAAACATAAACGGGTACACAAAAATACACACAGACACACACACACACCAGCACCGCCTGCCTCTCATATGGATGGCCCAACCAAAGGACAGTGTCATGGAAAATATGAATTACACACCACATAAAACATAAGCTTCTATATCATATAGGTATAATTACATAAACCTTTGTATAAAGTCTCTTTGCACCTCAAAGAAAGCACCCTTCTTCTTCTGACACTATAACCATGACACCAAACCCTTCAACCGTGATGTCATATGGCCCTCTTCCCCCCCCGTTCCCACTTCCACTTTCTTGTTCACGAGACACTAGACTCCTAATCTAGACAGTGAGAATATATACATATATACATACATACATATTTTGCTTCCTTATATCACAGCTGAATAGTTGTAGACCATAGGAACCATTGGTCCTGGTTGATCTTAACCCCTCTGATGCTTGTGTTAACAATGTGAAAGTTTGAAAGTTGAAGGTGCTTGGTACATCTCTGCCGGAATCTTCCCCTGATCATGCTCAATTAAATCAAATAGCTTTGCTGTCAAAAGGTGTCCTGAAAGATAGGGAGAACAGGTTCAGACAGAACACTGTCAACATCCTGCCGAGGGAGAGAGAGGTCAAAAGTCAAAGACATAAATACATAAATATCTCAGCCATCGTGGTGTATCAAGTCAAGCCTGACTTGATACAACATTCATTCATTCATTCAACGCACCCTTCAACCATTCTATGCATCTATGGAATTTTTTCACTAGAAATCCTTTTATTGTGGTCCACAATTGGGGGAGTTGCAAGTATCCTAGACTTTCATAACATAGACAGTATTTGTATTGAAATAGTCCTGACGTCAGATGAGGTAATGTGGATCTGAAATCAGGGTAGATGTTGATGTTATTGTCAATTTAATTATGACCTTTGAAGTTAATCTTATTAAAACTCATGCATTAATTTACAACTACAAACTTACAAATGCATAATTGCAAATGACAAAACATTGCTTCTCACACTCAGCCCTGACCTCGGGAAGGTGTTGCAAAACTCCCCCCCCCCGGCATTATGATACAATAACTCTTTCCTGCGTTGTGTTTCAATCATTAATATTTATTGTGTTTCCTCGTCTTCTAAAATATATTTGAAGTCCACACTTTTATAAATCATCCTGAAGTCTGAATACTTCATCCCCTCCCCTCTTTCGTACAGCATGACTGACAAGACCTTGCCTTTAGTTGCTGAAACGTATTAGAATTCATTACATCAATGTACGAAGAAAAAGGAAAATAATTCTATTGTCCGCACTTCTGATACTGCCGGCTGGCAGTATCAGAAGTGTTTGATAGAAGCCTCCGTCAAACAATGCGAGCTGAACTGGATATGACGGGACCGTGGCCTCAAAACACTTGAAATGTGTCCTCCAGTGGAGCGACAGGCGTGGTTGTGGTCCTTTATCATCAGCAGATAATGGGATTCTGAATCTGATATGACATAACGCAACGGCACGGCGGCGACAGAAGCCTCGGTGGTGGAGGATCTGAAGAAGCGGGAGGAATAATGGATATGAGGAATGATGAAAATCCATATTCGCCTTGGCGCGAATGGAGAGCCCAAGAGAGAGAGAGATAGGAAGAGATGGGGAGAGAGATGGGGAGAGGGAGGGGAGTGAGTGTGATAGAGTGAAGGAAAGCATTGTATTAACTCACACAGGACCCGCTGCTGAATTAAATTCAGTGGGGTGGGAGATAAAGATATTGATGCTATGACGATAAGGCAGCGGTTGAAACGTACGGTTGCCGGCAATTACACTCAAACATACACATATTTACACACACTCAATCTATCTACTGAGCATAGACCCCCGCATAATGGCGACAGTCCTATCTCTTATTATCTTTGAAACACTCACACACACACACACACACACACACAACAAACAAACAAACGACCCAGATACATCGATTTGAAAAAAAAACAATAATTACGTTTAAAGACGATAACATCCATTTGCTTTAGGCATGATTTTAATGTTGGGAAAATCTCTCCAATGTTATCATACCCCTCTTTCTGTCTTTTAATCTGTCCATCTACCTTCCTCCACTCTCTCTAACACTCTCTCTCCCTCTAGACACACACACACACACCATTACACACACACACACACACACACACACACACACACACACACACACACACACACACACACATACAGACATACAGAGCAGCGATGCATGCATGGGAAAAAAGAAAGCAAATAGCAATATCTGCGCAAACGTAATACACTTTCAAATTTGAAAAATAAAAGACCCTCATGCATAAATAGTGCAATAGGAAAAAGCAGAGGGGTCCGAGAGTGATCCCTACCTCTCCCAGACTATGACCATCCTCCTCAGCAGCAGGACCTGGGCGTTCTAGACAGATTGTCTGCATTCATTCAAGTCCCACAACTTAGAAGCAGACAGTATCAGCAGATGCACTGTCAAGACCGCAGACAGAATAGTAGCAGTTGCACGTTTAGCACAGCTAAGAGCAGATTAAACATTATGCTAATGTTTCCTTGAAACCATATGATCACACATCAGCAGGAGTGCATTCCTGGAAGGCGGCCTGTGGGTACATCAAGTGTTTGTGGTTGATGAGAAGAAAAAAAGACAAGAAAAAGCAGAGCAAGATTGCATCTGACGGAATTAAGTGCCAGAATTACACTAATATGAGTTGTAATTGAATACCAGGACGTCAAACCAAGTCAGGTATAATTTATACCACATACGCATTCGCGCCCCCAACACACACACACACACACACACACACACACACACACACACACACACACAGTGAAAGCTACATCGATAATAGAGTGCTTACCAGATGTGCACACAGCTGGATAAGCATGTACTCGGAGAGAAATTCACATATCAAAAACAACGCAGGTGAGGGGAGATGACACGCAAGTAAGGCACATCACAATTAATTAGAAACACACGCACACACACATGCACACACACTAGTTCCCCCTTGAGGGCACTAGACAGAAGTGGAGCACAGCGAATATTAAGATGAATTTTCTATTTTGCCGTACCATAACAACTTAATTATGCGTTTCTCCGGCTGGAACACAAATCATAAAAAAATCAAGAGCCAACTATTTTGTCCGTATATGTGTGTGTATGTGTGCGTATGTGCCTCTGAGGACAAGCTGCTCTGACTTGTCTATCAGTCGGTGGGTAAACAGTCTAATCGGCTCGGTGTCCAGCGCCATGGCAGGGATCTCAGCATTGCCGTGGCAACGGTGGAGCTGCTTCACCCTTTGACCCCTGTCAATCAGCCAGCAAACCACCGTGCAGGAAGAGCAAACGCTCCCGAACTGGAGAGAAACCACTCAGTGTGGGCGGAGTATTATACCTTCCTCTTCCCCCCCATGATGATCTGCAAAGACCCAGTATTCCCGGAAGCATGTAAACTTAAGCTTGGATGTCAGATCAGACCCATCGTGCTTTGAACGTCATTCCATCTAAAGCAGATTCATCCTGGTCCCACATGCAGAGCTATGGGAATCACTGGGCCAAAGCAATAGGTGTGTTGGCGAGTGGGCACACAATGATGAGGATGATTATATGGCGCCGTTGTTCGATGGCACTATAATGGTGCATAATGCATAACTCCTATTCGGGTGAAGGCGTTGAGAAGCTGCTAAGCCATGTCAATCACATGGAAAACCATAATGTTATTCGTTATTTGAAACTTGTTATTTGAAACAAATTGTATTTCATTTAAAATGTGTACAAGGGAACTTAAATCATTTTCATGCAGCCAATCCGGGTCAAGAGAAAAATAATCCTTGCATGTGAATAGAGCCTGTGTGTGCGTGTGTGCCTGCGTGCGTGCGTGCGTAACAGGACCACTCCCTGTCTGAACAGGCTTTTGTAGAACAAGCAGGTGACCCAGGTGATGGTGAGTGGAGGGGGGGGGGGGGGGGGATGGGGCCTGTGGATGACCCTCCTGTCCTTCCTGTGTGTCTCCAGAAGGAGCAGCAGCATGGTGCCGCGAGGTGGTGCCTGGAGACCCAGTGTGTGTCTGGTGTGTGTGAGCTTGGGTGTGTGTGTGGGTGTGTGCATCCTTCTGCGTGGCTGGGAGCACGCCCGACAGACGGTGGACAGAAAGCTCGACGGACACGTCCCCAACACACACAGCGCCTGGTAGGGTCGGGGTGAGGGTTAGAGAGAGGAGGAGGAAGAGGAGTACAGGAAGAACAAGAGGAGAGTTTGGGTGGGATGTGTGTTGTGTATCTACCTGCACACTCTTCTGAGGGGGTGGTATTCTCTCAAATTGGATCTCACACACACATAAACACACATGCAGTGCTACAGTTTTGTTTTTGATTGTATGAAGCGCAACGCCATGTGTCAAGTAAGAACTCTCTCAGTCTCAGAGGGAACCACAAAAGCACCTGGTAAGCCTCTGTGGCTTAAACCAATAGGAAGCTCCCATATTAGTCATGTGTTTCGTAGCCTTATCACAATCACGGGGAATTGCTTGGTGTCAATAGCAGGCATAAACTAATGTGCAAATGTCGTGAGAACTGTGCATCATATGTAAAATAAATACATTACGGTATATATGAAAATGAAGAAACTTTGAATATTTGATTAAAAATGGTTGTAAATCCCCCAAGGTCAGGGTTGAATTCAATATTAATTGGCCTGTCTGTTAACTGGCACACTAAGTACCTTCCTACCTGATTTATTCAATATTCCAGCCTGAATAGTTTGGATAAAATGGTGTGCAGAGCTTGAGGAAAGTGTTGTAGTGAATGGAAGGCATTTTAATTATTGGAACCTAGAGGAGACGTTGCTGCAAAGCACTTTTGGTAGATAACCCTCTCTCCTACCAATGCAGCATTCAGCATATTTACCTATTATTCATCGTAATAAACCCCTTTGACCTTCCCTGCTGTGTTTAATATTTTTCCCATTATCTTTTGATTTGAATATATTTGTTGATTGAGAAATGTGACATTGACATTTACCGCAAACCGTGCAGACAAAAGGCATAATTGATGAAGCGAATAATAAAATGAAAAAGTTGTTTAGGTAAGGTATTTGTGAAATCGTTCTTAAAATATATAACTTTGCCGGAAATATATGATATTTTTAAGCTATTTGTCAATATCTCTGGATCATTGAGGGATAGATGTGCTCTACAGATTCCAAGGAAAGTAATAGACGGCGTCTTGCTTTGATATTATTCATCCCTGAGGGGAGCGAGGTGTGGTAGTGTGTGTGTGAGTGTGTGTGTATACACTTGTTCCAAACTAATCAGGCTCAATTCCGGGTGGTGGTCAAGGTCCCTGACTCCTCAATTCTCCCCTCCAGCCAATCAGCATGCTGTTCTGTGGGACCGCCCCTCGTTCCCCAACAGCTAATCACTATGCTGCTCTACAGAGCCGTGCTGCATGAAGGCAAAGGCTTCAAAAGATTCCAGGAAATTAACAGGAGGAAAGAAGGAAGGAAGGAGGTAAAGCTTCTAACCACCCGGGTGAGGACACGTCAAAGAAAAGCTAGGTTACAATTTACTGCTTCAAAATTGAACTTTCTGGAATGAATAGGAAATATTTGGCGTCAACATCAAAATCGTCCTCCAGTACTTCTGCAGGCTTAAACTTTAGTGTGACCGCTCTATGAAACACAGAAAGGTGGTAGGTATTCAAAGTACACCTCATGCTGAGTAACTTTCTGTTCATGAGAGTAAGAAGGCATAGGGGATAGGGCAGGGTTGCAGAAAGTGTAGTGAAGCCTCCCCAACCCCTGGTGTGATCTACACTTCCCCCAAAAATCAGCAGGGCTGTTACACACATGATGCTCTGATGAGTATATTCTGGTGAGGTCAACTGAGCAGCGGATGGATCTCACATCGACCGTCTCTCTCAATAAGAAGCATTGATGGAGAACTCAACACAGGACGGCTCAAATCTACGCTGGGAGCCTCCTGAGCATGGCGATAGTAAACGGGACTTAGGGGCTGAAGGCTGACACGCAAGGTCAAGGAAGGGCTGTGCAGCGAGGAGCAAATCACAACTGGTGGGTTGCAGTTCAGTGCGCCACAACGTTTCTCTATATCAAGTCAGATCAATGCCTTTTCATATTATGTCACCCCATGGGTTACCGTGTGATGGATGAGTCTCTTTCACTGTATCTTCAGCACTCTCTCTCTCTCTCTCTCTCGCAATCTCTGTCTTTCTCTGTCTCTCTCCAACTCTGTCTGTCTTGCTCTCTCTCTCTCTCTATAAACTCATGCATTCTCTGCATACTCACGCCTGCACATGTGCACACACATGCAGGCACATGAGCGCCGACAGACAAGACACACAGGCGCACACACACACACACACACACACACACACACACACACACACACACACACACACACACACACACACACACACACACACACACACACACACACACACACACACACACACACACACACACGGCTTGCCATGGCAGACGCCCCTGCTCTGTATTTGGTGAGATTTCAGATAACAAAATGGGAACAGCATGAGTTAAGACGGCATCAAAGAAAACTATTTCTGTTATTTCGTCTTGCGTTTTGTCTTCAGAACCACGTCGCTGTTCAATTTGTTAGAAGCCGTGTCGACTGCTCTGCAACATCTATTCATGATCAGCTTCCTCCACCCTGCTACTTTGATCACACCTCGTATTGATAAATAATCCTACTGCCACCTACCAGTCTACCCAAACATCGACACCAACACCCATTACACACAAATCTATACCACGGATACACACCCACCTAGCAGTATATCCTAACAACCCACACGATCATTGATACTCACTCACCGCACAAACACAACATCGATATGATCGGAAACGCAAACACCTTTGCACACAAACAGGCACGCCCTATACACAAACACATCTTGCATCTGCAAACAAATACATACAAACACAGGCACATATTCACTCTCACACACACACCCACCCACCCACCCCCCCCACTCATTTCCTCCCTATTTCCCTACCATCCCGTTCTCTCTCGCTCTTCCTCGCTGTTTCCCAGGGTCTCTCTCTCTGGTGTGCCTGAGCCTGCAGGTTGGGGGTCTGGCTAACCAGCCATGTCTAATGGTAAACAGCCCACTCATACTGCAGGGAGGGCAGCTTCAAAAGAATGGCGGCAAAACCCCAAAGGTATGAACACTCACACACACACACGCACGCATGCACGCACGCACGCACATACGTTCACTGTATGGCATCCACATACACACAGCAGAAGATCTATACCATGCACCCCATTCCTCCCATATTACCCTCGCCCTCAAACACAAACACAGGCGTAAATAGTGGAGCGTTTCTAATCATAATTAGCCAGTCTATTTAATGTTCCGCTGCCGTCTATTCCCTTTCCCCCTTCTAGTTTCTCCCTTTGTTTTCCCATTTGTTGAGCTTGTTTATGAGCACTTTGTTCTCGTGTTTTCCTCCCGCTGTGTCAGAACACTCCCTCAGCCCGGCTGCTGAATAACAACCAGGCAGCCTGGTGGCTCTTCGGAGGGACTCTCTCCGTCTCTCTGTCCCTCTCTTTGTCTCTGTCCCTCTCTTTGTCTCTGTTTGTCTCTGTTTCTCTCTCTCTCTCTCTCTCTCTCTCTCTCTCTCTCTCTCTCTCTCTCTCTCTCTCTCTCTCTCTCTCTCTCTCTCTCTCTCTCTCTCTCTCTCTCTCTCTCTCTCTCTCTCTCTCTCTCTCTCTCTCTCTCTCTCTCTCTCTCAAATGATGCAATCAAGACACAACTCAAAAGCCTCTTCATTACACAGACGGCTGGAGGATGTCTGGTGTGTGTGTGTGTGTGTGTGTGTGTGTGTGTGTGTGTTTCAGCGTGTCTGGCTGATGTGTGAGTCTGTGCGCCACAAACACAATTGCGCTTTCCATAGCGTTGCATGCCATGGCGACAGTAGCAAAGTAAGCAGGCGGGCACTGACAAAGGCTGTTATACCAGATGTCAAGATGTGTGCTGTTTCTTCTTTTTTTTTTAAATGTCACAGAATATAATTTGGAGGCTCGGAATATCACGCCGATTAGAATGTCACAGGATGTTGCGTTTATTATTTATTTCCTTCAGACGATAATATGACGCAAGTCACTTGGGAATGAGTGGAAATAATCTGCTTCCCCAGCTTAAAATCCTATAGTAAAGAACTCACATACCTAAGCCTCTAGGTGTGCCCAGTCTGTCAGCAGCGTTGCCCCTCCCATCTGAAATCAGGTGATGTTGACGTCACCCCTAGGCATTTTTGTTTTATTTCACAGAGAGATCTGAGTTGATGTGAAGCAGATAGCACTGACCTGAAAGATACACACACACACACTTCACTTAGAAATTAAGCTTCATGCTGCTCCAACAACAAGTCTAAATGCTATTGACTTCTCTCTGTCCACCGACGTTCACATCCAATTTCACCAAGACCTCCGTGTCCCCTGACCTCCCATGTCCCCAAAGGCGAGGAACAAGCCATGGTCAGGGGTCGACGGATCCGCCCGGTAATCCAGATACCAGGAGCCACCAACCCCAGACCCTGAAGACAGACATAACACGCAGCAATAGTCAGTCGCTTTCATACATAAACAGAAAGGCCTGGAGAATGCGTCTGTCGCTGAGAAAAGCCTCATTTAAGTGACATTGAAGGAACTACCGGGAGCTCAATCTGCCAGCTGAACGATGTGATTTGGAGAGTAGGGAAAATGAAGGAGAGGGAGCGGGAGGAACAGAGGGAAACAGACGCAGCAAGAGCTAGGGAGGATAATAAACACTCGCTATAAGGAGGGATAAGCAACCCAATAAAAAATAAGTTGACAGACAGACATACTTAACCAAGTCTCAAAGCATCGAGGTTCATGCAACATGCACTAATTAAATACCATTCCAGAAAACCACAGCTACACTGTTAACAGTGTAACCTTGGTAACGGTAGACCCGTTAAGATATTGATAGATATCCAGTAGTCATCCTGTAACTAATAACCTGATTGATAATTAATAGACAACTCATGTACATTTGCAAACAGGGTCACACAGCAATCAGCTGACTGACGATAACTAGACAGCTAATTAAAGCTTTTGATCAATAAATGATGGGCTCGTGGCGATGAAAAGAAAAAGTGTTTATTTTCTGAACATTATGCACACGCGCATGTGACTTCGACACCCTTAACCGGAACCACTGATCAATAATGTATCGAGGGCTGGTTTGAAGTGTTTGTTTGCCTCACGTGCGTTGTCACGGTGGCTGCCCCAATAACCCCACGTGCCAATCCATTATTTATCGGCTCGTTGTTGGAACAGCGGTGACGGCGGGCCATTGTACGCCTGGTGAACTGCCTGTTAGCCTCCTACCCCGTGGCTTCAGATCAATCCACTGATCACCTCCCGGCGTAGACGGTGTTAGGGAGCACCGTGTCTTCTGACCCTCGGGTCTCCCTCCCTGAGCTGCCCCAAAACTCTGCAGGTGCAACACCTGTGGAGCGCTAACGGACAGGTCAGTGCACCGTTCACTTCAACGTACCGAGGAGAATTCAACCGGCAAGAAGGAACTGCAATTCCACTACTCCTATTTTTTTTCAAACTGAAAAAAAATAAAACGTTTTCAGCCATGATTTAATTGTGGACTGTTCTCACACTAATACAGAGAGAGGCAGAGATAGCAGAGCACGATGCCATATGTTGAAAAATGGATTTTGAAAAGATTTGCAGCACCTGCTATTTCTATATTTAATCGACTTGCGTCGTTATCTGAAGGTGATAAACATGTTTATGAAAAGGGATTCCTGCAATAAAAGCGTGCTTGACTCAACATCTAATGATGATTGGTTGAAAACACTTCTCCTGATGCTTGAATTAACTTCAGTCCCATTGGAAATGCTGAACAACACAGGGAAATTCTAATTCTATTCACCTCTCAATTGACATTATTATTTGATTGTGCAACGTGCATGAACTAATTTATAATTGCTTGCCACATGCCTGGAGATGTATTATTTTCTCCAAGAAAGGTAATTCTTCCCATATGTTTGAGAACTTTGTTGAACTTTTCAATTGTTCAACGGTGAAGCCTCTCGCTAAAATTATGCCCCATTTTGCCGGCCGGGGAACCAGAAGAAGAAACACGGTTGCAAAAGTAATTTCATTGACTTAATTGCTTTCCACAGGGACCATCGTGGTTCTCAAGTATGATTGACGACAAATAGGTAATGAAAAAAACCAA
This sequence comes from Micromesistius poutassou, assembly GCF_964030765.1. Classification (NCBI taxonomy): domain Eukaryota; kingdom Metazoa; phylum Chordata; class Actinopteri; order Gadiformes; family Gadidae; genus Micromesistius; species Micromesistius poutassou. The sequence goes on from NC_140274.1 coordinate 10,270,424, forward strand.
CACCCGAGCAATGAGTAACCACACGGGCAGACTACCAAGCAGACGTGACAAGGCAGAGCACTCCCGCGCCTCCATGAAAGGCGCCGTGACCCTTTGACCTCTCTGCATCGCCATCACAATCACGAGGTGAGTCAATCAACGCAGACGCGACGAGCCCGTTGTGGACGTGCTCCTTCAGGAGTGCCGTCGGAAGGAATGGCGCTAAGCCCCTCCCACTTCGCTCTTCCCTTTCCGTCGGCATCCCCAGCCGTCCAATAGGAAGACGGTGATGCTCTGGCGTGATGACAATGCTTTGGAGGAGGGGATCTTCTTCTCTGCTGGAGCCCTCCCCTTCCGGGGATCACGCCCTCTGAAGCCTCTTTAAAACAGAGGCTCTGGAGAGGGAGCGAGGTGTGCCGGAGAGGAACCTATGTGTGTCCATACGTGATTTTGCGTGTTGTCATGGCAACACACAACAAGGTTACACCCACACCCCATTGTTGGCTGTTTACAGTATCTAAACACCCTTGAATAGAGAATAGAGTCTGTTGCTCCCCAAAGACTTCCTTGTGTAACAATGGTTATGGTCTCTGCCACTGTATGTCAAAAGATTGCTCAACTTAACTCAAAGACAAATACCGTTCATGGTTAGCACCCTTCACACTATGTATGGCTTTCTCAGCTGTGGTTCTGAGAGGTGAAGAGCGAACGCTCAGCAAATGTGTCTCCAAGTCCACTCAGTGTTAGGAAATGGCTCTGCTCCCAAAACACACACATTCCCAGTGGGAGTTGAGCGAAATGCCCACACAGAAACTGGACCAACCGCCAAGAGGCAATCATACACACACACACACACACACACACAACTGTATTAACCCTCCTTCACAAAGCCCATAGCCAGATCTCCTGGCAACCAAGTAGTCAAAAAAGGGGTCTGCTTGTGAACTCTTCCCTTGTGTGTATGCGTGTTGCCTCTATTTGCACACCAGTCGCTTCAAAAGGACATTTTTCTTCATATGTGACCAAGTGTGTACATACTGTCAATAAAACAATTCAAATAGGATTTCTTCAGTACAGATAGATAAGGCTTGGATAAATAGCTGCTTGATGGAAGTTGGAAATTTAATTTGAGATAAAAATAAGTACCCACATAATTGTAACTAAGAACTATCAAACAGAACCTTGCAGTTACTGAAAGTGGGTTACTTATTCCTCTGCATATCTTTGACAAAGGAGTGCACAATAAAAGGTACACGCATGCACACACACAAAGCACAGCGCTATACTTTTTCGAAGATCCATCTGAAAAACTGGCACCATCCATCAGTCACCCAGATCCCATCGCTAGAAATGCCTTAATAGCCAAGAATGACTTGAATTAGCTGATTATATCCATCAACAGAGGCAGAATGAGAAATATGGTCCCAGCAATTTCAATAATAAAGCTTAAAAGTGAACGCTTTCACAATTGGATTACAGCAACACGGCCTAGAGCGCTGACACAGCCCAAAAATAGCGCAGTGTAAATCCACTGTGGAGAATGTACCATTATACAGGGAGAAGAATGATGCTTCAGGAGCAGCGAAATTAAAAAATAAAATACAGTTGGTGGAACCACTGCCCCAGAAGAAGAGAAAGTATAGTAGAAGAAGCTGAAGGTAAAACATGAGATTTGAATTTATTTCCCTACCAAAAAAAGATAAGAGGCAAAAAAAAGAAAGCAAGAGACTTTTTTTTTTTTAAAGATCTCATCTCAAACATTGAGACTTGTTTTATTTGGAACGGTTTGAGCAGCTTCCTAAGTATTCGTTCAACACCAGTGATGGTGTTGGACTGCCCAAGGTCAAGAGTGAATGAGGAGAAAAGCTCAGATCCCAATGATTTATTTACATTTGGTTTAAGGAATGTGCCTGTGCCCATTTTTACAGGGCTAAAATAGGTAGTAGATTAAAAACAGATTCTCGAGTTACAGGAATGGAGAAAAAAAAATGTATATACATTCAATTTTGTTGTGAAGCTCAATTCTCTTGAACTTTCTCACTGGCTAAAAGAAAGCAGCTCCCAATAAAATTACTACACACCAAGACAAACCTGCTGTATTTATATTTAAATGGCTGGCTGTATAAAAATAGAAATATTGGGGCACAAAAAGGATTACAGTAGATTAGCCATTACAATATTGTTGGGAATCATAATTAAATCATAATCATTTTAGTTTTAATTCAATTCAGTCAATTGTATATTAATGCATTTAACCTGGTGCGAGAAATGGACAGTAGTAGCTAAATAGCAAGCTTGTGCCAGACATAATGCAGTTCTCATCTCATTCTCATTTTCAAAAATTCTCTATTTCTTTGTTTAATTTTTATAATTGTTAATATGTTATGAACTTTTATTTTACTGTTTGGTAGAAAATATATAACCATTTCAAATAAACGTACAATCCCAGAAATATATAATCATCTGAATTTGACCAGAAAAGACCGTGTTCGAGTAAATTAAATTATTAAATTTAAATTATTAAATTACCGTTGTCCATCTGTCCCTTCCTTCTCTAAGCTTTCCAGAGGTAAATTATCAACTGCATTTCCCCAAACTGGTTATGATTGCAAAAAAAAGGAACTCTTAACAGACTGGAGCAGCTTGTGCAGGAAAGGTGCAGCATGGACATACGAAAATAGATTTCTTTTTTAAAAGGACAGCCTAAAAGAAAGTTAAAATGCCCTGGCAATTATTGTCAAACTAACTCACTTTGAACCTTTACTACCTGATTTCTCAAAGCTATAGAATTATAAATTATACACCCCGGAAAATAAAATACCCTTACAATTTCTAAAAGCTTCTTCTAGTTTCTGATCATAAAAAAACCCCTCAAAGTGTGTGTGTGTGTGTGTGTGTGTGTGTGTGTGTGTGTGTGTGTGTGTGTGTGTGTGTGTGTGTGTGTGTGTGTGTGTGTGTGTGTGTGTGTGTGTGTGTGTGTGTGTGTGAGCTCCTACACCACCGTCTTGAAGGTCTGCAGTATCATGTTGGTTTGGTGGGTGAGTCGGTTGGCGCTGACAAACACGTTTATCGCCCTGGAAACAAACGTGACAAGAGACAGCGGGGAATGCAGAGATCAATCATTCAGCCAAAGGAGTCATGGCAACAATATTAGGATTGATCGGGCGCAGCACTTTGATCCAAGTGGAATGGGAGAATGTCAGGCTTCTGAGGATACAAGGGTGAGCGGGAATCCACAGGAAGTGGGTCAAGGAAATTATTCAGCACGGCTGCATTTGATGGGCCTCTGATCATCAACAGCCATTTATAGTGTAGTGACAGTGGTTGTGTGCAAGTCAGAACATTTATCTTGCAGAGGGAATCAAAATAGGGCGTAAAATAGAAATGGAGACATGGGAAATGGAAGTTAATGGTGGGGGGATATTAAAAAAGAGTTTGTTCTTACTTTGCATCTTTGAAGTAGGTTTTGAGTGTGTCGCTGAAGCTCTTGGAGTACTTGACAAACTCTTTCTTTTGCTGTTCCAGAGCCTGCCCAATAGAAACATAGACACCTTCAATCAGGGTTACGGATTTCACAGGTGTTGCATGTATCTGGGAGCATGCAGAAACAGAATCACAAGAAATGGGGAAAAAAGTGTGTGTGTGTGTGTGTGTGTGTGTGTGTGTGTGTGTGTGTGTGTGTGTGTGTGTGTGTGTGTGTGTGTGTGTGTGTGTGTGTGTGTGTGTGTGTGTGTGTGTGTGTGTGTGTGTGTGTGTGTGTGTGTTTACCCGTCTGTTTTGATACTGGTATTTCCTGAAGACCGTGTTAACTGTATCTAATAACTCCTTGATGGCACTGGCGATGTCTCTGTGATGGATGGATAACACACGCAGTAGCATCTTTATTCAGAAAATGGTTGAGTTGTTTGTCCAAAACAATGTCACTCTAATCCTGTTCATGTCTCTCGCTCACCAGAGCATCCTTCAACAGTTTCCTTTCCACTAGAAATGTGTTTCACTATTTAAAAAAAAAAATTGTCGATACTATCAAAATGGGCCAGAGAAACTTTTGCCTTTTGATTCCTTTGTATATGGTGTGTGTGGGTGCGCACAGGCGTGTGCATGAATGTGTTTATTCGCTTTCCTAATCAGTTTTCATGGCTATGTGAGACTTAAAGGGCCAGTTGTGAAACTAATATTAAAAAAAGTCTGTTCAATGATGTTATTTCTATTCAATAAATACACATAATACTCCATAATTGCGATAGCAAATGAAAGGGCACAACATTTCTTTGAAGTTTTCTAGGTATTTTTCATGTGCAGCAAGATTTAATTAGCTTAAGACTCAAGATACATTGGAATGCTTTTTCAAGTACCTAGTACGGCTTTCATTTCTCACCATAATTTTACACACACACACACACACACACACACACACACACACACACACACACACACACACACACACACACACACACACACACACACACACACACACACACACACACACACACAATTGCCTTAGAGTTAAACCACAAGCCGTAACAATGACGTAACAGTCACCCTTAAAGATAAGTTGCTGCACAACACCTTTGGCTGAACTTGTCTCTGTATACTTTCTTTGCCATACGTCTTTAAGTCATAACAAAACACATGGGGGGGTCCTACTTAATGGTCTGCAGGAAGCGCACTCTGTCGTTGATCTCATCCGGAATGGTGCTCAGGATGTGCTTCAGAGCTCTGGCCCGCTCGTTCAGCTCCTGGAACTCGGGCTCCCGCCTGTCAATCAGGAACTCTGGGACACACAGGAGGACAGACCTTAGGAGACTCCAGGCTGAACGAACGTGTGTGGAACAAGCCAGCCACCGTTTGGACCAGGGTTTCCTGAACCAACTTGTACGAGTACAGCATTAAAGATTTAAAAACACACACACACACACACACTCAATTATATATCAAGGATATATTTTTCCCCCCACCACAAATACACAAATGCTTAGAAAGCCTATCAAGGTGCCCAGACACGAAGCCAAGGAACATTGGACCATTGGTCGATCATTTTTTCAATAAAACAAATGGATAGTGTAGAACGTGGGCGGTTTTTTCTGCAATGAAGGAAGAACATGTAAAATTCTCCACACCTCAAAGTGTTTATGCATGTGCGTGTGCGCGTGTGAATTCATTACTACCATCAATCACAGAATGTGGTTGAGGGAATTCAATTAGGAGGATCCAATAGAACATTTGAAAAGAAGAAAACAGAGTTGACTGGTGGAGAAACGGTGCCACCCAGTGGTGGAAGTGGGCATTAGAGGAGAATAAGAATGAGGGCGTGCGTCATGAAGAGGTGACATAAGAAAAATAAATTAAAACAAAAAATGGCCTCATTGTCAAGGCACAATGCTGCCTCTTCCTTTGCCCTAAAGACAAACACACACAGTATTTTCCCAAGCAGGGGGACGCGTACCCTGGGGGTGTACGTGTATGTTCTATACTGAAAAATTATTACATCAAATTTATTTTCCATTTGTTTGTGTTCACCTAGGTCAACACCATATTAACAATGATGCTAAATCATAATAGTTATAACAATATTGTAATAATTATAATATAATAATAAATAAATATATATATAACCCTATTATTAATATATATATATATATATATATAACCCTATTATTACTTGTTGAAGCGGTACTTCAGTCGTACTGATGAAACGGTGGGAGAACATGAGACAAAAGAGGATATGGCTTACATTTTTCATGTAATTTCAAACTGAACTACAACCTGGCCATCCATCTACCAGAATTGAATCTGCTATGCATGTCCGAATTATATTGGCATTTAAATAACAGAACAGAACTCCTTGGGTTTCTATCGCTGAGGTACCTTCTACATCTTCTGTAGCCATGCGCAGGAGAGACTCTGCGTAGTTGATTTCTAGGTTCTTCTTCTCTAGTATCTTTAGGACAATGTCCTGGGTGAGTCCGGGATTCTCCTTCTCTGCCTACACACACACACACACACACACACACACACACACACACACACACACACACACACACACACACACACACACACACACACACACACACACACACACACACACACACACACACACAATTACAGATTAGATCTTTATCAATACTAGTACATTATGAGGCGGTAATCTCCACTTCGCGTGTGGCTTCACGGAAGTCCAAAACAGATGGACTAAGGTTCAACCCTGTATCAGTACCAACTACTAATGACCCCACGAGACATACAGTTTCATTAAAACCTTACCTTGATAAAGGCTGCTCTCAACGTCTGGGCGGCCGATAAATTGACTTTCTCCAACTGCAAATTAGCACAAAGGAACACACACAGGATGAGTTTTTGTTTCAAAGGAAATTACAAACCAGCCAAATATATATTGTCAGAGTGCTTCAGGCAATTCAATGTCCCATCTGCTCCCTGATTCCAGTGGTGGTCTATTGGGTTAATAGAAAGCATGGCAATGAGAGATGCAAAGTATGTCTGTCTGCATTTCAAGAGCAGACTCCCCAAATATTTATCTGCAGTTATATGGGCAGGTGGATGTTTGGGTGGATTTACATCCATCAACAGTGCCGTAAGAACATAGAACAATGTCCACATTAACATTTTCAGTATTGCTTCTCTTAAAGTTCTTTGTGAGAAACCAAACATTGGGAAATGTCAGCTGAACATCAGTAATGCAACATTCTACCAGTTTTTTCTATTACGAAACAAATGTTGTGAAACAATGTGTGCAGTGCACTGTTGAAGGCAAAGTGAAAATGTTAAATACTGAGATAAAATATTCATCTCAGTTGGGTATGTTGGAATGAATAAACCAGCCGAGGTGTTGTGCTTATTTCAGACTTCCTGGCATGCTTTATCCCATCAGTCTGATTAGCTTTAGTCGTCCCGTTGTTTGGAAGTCACATTTTCTCAACATCTGATTAATTACCCCTGTCACTTACCTCTTGTACATATTGCGTTGGGATTTGTGTTTTTAATCAGGTTGCGGCCTTTGTGATGTAATGAAAATTAGCACTGAGTTTGCTAAAAAAAAAACTCTGCCGCACAAGTTAATTAGTTTGCATTGTCCCAGTGCAGGAAACACACAAATAAACAAAACACAAACTTGATCAAAGAGCATGCATAAGCAGAACTGAAATCAAAGAGACCCAAAGTCTATATAATGTGCTCATTAACTATTTGAAAAAAGTAACACGGTACGCACAGAAAGTTCACATCCAATTACACAAATTGAGTGTCACCTATATAAACGCGTTCACATCCCCCACACCATGAAGTTATGGCCATGTGTGCGGGATTAATTATACATCTAAAATTAAACCAGCTCTCTGTTCAGATGATGTATAATTAACCAGCCGTGTGTGCCTGGCTGCACTGGGGTTCTCTGTGCACATCTCATCCACTATAACACCGCCTCCTACCCACCACTACACCCTCCTTCAGGGTTTCGCAATATTAAAAAAAGATGGAGGATGAAAGAAGGTCATCGCCCTATCTTAAATAGAGCATGCTGGGTCAGCTGAACCTGAAGAATGTTAGAGAGGAGATTGATGAGCATGCATTTGATGTTTGGTACCTGGTTAAAAACAGGATACATGACGGTGTACAGCGCCATCGGAACCATTGAGGTTGTTTGCACTTCATTCTTGATGTCTTCCATGGTCATCCTTGATTGATCAATGGCTGTGTGTGTGTGTGTGTGTGTGTGTGTGTGTGTGTGTGTGTGTGTGTGTGTGTGTGTGTGTGTGTGTGTGTGTGTTTAACACATGTATTCCCTCAGAGTGGTAGAGATGCCTGAAAGAAACAAAGAATAAGTAGGGTACAAAGCTACCAGCAAAGTACACCTGTATGAAGGATATTTTTTATCTTGATAAAACATGGGAGCAGCAGGAAATGACATCACGCCATTCAATACTGGAGGTTTTTGAAAAGCACATACCACATACTTGCATACCAATACTGCATGTGTCATTGTTCAGTCATCTTACAACACCTGACTACATGAGTACATCTCATGCCAGCACTCAACTCACCAAACTTGCTTAAGAACACTACGCATATGTTTAATATATAGACACTGTTATTTTCCAGCCATGTGCTTCCTTTAGAAGTAAAACAAGTGATTGAGTAATTCACAGAGATATGTACACATATAAATGCCTTCAAGCCAATGAATGCTTTGTGCCATTGACCCAGCAACCAAGATAAACACTCAAGCATTTGAGCCATGCTTATTTAACTTTAAACTTCAGGGGTATTGTATCACTGTGTACCTCCGACGGTAGTCAGGAACAGTGTTAATGTAAGCCGGCAGAATAATACAGTGAAATACAAACTAGTTTACAACGCGACCACTCGAAGACGTGTCGTTAGAACATAACCCTGAGGTCTGAAACCATGTCCACCACAATATTATTATGGGATGCTGGACATCCAGCATCAAACCACTTACCTACAAGCGGCCCCTTGGACCCTGCTGGAGGCAGAACACCTCGAACCAGGACGAAGTGTTAGGAACAATATGAAATAATGTCACGAAAGAAGCACAACAACCACTAGTAGGAGCTAGCTTAGCCGGTTAGCAGGTTCGGCAGGTGATCCTCTCATTCCGTAGCCAAAGTACAAGGTAGGTCACAGATTAGCTCTGCTGGGGAGGCATAGGGTGGTCGGGGCCAAATAGCCAACCGTCGGAAACAGATTTATCAGATTATTTGTTTAGATGGTCGATGTAACGCTTCTCTGTTGTTGTATCTCATTCACGGAAGTTTTATGCATGACAAAACTGTAGCCCAGAGCAAAACACGGCACAGTGGGCGAGGTTTATCCACTCAGCTGGTGTCGCGTGAGGCTGGTTGTAGTTTTTTCGGTTAGCTGTAGCCGTAGTCACGGCACTAGTCTTGAGGTTTAGTTGAACTACAAACCCGGTGCATGATGGTCTTTTCCGCATCAGTTCAACGATTCACATTTGGCCAACAGTAGTAATTAAGATGCACACATGGCAATATAAATCAGTATCTACTTTCGTTGGAAGTTAGTATTTTACAATAAAAATAACTAGGGAAAAAAATATCTAAAAATGAAAATAGAAATATGGCATTGGACCAATCGGTGAAAAGGGGGGCGGGATCTGCAGCAAATGTAGCGCGAGCGACCTGCTGCGGCGGTAAAGAGAACGGGCGTCGCAACCCAACGCACGAGACCGAACCGAACCCTCCTCCCTGCTTGCCGCTGTTCAGTCGGTAAGCCCGTCTTTACCCTATACACAGAGGCATAGCGCAGACTTAACCAACTAACACATTTGAGAAGCGGGTTACGTTTTCAAATTGTTCACCTTTTCATACCGTTGGTCGGATAATGTCATGTTCATCCTTGGTTTATCTGTTTTATTGTAGATGGATAGATGTAAGACTTAAGTAACGTTACAAATGCTTTCTTGTTGCATCTACCATGTTTGGGATACTAGTGAGGGGGGGATAATTGTTTATTGTCTAGTTATACACCGTGTATTGATTGAATGTATACATGCCGTGTGTCTACCACCCAAGGCCATTTCATCGATACTCAATCATCGCATTGCTTGTTGTTTGCAATCACACAAGCTAGAGACATTGCGGTGAATTTCTTGTCCTTGAAATAATGGCAAAGGCGTGCGCTCGTTCTCCGCATCATGTGTATCAATGAGGTAGATTATAGTAGTAGTAGTCTTACCATATATCCACCCTACACGCATCCCACTTATTATTTCGTTTTTTCTCCCGTGTGTGTGTGTGTGTGTGTGTGTGTGTGTGTGTGTGTGTGTGTGTGTGTGTGTGTGTGTGTGTGTGTGTGCGTGCGTGCGTGTTTATGTGCGTATGAATCTGCTAGACAATGAGAAATAATGTGAAAAGTGAAACCTATTATAAATTAAATCTTATTTTGAAATTGTCAAATTATGATATAATACATAAATTCGACGTATCTCCCCCCATCCCCTTTGTACTGCACTTTGCCGTTATTTTGGTCTCACTCCCTCTTCCTGTAGAAAATATACTCTCTTATTATTAATCTCAATGTATTTATCCCATGCATTAGTGCCATTTCCAAATCTCCTCTGATAGCCCACTATTGCATTTCTAGCCCCTGGGATTTAAGTAAGTCTGTTACCACTGATTCCTAGTAAGCGTAGCATTAATTGCATCTCAATAATTAAACACCTTTTAAATCTGCCTGGCCAAATGAAATGTGTTGAGTGAGAGGAAACTTGTGTGTGTGTGTGTGTGTGTGTGTGTGTGTGTGTGTGTGTGTGTGTGTGTGTGTGTGTGTGTGTGTGTGTGTGTGTGTGTGTGTGTGTGTGTGTGTGTGTGTGTGTGTGTGTGTGTGTGTGCGTGCGTGCGTGCGTG
>NC_140274.1:10285805-10318305 GCF_964030765.1 Micromesistius poutassou
CACTGGGTGGGATACTCTTACTGGCCCTATGCCATCCATCCAAAGGTCATCACGGTGTCCCCTTTACAGGTAATAGTCAACCACCCATGTCGGCCTTATCTACACACACACAAACACACACTCAATCCCCAGGGCACACACACACGCAGTCCCTACCACACAAACACCTGACCCAGCGGCATGTTTGGGTCTTTCCTCTCATAAGACGGGTTGTCCCCCTCTCGAAAGGTTCAGCTCCCACAGCTCAGAAGGTCAAGATGGAGAATTGTACCTCCCTCTACATCCCTGCCAGCTGCTGTTGTTCTTTTGATCTATCTTTCTTTATTTCCTTCTGTCTTTCTTTCCCAGCATGTCTGGCGGCATCATAACAAGACATAGAGCAGATGAAAGCCTTAACTGTTAAGAACTTGACCTGGTGCTGTTGAATTGACTATAAGTGTACCAGTAATTGAATTAGTTGTATAAGTTTACTCATAAAGAATAACACAATCTGTACACTAATGTACACTAATTTTGTAACTATAATGTACACTAACATTTTGTTCCATCAGTTTGTCATATCAATCGTCATATATTGTTGAACATTATAGTATAATTGTATTTTGATCATTCACAGAGGCTGAAGTTGTAACTGGATTGGCGATTGGCTATTTGGCTATTCCCTATATATATATATTGACATATGAACTACATTAAAGTCATAATTCCCATAATTTATTATTGTTGTTGTTAACCGCTTTACTCCCTCTCCTCATGGGTTTGTCAGAGGCCTCCGAGCTGTTCAATAGGACAGTGCACAGCAGGTCCAGGCAAAAAGAACGTATTTGTTCAGCTCTCTGCTCTCTATGTCGTTGTTGACACTCAGGTACAATGACTACTGTAGCCTCCTATAGCCTCAATGTAACGTAGCGAGCTAGCAGATTCTAGTTCAGAGTGGGGACCTTCCACTGTCCTGGGCTACTATGTTTATAGAAAAAAAGGCATGTCACTAGTAGACAACAGAACATATGATCTCTCCTTCTCCCTCTATTTATATCCCGCTCTCTCTATCTCGCTCTCTCCTAAACCACAGTCAAAAATTGTGTTTAATTTGTAGTTATTTAATAACCAAGTAGTCGATGGACTTGTTGTCTCCTGCAGGGGCCGCTCTTATAGTGGTCTATATTCTCTCTCTCGTGCTCTCTCGCCTCCCTAAACATATTTCATTACCCAGAGAAGCACATGCTTCTCTGCAAGTTTCATTATTTCCTCAGAAAACAGCGTTGCCTGGCAACGACAGATGCAAAGTAGCGCAGTGTTGACGTAAATGCCTGATTCAGGCCATGTCTTTTGGAGGTATGGAAGTCCATGAAAAATGGAGCGAGTTGGAGCTGTGTTAGAAAGGAGGACAGAACGAGGAATGGAACGGGGGGATGCGAGGGTGAGATGTTGGGGAACTCAATCATTTACTGCACATGCACTCTGGTATGCACACAGACACTTACACACACACACCTAAGCAGACCCACACCTAAGCAGACACGCAATCATCAAACCTATACACACAGTCATGCAAGTACATGCACATGAGCATAAAAACACAAACACACACACACACACACACACACACACACACACACACACACACACACACACACACACACACACACGCACACACACATACACACATACACACACACACATGCTCACTATTCAACACATCCCACAGAAACCCACATGCAAATGGCAATAGAAGCAGGCATAAATGCGCATGCACAGATCCACTCTCCAAGCAGATTCTGAAGGGAAGAGGCAGATTTAACTAAGAGGTTAATGGTCATGAAATATTTATAGAGTTTATTGAGTGAATGTGCTCTGAACAGCAATCCGGACTGCAGCCGCCAGTCCATATTGCTGTGGTTACCGCACACTCATGCTATTTATCTGTCTCTCGCTCACACTTATTCTCGCACACTCTCCATCTCATTCTCTCCAACTGCTATTATTTCCTCACCACTGCAGTGCACACCTATAAACTCAAAGTCGTGTGGATAAGAATCACACTTAACTGTCGTGTGTGTGTTTGTCTGTGTCTGCACTGTGCACCGGGTCTGGGGGCGGCATTAGCTTAGGAGGTAGAGTGGGTTGGCTGGTAACCGCAAGGTTGGTGCTTTGTTTCCCGGCTCCTCACTGTAAATCGCTTTCGTTAAAAGTGCTATATAAATGAGGACCATTTACCACTTTCGTTTGCATGCATGTACACCAATATCTTGACATCTTGAATACATAATATAAAATGTTATTAAAACATTTGATTATTATTTTTCTCTGCATCCCGCTGTCCTTCCCCTTTTTTTTTCTCTAGCTGTATAGTACAGTTTCCTCTATTCGCATTAATTTGAACACAAATGTTCCTTTTGTCTGCCAACAATACAATAATACAATATAATAATGGATCATAGTTGCATATCTCTCTCTGTGCCTTTCTTCTTCGTCTCTCTCCTCCAGCTCTCTCTGGTCCGTCCCTCATCATGTGCATCCCGGGCTGTGTGTCCGCTCCTCCCTTCCCCCTTCTCCTCCTCCTCCTGTTGCTGGGCTGCGGTTGCCATGCGGCCGACATTCCGGAAGACGCCACGGCAGAGTTCTCGGTCAGGCTGTACCACCGGCTGCAGGCGACGGGGGGCAGTGACTCAAACATCATTTTCTCCCCGCTGAGCGTGGCAGTGGCACTGGGCATGATGGAGCTGGGGGCCCGGGGGGCCTCGCTGGAGGAGATCCGCCAGGCGGTGGGCTTCAGCCAGCTTCCAGCAGGTGAGAGGCGCTGGTGGCCTGCCAGGCACTGTGGATCTGTCTCCGTGCACTCCCAATCAGCTCAGCACAGGGATTACCGGAGGAGGAGTACCGGGAGGGATTATCGAGAGTAATGAGAGTGATGGAACCTGACCTTTGATATCCACCGCCAGGAAAGGAAAATCATACTCTGTCCAGGGCATAAGCTATATTTACAAATCACCATATATGTGTCGCTATTTCTGATTTATTTTGTACATATTTGTGTTCATAAGATGTGAAGAATAACAAAGTCACAAAGCGAGCCTCAGAGCGCTAACTAAATCACTAACTAACATTGCTAAAATAGTTGTAGAGTTTGAAAAATGATCAATGTGTTGTTTTTGTGTTTTACGTGCGTTTGCTGCAGACGAGGAGTTCTCTCTGCTCCACAACTTGACGGCCTCCTTGTCAGACGACGATGGCCACTACATCGTCCGATTGGCCAACAGCCTGTTCCTCCAGGAGGGCATGGCCTTCAACCCTGAGTTCCTGCATCTGATGAGGAAGTACTTCAGGGCTGAGGTGGACACGGTGGACTTCAGCGAATCAGCAGCTGTCGCCGACCAGATCAACAGCTGGGTGGAGAACCACACCGAAAGTAAGACAGAGAGAGATGGTCCAGGAGACGAACGAGTAGAGACAGAGATAGAGGGGGGGGAGGGAGCCAGAGAGAGGGGGAGAGAGGGAGGGAATAAACAAAACCCTGATCGGAGGAAGTGGGGAAGAGTCCGATATATGTGGATGCTCAGATAAGATGGTCACTGCAATGCACACAATCTCCCCAAGCACACTGTATCTTGGCATGGTAACTATGTATCCCTTCTGTCCAGCATTGCATTTTTTTCATCTGCCATTATTGTTTTCCTTGTTGGCCGTGGCGTGTGCAACCTATAGGAGACGTCTCAGTGGGAGTCTGGTCTATTAAGCGTAACTTTCTGACATTGTGATGTTATTGGATTCAACCTCAGGTAAGATCCATAAGCTGCTGTCGGCGGAGGACTTCAGCAGCATGACCCGGCTCACCCTGGTGAACGCTGTGTACTTCCGGGGCTCCTGGAAGAACCAGTTCAGACCAGAGAACACCAGGACCTTCTCCTTCAGCCGGGACGACGGCTCCGAGGTCCAGACCCTCATGATGTACCAGCAGGGAGACTTCTCCTACGGTACAACGTCAACTTTAGCATCCCTACAATGGAAACTAGAGGACACCATGTGACACACTTTATTTACAGTAAAAGAGCGCAACTGTGTGGTTCCAGGGGTGAGAATCCCATTCATACTCTGCATAGAGGTTTTGATTATTAGCCATCATGTCTTAACCATACAAGGTATACTTACCTTACTTAAGCCAGAAGATTGGGAAATTATGGTATATTATCCTGAAGAAGCCACAAGTTAAAGAAAAGTTTTATGAAAAACATTACAATGCTCTACACTAACTACAATCCGCTGTTACTAAGGAAACGTTTACCGCACCCGCAAAAGTCAATTTGTCAATTACCCTGCGATCGTTTGCTGCAGAGCAACCATGATTTCCCTTTTTGACACAATGCGTTTTTTGAGAGATGTACTGGAGTGTAGTGTTTGTGAGGGCCAGCTTGTGGATTATGTCAGGGCCAGTATGAAATAGAAGACATACAAGGTCTTAGTGAGTTTTGCAGGCTGGCTAGTTAGGTAGCTGACATGAGTCTTACTAATCATGTTGTTATCATTCTGGAGTGAATACAAAAAAATACAATCAGTACATCAGTATGCATTATAGGAGATTTTTGGTGACACTCCGCCATATTGAGAGGACTCAAGAGAGTTGTGGTATTGATAAATCCTAAATCAATGTAAATATACCGTCACCTAGGAAAATTTCAATTTCAGAAACAATTTCTCCCGATAATGACCAATCTCTTCATGATTAGTTTCTAAACGATGGCCAACAACTATTATTATCAACACAATTACTTGCACTCAAATGCCCCTATGCTTCCAAAATCAAGTCCTATATTCGGTTAATAAATCAGTTGAAATTGGCAATAACAGTAGTCAGGTGGAAATCCCAGACTGCTACGGGTACAAAAGGCTCAAAACGCTGCAAATGTTTGCACACACTGTGTTTGCAACACTCTTGTGCTTCCGGCCTATTCTCTGTTTCAATGGGTCCTCCTAATGCAAAATGCTACAAAAATGTGTTTATGTGTCTCTGCATGCATAATTTGTGTTTTTTTTTCCCCATTCTTGGGATGATGATTATTTATCAGGGACCAACATTGATATCCATGTTTTCCTCGTTTGTTATAATTATTAAGAGTTTTACCACACAATTTAGCATTATGAATGCTCATCATAAAAAAGGATTTAGTCTAATGCCGAGCCCAAAATAATGGTGTAACGACACACTGCGTAGGCGGGTTACAAGCACAAGTAATATTGGTTGTGTCAGAGCTTCGTCAAGCATCTTTATATGAATACAAGAAAAGGAAACCATTTTGAACAAGTTGTTTCACAGTGAAATAGAGCAAAGCTATCCCCATGCCTTTGGAATGCTCTTCTTCAATCCTGCATTTCTACATGTTGGTACCCTTACCATATATATTCATGGACAGAAGCATATCAAGCACAATATGCTCTCCTTTGAGCTGAGAACTGAGGTGCTCATGGCTCTATATTTAAACGTCTCTGCGAGGGCCTTGATTCCCTGGCCTTGTTTAGAAGGTTATTTATCGACATTCTAATCCAGCCTTTCTCTCCAGTGTGTCAGACATGACTGCGGCTCTCTACCTGGACTCCTGCTGCTTGTGAGACGAGTCTCCTTTCTACAGAGTCATATGTTTCTACTCAGTGGCTTATCATCTAAAATGATTCTGGGGGGGGTGGAGGTTAACATCCAGTTGCTTTCTCTACCATGCGCTGCCAAACTCGGTTACATCAACCCCCCCACCCACCCCTACTACTGCACTGCTGCTAAAGTTCTAGCCTTCGAAAGATTTTGGTGCAACATGCGCACACACTCACACACAAAACACACATCCCGCTCAACACACATTCTGCATAGGGGAAATTCAGTGTGTTCTTAATTTTGCATTTGTGTATTTGCATGTGTGTTTGAATATGTGTGTTTGTTTGTGTAGGTGTGCACGTTGGTGTGTGTATACAGGTATGTGTGTCTGTGTGTGTGTGTGTGTGTGTGTGTATGTGTGCATGCAAGCGTGTCTTTGCGTGCGTGCGCACGTATGCGTGCATAAGAGCTTCAGAACAGGGACAGGTCCCTGAAGATGGGCCTGTGTTGGCATTCTTATTCTGAAGTGTGCTCGTGGTCCAGAGTAGAAACTTTGGAAGACGGATAGCACACTACGCTGCTACTGTGGCTCAGCGTAACATACAGCTGTTTCCCAGAATACCAACTACCGTCCAGTACAGTACCTCAGGGATAGCTCTGCTTAAGGGACTGCTCCTCCATCTGTGTTCTAGATATCGCCTGTTTTAACCCTGCTCTCTCCCGATCTGTGTTCTAGATATCACCTGTTTTAACCCTGCTGTCTCCCCCGATGTGTTCTAGGCGAGTTCAGTGATGGCACCCAGGAGGCGGGCGGAGTGTACCAGGTGCTGGAGATGCCCTACGAGGGGGAGGACATGTCCATGATGATCGTCCTCCCCAGGCAGGAGGTGCCCCTGGCCTCCCTGGAGCCCATCATCAAAGCCGCCCTGCTGGAGGAGTGGGCCAACAACGTCAAGCGGCAGAAGGTGGAGGTATACCTGCCCAGGTGAGAGAGGGACAAGATGCACTCAATGCACACACAAGACAGATATTCACAAACACAAACCACCTGACATAAACATTTGTCAGGCATGCAAATATCGTTCATCCCACGTTATTATTGTAGGATTACGTGTGTCTGTTTGTGTGTATTTGTGTTGCAAATGTTTTTTCGTACCCAAGCAATCCACTGACCATTGATCTGTTAAACATGAAGCAGCATCATAGCAGAGCTCACCTTTGGCCTGTGATGTCCCAGTGTGTGACCGCATAGCCCTGTGGTTTCAGGTTCAAGGTGGAGCAGAAGATGGACCTGAAGGAGCCATTGCAAGAGCTGGGGATCAAGAACATATTCACCAAGGAAGCCGACCTCTCCGCCATGACCGGTCAGTACACACACCACCGCACACACACACACACACACACATGCACAGAAACACACACATATGCACAGAAACACACACACACCCACACATGCACAGAGACAAAGGCATGTACGGAAATACACACATATGCACAGAAACACACATGCACAGAAACACACACACATGCACAGAGACACACACACATGCACAGAGGCACACACACATGCACAGAAACACACACATATGCACAGAAACACACACATATGCACAGAAACACACACACATAAGCACAGGAACACGCACAAATGCACAGAAACACACCACATGCACAGAAACACACACATAGACAAAAACACACAGAGACAACTACATAAACAGACATACATGCACAGAAACACACACACAGACACACAAACATGCACACAAACACACACACATGCACACAAACACACACACACATCCACAGAAACACACCACATGCATAGAAAAACACACCCATGCATAGAAACACACACACATACATGCACAGAAACACACACTAATGCACAGAAACCAACACACACAAGCACAGAAACACACATATGCACAGAAACACACACACATGCACAGAAACAAACACACACATGCACAGAAACATACACACACATGCACAGAAACACACACACATGCACAGCGTCTTACGGATGCCACGCACACACATGTATGTTGTAAAGCGTGCAGACCACAAATGCACACATCCACATACTCGTATATAATGGGTCGTAGAGGAAGACAGAGTTGAACTCCCGAACGTCTCACAAATGAGAAGTAACCACGGTAACCAAGGTACCTACACTGTGTGGGCAGGTGAGATCTGTCACTCCGTCGGGTAAAAATAGATCCAACAAGAGAAAGAAACGGAGCACAATAGAAACACACGCATAAACATCCAATATACTCATACAAACATGTATTAAATATTTTTACATTGTATTTATACATTGTATAAATTACAATATATAAATACATTATGTGGGAGCCAAAGTATGAAGGTGTATTCATTTGTCGAAGATACTTCGGCTGGTGCTGACCTCCCAGTCTTACAAATTTAAGCTATCTAAGGGTCAGACAGGTGAATGCTTAACTGTAGGACAGCTAGCCGAAACAGACAAAAACAACAACAACCAATTATTTATTTTAGTTCGGAAAGGAAGTTTGAGTCAGAAATTGCTTCTTTTTTTTTGGGTTGTCGTGACGTATCCTTTTTTAGTGAGGCAACATTTTCCACCTACTATCTATCTTAGCGGTAGCCTAGCATTTACCGCTAAAAACATACAATGCTCACTCCTTCATCCTCAAGCGCCAATCAATTAAGAAGAAGCAGTCAACTACCGTGAGTCACCCATGCCATCTTAAAATAAGTGAATTTAAGTCAACTTAGTTACTACTCGTCGCTTGTTGATAGAAAACGGCCTGAATGGATGGAGAGAAAAGGCCGTTACCCATTATATGCAAGGTCATGTCGGAGATCGGCTTTGCTTGAGCAGAAATGGGGAACTCGATAAAGAATAAACACTAGGCAAACAACAGCAATTTATTTTTCTGTTCAAAAGGCAATCAATTGTTCCAAGTGGTCACATCAATCAAGGGCTGTGAAATGAGAGAAAAGTCGCAGCCTGTCTTAAACTGTTTGGTCTTCATCCATCACGGCGGGCCCGGACCACCACGTCAATAGCTGTGGGTGTGTAGGTGTCAGAGTGAGGCTCTGTGGGGTGGGGGTAACTGCAGAAAATGTGATGCTGTACACTGGATGACTCAGTGGCTTTCCATGTGGACTGGCTAAGAGGTTTGAGCTTTTATTCAATTCCAAACAAGGGGCTCTAAATGTGTAGATCTTTGTTTAAAACAACTGCCAAAGGAAGTTTGTCGTGTGTTGGTTTTATTTTTAGCATGCCGCCTGTGTCTTTTGGTTTAGCATACAGTTAAGTTAATTTCCATAATTGACCCATAAGCTTTGTACTCCTATAAACCTGTGGCTGTGGTGTACACTCTGCAACCCACATTTCACATCTGGTCCACAAATGCACACAAGCAGTTTGCATTACTTATTGGTCCATTACATTTTCTTTTACATGCAAATTAACAGCTACAATGTGTGTGTTGGTATGTGTTTCTGTGTGTGGACAGATGGTAAAGACCTGTTCATAGGGAAAGCAGTGCAGAAGGCCTACCTGGAAGTGACTGAGGAAGGGGCAGAGGGAGCTGTAGGATCAGGTAAATCATCACCACCATCATCATCATCATTATCATCATCATCATCAGCAGCAACAGCATGATCATCAGCATGATCAGCTTCATCATCAACTCTTTATTAGAGCAAGGCTCTTTTATGAAATTGTACAATATAATGACATTCAATATGCTTTACACCCATAATCAAATATACGTACCACACAGTGTGGATGTGTTTACAGTTATCACATTACTTTGTGTGGGCTTACCTCTCCATCCCACTCACAGTTGAAATCACACTAAACACTGCCCCCTTCTGTCTATTACCAGGAAGCTGTTGAGGGAGTAGAGCTCAAAAACAAATATTTTTTTCTTTTGTTCTTTCTTTCTTTCCCCCTCTATCCCTCCTATAGGAATGATCGCCTTGACACGGACTCTGGTGCTGTACCCACAAGTCATGGCCGATCACCCCTTCTTCTTTGTAATCAGAAATCGCAGGACAGGTACGCGTTGACCAACTCATATTCATCACCGGTACGTTAAATCAACATTGTGTTTAACTGTGGCATCTCTCCATCGCCAGGGTCCATCCTCTTCATGGGCAGGGTGATGACCCCTGAGGTCATTAACCCCAGCGACCAGGACTTCTTCTAACCCGGCTGTGAGGTCATCCCTCACGGCCCGCCCCCTCCTGACCCGGCAGCCAATGAGATCCGGACGACACAAGCGCTACCTGTCCTTTTATGCCATCATCAGCTGTGTTTTTATACTCTTTATGAGAATATACGACCTGAATGTTATAAATATATATACATATATATTATATATATTGAGATATAATTGACATATAATGTGATTGTGTTTTGATACTGGAAGCTTTAAAACCTTGGATACAGGAATGGAAAAGATGTACATATTCTGGGGGGAAGGAATAGGACGGTTTGTACTATAATACGTGTAGCATATCGAACACTGTATTGAGAGAGAGCGTGATATGTAATCCACGCACAGCCCCTTTCACTTTGACACACATAACACTCTTTTCTATTTCTGTTCTTCACATACACACACACACACACACACCCACACGACTTTTCTCTCTTCTTCTCTGTGTGGGCACTTTGAACACAAGCGCTCCAACCAACACGTGCTCCACGCTATGATTATATTCCTGTACATTTGGCTTTCGTGTTACAAGTATACCATACCATAATATTTATTGCAACAAAGAGCATTAAAGAAGTATCCTCAAACATTTCGTCCTTGGTACAATGAATCTTAGTATATCAACATATATATTTATATATGTTCTCAGTGTTCTAGTTATTCTCTTTTGTAAGCAGTGGGCCCATTGCTAACCTGCTGATGAAATAACATGCCTTACCGCATCCCAGTTGTTGAGTTAGCTCGTGGCTGGCCATCACACAGGTGAGCAGAGGGGCCTGCGTATCTGACACAGGTTGCCATAGAGACTGGTTCATATATGGTCACGATGGAAAACGCAATGCCATTTCTTTGGATGTACATACAGCACAGGAAGTAACGGTGACACCAGTTGTAGTCTTTTACTTCATGAAAACATGAATGTGTTCCAGTAATAAAACATATATCTCTGTCCTTTTTCTCTTTGCGATTCCCTCTATTTGTATGCTTACTTGTAAAGAATTTGATCCCAAAAATTGAACTAAACCCTAAGTGTAACATTTATTCACTTTAGTGCAGCTAGATTTGGACCGAACATGTAGATCATATAATTACAGGTGAATGTGTATAGTGCCTTATACTAGTGATTGCTTCCCAACTGAAACTTTTGTTCCCTCAGAGGCAGGATTGTTGCCTTCACTCACACGTCAATAGACAGCTCGTATCACTGCCTTCAGGGCCAGGAAATGGTGTAGCCAAGAGCAAATGGGACCAGCATGTTGGAACTTGAATGTGATGAATGGTAATTCATGAATGATATATTAGATGATGAATGCCTCGAAGTCTATTCAATTAACAAATTATTGATGCAATAAGAATAAAACATTTGACATTAACATATAATAAATAATATATAGGCCTATAATAGGTGTATTCATAACAATGAATAAGTCAGAACAATTGTTTTCTTGCTAATTACAACATATTCATAATATAGCTATTCAGAGCAATTTTACAGTTAAACTAAATTCCAGTAATTTCCTCCAGTTTTTTTTCCTCCTAGTCTATATTGAATACTTGAATGTGTTGCTTAATGCTGTGATTCTTCCTTTGGTATATGTTTAATATAATATTAAATATGTGGATATAGTTTCTCAGTAGAGGCTCGGACTGAAAGTACCAAACACGGCCCAGAAAGCAGTGGCTTTATCCTAATGGAAGTCTCTCTCATGCCCCTCACGACGTGGTCCTGACGACACGCCTAATCACCGTGTTGCCGGGCAACCAGCAGCACCTGGCCCAGGTGACCCTTGGCGTTCCACCCTCTCTCTCGCTCGCTCTCCCTATCTCTCATACGCACACGCACGCCAGCACGGCGGTGTCAGTCTCCCATGGGTGCTGAGCAGGACAGCAGCACCGTCTGATGAGGGGATATTAACCAGAGCGGGAGGCTCCATGGGTAACAGGTCAGCTGGAGAGCTAGACCAGTCTTGGAGTATGTACTGAAAGGAGCCAAGAGAATTCACCAGAGCATTGGGACATGTCAGAAAGGTAAGCTGCTAACGCCGGCCGCCATGAATAAGTTAGTATCGCCTCGCCTGCGTTACAACAGCCATAAGCAAAGCGGGAAAATCGAGAGAAATTGAAAAGTGAGTCATCGGCGAATGTAATACTTAAATAGGAGTTACATCATCCAATGCTTTTGAACCACACCAGCGTATACAGAAGCAGTCCGGGCAGGTGAAATGACAGTACTGTGAGAGCAAATAACCTACATTAGTTCAGTAGTACCTTTCACAGGTGTC
Organism: Micromesistius poutassou; assembly: GCF_964030765.1. Taxonomy (NCBI): domain Eukaryota; kingdom Metazoa; phylum Chordata; class Actinopteri; order Gadiformes; family Gadidae; genus Micromesistius; species Micromesistius poutassou. Next base: position 10,297,889 of record NC_140274.1, read on the forward strand.
TGTTTGCTGTTATGGCAACGAGCCCTTAGTCAAAGTCGCCTGCTGGTTCATTGTAACTCTAACCTCTCACTCTCTGTCTCTCTCTCTCTCTCTCTCTCTCTCAGTTCCTCAGGTGTGAATACTAGCAGTGGCAGTTTTCCTAAGTCCCACTCCTCCCAGTACTCCGATCTCAGCGTTAAGCACACCCCGCCATCTGTGGAGCACAGTCCTGACTCTGGAGTCGTTAGTACACCTGTGAGTGTTCCACACACACACACACAGACACACACACACACACACACACAGAACCATATATGTGCACACACATCCCCGCTCCTAAAATACTAACACAGCCTCACATTGACCTAGTATTTCGAGATGAAACACTCTACCTTATTCTTACTTCGTCCTTTAATTTTGCATCCTCCACATGGCTCTTTACGTACTCTGCCAAGCTGTGATACCACCCTCATATGTCTCTGTCCCCTTCTCCTCCTCTTCCTCATCCCGCCATCACCATCTGATTGGCCTGTTACATCACCAACTACTGATTGAGCCGATTACATTGTCTTTTCTGGAAATCGATGTGGGTGGTTTGAGGTCCAGACTGATCCATGTAGTGAAGCAGAATGTGGGGTCAAGTAATTAGGATGGTCTCCAAGGTACAGACTCTGGGCCAGAGACAAACAGCTGTGAGGGGCGGAGTCACGCCTTGTTCCCTGTTCCCTGTTTCCTCGCAGAGATAATCTAGGAAGGGAAATTATTTGCAGGAGTGAATCTTTCGATGAATCTTTCGTGGATTTTAATAAATGTATTGCTACAGTGGCCAGTCATCACAGTGTTGAATTGAGACCTTTATAGACACTATATTCAGTTTACTGCTGGCTCACTACGATGAAAATGAAAAAGAATCACTGTTCCCCCACATCTGAGCTTGTCTGCCGTAGTCTAGTCTCCTTTGTTAGACTAAACCTAACATAACCTAACATAACCCAGTCTTTCCCTCATAACCTCTTGGTCCAAATCTCCTCCCTTCATCTCCCTGTTCATCCATTAGTAGAATTATTCAATGAATTTTGTTTCATATGTATATAAACCGTACCTACAAAGGCTGATTCTATGTATGTATGTACATATGAATATGGCTCTCTCTATGCATGAAAAATATGCACGTATTAAATAAGGAAATAAATAATATTTTCTCTCTCCGTCTTTATAATCATCAACGTATTTGCCAGCCTCTCTCATTATTGGTGTTCGCTTGGTGTTATGCTCATGGGGTCACTGACCAGCAGCAGCAAGGGGTCAGTGGTAGTTGGGCTGTTGCTAGTGGCTAGTGTAACATAGGGAGAGAGAGCTAGGGTTACACACGCCACAAATGAGGAGCAAGAGAAAAGAGTGAGGGACGAGTGTGCTGAGGTCAAGCAGATAATTAAGAGAAGAGTACGGGAGATATCTGGTCCAACTCACCCCCACAGTGCACCACACAGACACCAAGACAGGAAACGAAACATCTGTGAACCGGAACTGCAGGATGATCAATGAAAGGACGAGAGACAAAAGTTGGAGGGAAATACAGATATTTGGCTAGCTGTGATGCTGGAAGCTATCAGTATGTTTGCTGCTGTTATTGCTACAGCATCCCCTTTCCAGCTCAAAACCTTTCTTTCTACTACTCTTCATCCTCCTGCCTCCACTAGCTGCCATCCAGCCGGTTTCGCTTTGTGTCTTGGCATCGCCTGGAGCAGAGTGATGTCAGAGGAAACCAGCTGACTTGCCCACGGGTGAGAGAAGGTGAGTCCTGTGGTGCTCCAGAGAAACGAGCACATTTCAGTCTGTGAAAAAAAATACACGTTTCCTTTACACCACCGTTTTGTAGTGCAGTGTGCTTACAAGACTTTCAAATCCTTTAGTATTAAGGACACTATCGTTTTCAGCACAGCATCTGTTTGGAAAAGCACAACCGCTTAATAGATATTATTACTTATGAGTGATGATGATGATGATGATGATGATGATGATGATGATGACATCAAACAGGACCGCCAGAGGAGGAACTGTTAATCCGAGAAGAGGGTGATGTTCTCCAGGAGCGTTGGAGGAGGAGGACAGAGGAGCTGGAGGGGCAGAGATGGGAGGAGAGGCTTCAAGAAAACTGGGAAAACTGTCTGGTGAGTCATTGATATTTGTGTGTGTGTGTGTGTGTGTGTGTGTGTGTGTGTGTGTGTGTGTGTGTGTGTTATAAAAATTCTTTCTAGAGAGTGAAGCACTGAGAGATCGATAGAAGACCGTCGAAGACAGCAAAGAGTGATGATTCTCAACAGACTCAAAAGACAATCCATCTTGCGTTCATACTCTCTCCTCCCAGGAGCTGAATCTGTCCTACCAGGACCTCGGAGATCCATTCCAGCGGGACAACTTCTTTCGGATCCTCCGCCGCCTCATCCGCGTGGAGAAGCTGCAACTGGTGGACAACTCCCTCACCGACCTGAGTTCTGTCTGCCTGCCAAGGTAGACGACTCAGCACCCACGATGCACCACGCCTCCCCAGTCCCCACCAAACCCCAATGATGCATGTGAAGCTACTTTTCCGCTTGACATATTTGAGAAGCGCACATCACAGCTTTCTTCCCACGTTAATAAACATTGCATAGTCTTTAATACCATAGTACTCCCACTCAGTACACATCACGTTAAACAATATTTACCAATCTGCTACAGTATATCATGGAAGGTGTATGGTTAACGGGAGATGAGCTGCTACAAAGAGTGACCCTCTGGAAAGAAAAAAGCATTGTACAACCCTAATACACAGTCCCTTATATACCATAATGCTCCTCATTCAACACACATCCCATTAATGAGCAGTTTAAACCCCCAATGGTAACTGTAACATCCATCATGCTTCACTACAACAGCCATGTTCCAGATCAAACCGCTCATTAAAGTAACGCGGTGAAACCTTGGCCGTTTCTCAATTCGCGTTCTCGTGCGTACTCGCGTACTTGCGTTCTCGGTAAACGTCATCAGTGGTAGCCCAAGCACTGTTCCAATTCCAAGTACGCGAGAACGCGAGTACTGTTGTAAAACCCGGAAGTGTTCTCGATGAGGCCGTTCTACCGAGGATGCATCGGAGGTGACTCGTGTGGACTTGGGACCGTTAAATATCCCAGAATGCATCATCGAGTCCGCTGCTGTTCCAATTGCAGGTGCGTACTCGCGTTCTCTGAAGTCTGTACTTGAAAGTCCGGACTTGCCAAGTACGTACTTCCAAGTCCGCGAGAACGTAGTCCGCGTACTTGGTATTGAGAAACGGCTCTTGTGTTGGATCACTTGTCTTTATGGCCTCCTTCCCTTTCTCATATTTCCAATTGTTCCCACACTCGTGGCCAGGACAGTAACTATCGCTTGCTCTCCCCCCTGGGAACCAGGTGCAGAGTCCTCAACCTGCAACGCAACCACCTGGTGTGTCTGCGGCGACAGCTGCCAAAGCTCCCGGCCCTGGAGCACCTCTGCCTGTCCGACAACGCCATCAGCTCCCTGGGGGGGCTGGGGGCCGCTCTGGGGGCCGCCCCACTGCACTCGCTGACCCTCAGCCGCAACCCGGTGACCTTCGCTCAGGACTATCGCGCACGGTGAGGAAGGAAATGGTGGAGGGAGAGAGGGAAGAATATAATCGGTTCTTAAATTTGATGGTGCATGATGTACTGGCTTTAGACTTTTGACAATAATAAATTATTCATTCTTGGTTAAAAATAAACACTGTCTTCATCTCTCTCTACCTCTCCCTTGCCCTCTCCCTCTCTCTCTTTTTCCCTCTGCTAGTGTCTTCTCCTGTTTGCCAAAGCTACAGGTACTGGATGGCATCCCTAAGCTTCCAGAGGATTCTCTGCCCCCCAAACTACACTTCCCAGAAACCACCAGGATGTGTAACATCTTGTGACATTCGTCCACAAAGGGGATTGTACTAACTAGCCCAATGGCTATGAATAATCCCATGGAATCCTTAGTGACAGCTGAGATTCATTGAGCCGTATAAGACTAAAGATTTTGAAGCCACATTGACAAAGATATGTGTAATATGTATTATGTTTTTTTTAGAACTGCTGATTTATATTTTTGTTATATTTTTGTATTGTCTTCGATAATAAATTATTTAAAAAATGATCAACCCAAAGTGAAGGTGACGGTTGTAGGGGAGAGAAGAAAAGGAAGCACAGAAAAGAGACACAAAAGAGATGAAGAAAAGCAGAGAATTAGAGGGAATTGAGAAGGCTAAGGATCTTATCAGGTTGCTACATGACTCAGCCAAACACACACACGAATGGACACACACTCACACCACACACATACACACACACACACACACACACACACACACACACACACACACACACACACACACTCTCTCTCTCTCTCTCTCTCTCTCTCTCTCTCTCTCTCTCTCTCTCTCTCTCTCTCTCTCACACACACACACACACACAAATGCATAAACTAGAGATGGCGCAGCCTATGGCATAACCAATGCAGCTCCATCTGAAATACTTACACATGTGTGTGTGTGTGTGTGTGTGTGTGTGTATGTATAGGATGCTGCAGGGCAGACGTGAGTAAAATACTCGTGTGGCGTTTTCATAAAAACAGAAAACACAGGTTGTCATAATTGGTTGGCCTTGTGAACGTTGTGTTGTTATGAAATTGGGTTGATCCTATCCATGTGTGACACCAGAGCAGATAAACAGGACATCCGCTTGTGCAGCCCTATCAAATATTTAGTGTCCAGACTCCCTCTGGGATAAATGGCCTCATGTGTCCTGTTCTGACTGACTGTTAAGTGACCCTTGCAGCTGCCCATATCCACACACACACACACACACACACACACACACACACACACACACAGCTCACAGATGTACCTTCCCCATGCATAGTAAGGTAGATATAGGTGCATGAATACACACAAGGACATAGGATAGGATGTTGAGTATGTGTGTGTACACGTGTGTATGTGTGAGTGTGAGTGTGTGTGTGCGTGTGCGTGTGCGTGTGCGTGCGCATGCGTGTGTGTGTGTGTGTGTGTGTGTGTGTGTGTGTGTGTGTGTGTGTGTGTGTGTGTGTGTGTGTGTGTGTGTGTGTGTGTGTGTGTGTGTGTGCGTGCGTGCGTGTGTGTGTGTGTGTGTGTGTGTGTGTGTAGGTGTAGGTGTCTGTGCCAAGGACAGACCTGTATAGATGTCCCCAGTACTCAGTCTACTGGCTTTAAAGTCATAAAAAATATTTTTAAATCAATTCTGTATTTAACTGGCAGCCATTCTGGCATACAGGATGTCTGATGTCTGCAGCTGCTACAGTGTGTTTGAATAGCATAGTCATCTAGACAGGTATTTATAATGCAGTATTTATATAAACTTATTATCAGAAAATGTTGAACTGACTTTGGCAATGACTCAAGAGCAAGAAAGAGGACCAAAAGTGCTTATTGAAATGTTGCAGTTTTAATTGATAACCTCAAGATTTTTGCAGATGGACTAAAAGCAATAATTTCAGTGCAGGTTTAGCTGGAGAAAATAGTCGTGGTGGTAAAATACTTCCATCTGTTGTTACAGTGCATTCTGCATCCAACCTCCTCTGGCTCATCACGTCTCCACTATATATTAGCAATATATACGTATATGTTGCACTGTAATAAGACATAGAGTGCAGAAAGGATCCATTTGTTGTTCACGTTCTGGATACAAAAAAATATACCAGGACCAGAAAAAATCCAATATTTTAGTCTAGGGAAAAGTTATTTGACAAATTAAACAAATCAGGCCATGCCATCAAAGGTCAAATATGCCATGCCATTTTTTCTGTGATGCAGAAATGGGCATCAATGTGAAAGTGTGGACATTACTCTTTAGTGGCTGGCTCATTTGACTGGCGGCAGGTCCCTGTCATCCAGCCCTCTTAGAGCCCCGTCTATCAGGAGCCTCGTTCCAAGCCAGCCTCCTCCTCTGCTGCCTCTGCTGGAGGATGGCCTGGTGGTTGCTCACCCTCCCGGGCCCCTGGGCCGGTCACCGTTTGATGGGGAATGGCTTGGTGCTGAAGCTCTGGCTTAGGCCTGGGCAATAAAACAATAAATGATGGTATTGCCATAGACTTTTGATCAATATCAATATAAAACATATTCAATATATATCGATTAGAGACTGGACCACCGAATCTAGCAGCTGGGTTTGTTACACAAACACAGAATATTTGATTGTTTTTCATTGTTGTATCGACATTGGAGTATTTATCATTGAAGAACAGTGGAAGGTCATGTTAAGTGTTAAACAGAAGTGTTTAAATCCAGCATGGTAATTCCTAGTCTTTTTAGGTCATTAAATTTATCAATAGTTATCGATATTGATTAATATGATCAAGTTATATCGTGTTATGCCTTTCAGCCATATCGCCCAGGCTTACTCTGGCCTGTCCGCTATGAGGGACCAGTCTATGTATTTCTCCTGGTCATCCTTCTCTGTGTGCTTCCTCTTGGGCTGGGACTCTGGGACAGACTTCAGGAAGATCCTCAGGTCCTCTACCAAAGTGCAGATCCACACTAAAGAGTTGTTCTCTTTGAGGCTATGAACCAGTATCGGCTGACACAAGGGTGGTCTTCATTTTGATGAAGGAATTGTGGATTTTATCCTTGGTAAATGCATGTAATTGTGCAGTACTCATCCATAGTTCTCATAGTCACTTGTAAATGTTTATTTTTAGCTGCAAAGCTTTAAAGAATGACAGTGATCTCATTATCATGGTCATAATAGCATTCCATGTATTGAGTATATGTATTGTATATAAGATTTAGCATAATGATGATGACACACTTGGACTCTCATAACAGAAAGTACATTGATTTTAATGTCTCAAATAATCAGAGCAATTGTTATTATAAGGTTCTCAAGGTTATATATCATGGGCTGTTGTAGGCTGAAGCTCTGTATTGTGTTACAATTACAATTAAGTGTTTATAATATTGTGTAAGGAAATGAAGGGAAAAAAAAACATTAATTAATTAAAACATTTATATTAAATAAACCGAATTACATTAAAGGTCTACCATATATTTTCTAAATTTTACCTCCAGCACATAAACTAAACTTTTTCATGAACTTATTTTTTTCCCCGAAACAAAATATAGGGAGACGAATATAGCAATGGTTAATCTGTGCCACTTCAATACAATGTTTTCACCAGTAGAGGTCACTAAAGGATAGTCTCGCCCCGGGCACTCAAGACTGGAGTGTAGAAACCTGGGAAAGGGATTACTGCTCCTGGTATACGCACTGTCAAACAGTGTACAAGTTGTTGGACTTAATGTATGATTAGCCATTTGGTGCCGATATTGAATAAGAACTGGATGTATGTTATGTAAAGGGACAGTCGCATCCACAAATGGAAAAACCTTTACAGAATACTTAAACTGAGTCAATGCAGTAGTCAGATCCTTAGTAACATATTGGGAGTAGGCTATACAAGAGTCAGATTATTGGAATCTCCATTTCAACTAGCTGCTGTTTGTTTCCATTTTAAAGTTTATGTGTATGACGGAGTAAACCATTATTAATGAAGTTTTTCCAAATTACTCTTATTTGGTTTTATATCTATTTTTTCAGATGTCACATAGGCCTATTGATTTATTGGGCTTCGTTTATTGGTAAGTTTAACCGGAAATAGAACGCATTGCTCCTCCCCTTCGTTTACAGCATGTGACTGGTATGTAGCCTACTTTATCAGAAGTAATGTAATGAATATTAGTAATGAATATAAATATATAATCGATGCATTTTGTGAGTTGACTTCATAAGCTATGTATTTATTCGATTAACACTCATGTTTCAACAGTTTCTATTGCCTAACTCACAGAATTACTCTCATCACGTGTGTGTGTGTGTGTGTGTGTGTGTGTGTGTGTGTGTGTGTGTGTGTGTGTGTGTGTGCGTGTGTGCGTGCGTGCGTGCGTGCGTGCGTGCGTGCGTGCGTGCGTGCGTGCGTGCGTGCGTGTGTGTGTGTGTGTGTGTGTGTGTGTGTGTGTGTGCGCGCGCAGCCGCCGATGTTCAGGTCAAGTGGGCTTACAGTTTTATATTAGCGTCTCATAATTATAAAAAACTAGGTTCTTCATGTTATATCATATATACGTACACATACACTCGAGTAGTAGGCAAATGTTAATGGCGTTTCGATGATTGATTTGTGGACTGATAGGCCTGATAGGCCTACTCATGCATGATGATGAATAACTACTTGTTCACGATGATGAATTACTTATTTTAAGTACTTTGAGTTGAATGTAAATGCACTTCGTATCAAGTAGGCTTATTTTGATTATTTTGGCATTGATGTGTTCATATGAGTAACTGATAAAATGAAAAATTAGAAAAAACCACACAATGTTTTTATGTCTCTGGTGTTTTAGTGTTTTTAACGCTTAGACTATTAAAGCATAGCTAACCGGCACAATCCAACAAAGACCCATGGATACTAACACTCTTTCTCCTATCCTTTGTGTTCTCTAGATATATTGACTATTCTGTTGTCTCTCTGTGCAGCCGAGTGATAGTGTGTACATAACAGAGGGAGAGAGAGAAAGTGTGTTGCCTCGGGTTAGATCGGGCAGATCAAAGGCATTGATGAGGCCTGTATCCACAGCATCCTGACAGCTGTAGATTAAATTAAAGAACTTCTGACAAATCAAACAGATATTTTTTTCTCCCTGTCTCACCTTTCTCTCTTTTTTTCTCTTTCTCAGCCTTTCAACCCATAGCCCCTCATCAGACACAACTGGGCATACAAGCTAAAACAAACTGGGTTTCATCTTTAAGGGCCCAGACAGACCTCTTTGAAACAACACCAGCTGCTTGTCTCTCTGTTTCTCTCTAAGTCAATGGCTTGCCTCTTCATTTTCCAGATACTTCACCAAAGGTCGGCCATATTGTGACAAAGAAAGGCAGAAGACATCAGGGCTTCAAACTCTTGACGGTAATTAAGAGATGAAAGTAACACATTTTGTGGGGCCTCTCTGACCAGCACATCAAGCACCACCACTCAGGGCTCCACCGAGTGGCACTCCATCTACCCTGAATATAAATGTGGCTGTTAGGAGAGGTTGGTTTGGTTTAATGTGTGATTAGTCAAACTCACTGTGAGGTTAAAACAACTGTCACACAGGCCCAGTACAACACAACATGGAACATGGGCTCACAAAAAACATAGGTATGATAAACTGTATATACACATACTGACTCTAAATGCTGTTTGTTTTGTGTTTACAATGTTTGCCTACTTGAAACATGTGTCATTCTTCAAAGGGATAAGTTGAATCTCGGCCTCATCAATAGTGTTTTGATGTTTAATTTTATGCTTTCACGCACCAGTAATACTCCAAGCACTATTATTGATTGTGTGTTGCATCTTGCTATCATTGTTGTATTATTCAAATATTAAAGATAGATATATCGTTTTAAGAAAAAACCAACAAACCAAATACAAATAATTCTTTGTGGTTTTATTCAGGCAATTATGTTTGGCAGGTTCGTGCATTTCATACACATCATGGGAGTGCTAAATCTTTAATAACAGTTAGTATTTTATACATATAAAGTACTACTCTACAGTCCACATTTAATCCAACTTTCATGTCATTCTTTCTAATCTGCTGCTGTCCTTTAGATTAATTATTTTATCTAAAAATGTTGATTATTGATCTCCTTCATAATGTTGAGTTGTTATTTTTTATTATTGTTTTAATATTATTGGATTGGTTCAATATTGCAAACAATTTACACACCAACATGTGGAACGAGATATCAACATGGAACAATTAGAAGACCAACTGTGGTCACTAGAGAGCAGTGTTGGGCAGCAATAGTTTTGATTGTGTGTGTGTGTGTGTGTGTGTGTGTGTGTGTGTGTGTGTGTGTGTGTGTGTGTGTGTGTACTCATATGCATGTGTGTGTGTGTGTGTGTGTGTGTGTGTGTGTGTGTGTGTGTGTGTGTGTGTGTGCACATGTTTATAAAGGAGAGTAATGCAGATGGCTGAGGAGAGGCCTTCGGCCCGCTGCTCAAACCAACTGAATTAATCGTCTCGTTGGCCAAGAAAAACACTCTAATCAGTGGGTTTCCTCTCATTAAAAGTTAATTAGTTTGACATGAGTTTCCTGCAGAAGAAAGTATTGGCCACTTAGAACTCATTAGAGCCAAAAGAAAACACCACACTGTGGAGAGCTGGGAGAGAGAGCGGGCGAGAGAGGCAAACTGAAGACACACACCCTTGGAAACACAGTCAACGTCTCTTTCCCTCTCCCATCCTCTCCATCTCTTTCTCCCTTTTCACTCTTCCCCTCATTTTCTCCCTTTTCCTCAACGTCACACACACGTACACCTCTCCTCCTTCTCTAAACTCTCTCTCCATTCATCAGGCTTTCCCCTTGCTAATGAATCATGAAGTTTGATTTTCGTTTCATTCTTTCGCCGCTCCATAAGCACATGTTTATGCTGGGAACATGTGGCAGGAGCGCAGACTTTGTTTTCCTTTAATTAGTGTGACGGGTTCCCTCGGGTGTTGGGGGGGGGGGGGTCGGCCAATGAGAGAGGGACCCCCAGACGGTGGCAGGGTGCTGGGATGGCCCGCAAGGAGGGCGGTGCCTGGTGCCTGGTTGCCTGTAGTAGGCCTGTAGCGGCGACAGGGTTAGGGTTAGGTTAGGCCACAGGGCGTACGGGGCCATGGTGTGACGTGAATCACAATGCTAGGAAACTGCCTGGAGTGGGAGAGAACCAGACAGTGGTGAGAGAAGGGGTGGGGGGGGGGGGGAGGGGGGGGGAGGATAGAAGGAGGGGGAGACGTGGTGCGGTGGCGGAGGACAAAAAAAACAAGAAAACTAAAGAGAAGGAGAGAGGTGGAGGTAGGAGGGAGAAATGACAGAGGGAAAGAGAAAAGGGGTATGGAATATAAGAGGGGGAGGGCTAGTGGTATGCGACGGATAGAGGGTAAATGGTTGAAGTTATGCCGAGGTGAGCCCCCGTCAAGCACACTCAAAATATCTGTATTGACTTTATTGAAGTTCAGGGATCCAAACATTCAGCGGTATCAAAGCAACACCAACCCGGTGCTTGGGGAAAGGTTAGCGAGGGAGAGGTCATGTACTGTAAGAAAGAGAGGTGCTGCAGAAGTAGCTGCACTCTGGTTGGTGCCAAAACAAAGTGCCATGGTGTGTTTATGTGTGTGTTTGTTGTCTCATCAGGTGGAATCTTTATAGAGTCAATATCAGAAGCCTCACCTCAGAGTCTGACCTTTCCATGATGCCCATGTCAATCTGTAACCACACACACACACACACAATCACACACACATACACACACACGCACACACACACACTAACACCCGCCCACAGGCACACACACACACACACGCACACACCCAAGGCTCTCCAATCAATCTCTCACGGGTTGTTACGACAGCAGAAAGACAGACACGTCAACCTGGAGGGGATGCAACACACACCTCCTGATGAAATGTCACTGGAGAGTCCATGTCAGGGGTCCCGAGGCCTTTAACTGTGTGTGTGTGTGTGTGTGTGTGTGTGTGTGTGTGTGTGTGTGTGTGTGTGTGTGTGTGTGTGTGTGTGTGTGTGTGTGTGAGAACGGATAAGCCTTAAACTTATGTTCACACAACCTTAATGAGAATTTTTTGTTTTGTAGCTCCTTTTATTCAGAATTTGAAACTGAAGGTATTTTACAGAATTTCAGAAAGGAACACAGTCCTTTTTAGTAGAATCATGTTCAATAAATAAATCATGTTCAATAACTGGGCACCGAAAGTAAAAACTGAAAAAGATGGATGAAATTGAACAGGATTAAACAAGACATTAGATATGCTATCAGTTCAAAATTTCACTTTTGTATCACAGCGACACAATTTGTCTTTCTTCTGTTAGGAATTCACTGTATCCCTTTATTGCAATAACATTGCAATACACCTTATCAAATTCAGTGGACAAGGCAGTCGACTGATATTGTGTTTGTACATTCATGTTTAGATATGTCTGTAATATTAAACCAAGCAAATTAGAAATTAGTTAGAAATTCAGTTCCTTCAGCTCCTCTAAAGTGAAGACAAATATTAAACAAATAGCAAGTTATTCTGTATGCTTCAGAACAGACGGCTGCCCAACACCCCGGCAAGGGCTCTGTTTGTACTGTACATTTCTGGCCTCACCTGTTGCAGTGCATTGGGTTTCACCCCCCCTCCCCCCCCAAAGTCCCTATGAAGTGGGATTCAACACTCGAGAGCCTCAGAGCCTCTCTCAGTCATGCGTCCTACTCACCAACGTCTGAGTTCATCTGCTCATCTGAGCTGCTTCATGGGTGTCGTTGACTTGCCGGTGTGACTGTGTGTGTGTGTGTGTGTGTGTGTGAGCTGTATCAAAGCAAGGCCATGCACGTACGCTGGATCAAATGTTAGCGAGGAAAAGAGCCGTGTACTGTAAGGAAGAGAGATGTTTGGATGGAGAAAATTGGGGTCTTTGGCTTGTTTTTGTCACTAGATTATTTTTATCAGGGTTACCACGCAACGTGTAGACTTTGGCTTTAATTTTGTTCAACTGTCAGTCTTTCAGAGTGGATCGTTTTCTTCACTATCTAAATAAAAGTAAAACGGTGAAGCAGTTTCACGGAATGAAAACGTAATAGTAGAATGGCCTTTCTTACCACGGATTTAAACAAATACAACGGTAAACCGCCAATGTTTTCGTAAAGCGCAGCAAGGAATACGGGATCGCAAGTACGGAAAATCAACTGTCTGTGTAAAAGTGAGCAGCAGCAGTGATGGCCCTAGCTGAGAATAGCTACCGCAATCTAAAGACTCGAGGAGCCATGCCCTTCAGCGGCACATACATTCCAGAGATCTCCAGCATTTACATTGTCTGGATTCTGTCAAAAAAAAATAGAGCTTAGGAAGGAGAGAGTTTAAAGAATAGGCCCTGAGGTTTGACTTTTCTGTAGTTGGAAACTCTTTCTTCAATTTTCTTTTTTGTTGGGGCAAAAACCGGCTGATATGTGTGGAAATTGATTTGTAGCATGAATTATATCAAGCAGGCAAGGGGTCATCGGTGCTGGCAAGTACGAGGAGAATAAGGGGGTGTCTTAAACTGAACAATATCCATGTAACCTCTGCTTTAACCCCACATATGAGCCGTATTGATTCTCCTAGTTTGAGGAAGGCCTTGAAATGGTTTTGATGAGTAACTATCGCAGCAGTCTGCTGGGGCATTCAAGGCACAGGTCCAACTAGGAATGTCTCCAAGCATGGGGAAGACAGACAGCCACAGTGTAGAAAATAGAAAAGACACAGATAGACATCTAAATAAATATATAAAACATCTGAGGATGAGGAAGGGGGGAAAACTGAAAAAAAAGAAGCCAAAAGACAAAATTGTGAAGATCTCCAGAAGCGAAGGCTGGTCCCGTACCTTCCTCATTGACCTGCATGCTAGCATGATGGGGGGGGGGGGGGTGGGGGGGGGTGGGGGGGGCTGAGGTGGGAGGGGGGCTGATGCAATATCCATGTCTCTGACAGAACTCAGGGCGTATGGGCCTTTATTGCATTACCTCCAAAAAAAAGGGGAAGGGTAGAAATAATCAAAAATGCATCAGAAATAATGCACTTTTCAGACTCTATCCATCATTGTTTCGGCACCCTTAATCCTTTACGAGAAGTGAGTGAGCGGAGGGAGGGGGAGACGAGGGGAGGAGGGGGGTGGGGGGGAGGAGGGTGGAGTGGGCCACAGCACTGCCGCTCACAGCCAAAGAGGAGAATGCGTAATTAAATTGTGTGTCGCTCTCTTAAGAACTAAAATGAATGAAATAGATGCCTCTCATTGCATTATGCCACAACCGTGACCTGCAGAAAACTAATGGCAAAATAATGGTTTTAGCTTCTGGCTTTATTTCTTTGATACAGACATATATTTCAGTGAATATGCAACTCTAGTTGCAGCCCTCCAAAGGTCTGTCCTCCTACCTGGACTATTTATTGCGCAGTCTTTTTTCAATCAGTGTTGACTTCTCATTGGACACTTCATTCTTTAGTGTTTCTGTTTCGTTTTTTTCGCCAAATTGTTTCTCAATAAACTTATATCTGTAAATCTGTCAGCCAGTAAAGCTGCATATTCCCTCTACAACACCGTCCATCCACCGACCCACCGACACATCCCCCCTCCCAGCCCTGACAGTACATAACAGTCAAACCTACAGGTCAACACAAGTCCAAAGTGGCTGTATACTTTGCTGTGTAATTAGTTTTGAACCATGCAGCCAAACCAGCGGCCTGGTTCTCTATCCAACGTGCCTGCCAGAGCGGGGGCTTTTGCTTTGTAGTTTTGTTGACTGTAAAAAGCTGGGAAAATTGTCCTGAAATCCTGAGCAAAAAGGAGTGTAAATAAAAGATCAAACCAGGCCTATGAGCAGAACCAGCGGGCCGATCTTCAGTATAATAACTCACCACACGTCCCGATGTGTTAGTGTGATGCGTTCAGTAGGTAGGCCGGGCTGGAGCCAGCCAGCCAGCCACGGGCGCATTCACGTGGCAGCGCTGAGCACAATGAGATGAGCACCTGTAGGTTATGCCCTCTTTGCAACAATACGATTGGTCGTCACTGATTGAATTAATTAAATTAAACTTATATAATGCAGTATTTTTGTTATTTTGTGCTATCCAAAAGTAGGCCAGGAACACATTTATTACACATTTTTTTAATTATTCGATTATCCATTGTCGTTGATCAACCTGTTTCCGTTTTCAAACCATTTAATGAAATTCATTATATTATTCACCAAAATAAAATGTTATTTTTTTATTTTTAAGTAAGCTTTTAAAGCACGATATTCTGAAAATATCTCATCAAATCCTGGAGAAATATTCTAATTTCGAGTCAAGTAGTCGACCCCTCGATGGGTAGCACGGCCAGAAGATGGCAGCACTCGGCTGTGCTTCAGCACGCTTTGATCTCCACGCGGTCGGTGGGAGTCCCATTCGTCGATATGCACACACACACACACACACACACACACAGCTGTGTCCAATGATGGATGGAGATGTAGCTCTGTCTCGTACGAGGCGGAGGTCAGCGCGCCGTGGCCGGACCTTGTACCTCACGGTTGCTCTCCGCAGATAAACACGCTGAGGTTAACCGTGGCGTCCGCCGTATTCAGCCCGGGAATCAGTGGCTGATCAACACAATCGCACGTGACACATGCTGGCAGATAAAAACAAAACACATCCAACTTAACTTAGAACGCTGTTGCTTGTCTGCTGGGAACTGAATGAGCGCTTACTAGTACTGTCAGAATGCACAAGTAGGCAAACGCACCGTGGCACCTCAATGAGCAGCACTCATACTGCCTTATGGCCTTGATGTAAAAGTTGTTGTCCTGTAGTTGGAAATAGAGAGCAGGGGTTTATTTTGGTGGTGTGCTGGAGGGGCGGTTGCTGCTCCGCTGTTCCTACAAGCATTGGCCTTGTTATTTGATTTCCGCTTTTTACAAAAGCCACTCAAAGTTCATGTCAAAGGGATAGGGATTCATGAACTAACAAAACAAGTCAGACTGGTGAATACCCAGTGTGTGTGTGTGTGTGTTTATGTGTTGAGGGTGGGAGGGAGGGAGGGGGGGGGGGGTGGTGTGTGTGTCTGTAGGGTGATGCTATGAGTTATATTCCTAGAATATATCTTAAAAGATTTTAACAAATACATTAAAAAAAAAACAGCAACCTGCATTTCCTCCAGCCATATAAGGATGTTTAATGATGCGGTATCAGACACAATGCTGAACACACACACCCCCCCACACACACACACACACACACCCCCCCCCCCACACACACACACACACAACGTCCTCAAAAAACCCCCCCAGGAGTCGCAGCACCTTTGCCGACTGTGGAATTACAGGCGGGCGATAATCAGGTCAGCCCGCGGGTCCTGGGAGATTCGAGGTGTTCATAAACATTCCTGCTGCTCTTTTGTGTTCCTTCTTCTTGCGGTAAAACCGAGCAAACTTCAGTGGCGCAGGCTATAGCGCATCAGCTCGCCCCATGGGTGCAGCAGCCCACCCCTGGGTGCAGCGGTAGCGGCATCCTTGTCTATCTCGAGCAAGACTCTTCCGCACACACTAATGCACAGGGCTCAGGGATATTAACAACACACTCAGGCTTTATGTAGACATATCATCTGAATATTAACACCATGTGTGATTAGCATAAAGAGCCCTCCTAGTCATCTACATCTGATTCGACGTTTGGCATTGAAATCTGCGCCGTGCCTTAAAATAATATCTAACAGCATTATACATCTCTTTAAAGGCAGTGTGTGTGTGTGTGTGTGTGTGCATGTGAGTTAGTGTGTGCATGTGTGTGTGTGTGTGTGTGTGTGTGTGTGTGTGTGTGTGTGTGCGGGCGGGTGCGTGTGTGTGCACGTGTGTCTGTCATTCTGAGTGCACGTTGCATGTTATTACTTGAGGTTGACACTCAAAGCCAACTACCTCCTCCTCCGTATGAGGAGCCTTCAACAACAAAAGACCAAAAGAATACAAAAGCGTGGGTTCGGCACGGTGTTCTTTCCAAGGATGCCAGTCGCACAGTTTCAAAGACTTGACTTGTCTTCTGCAGTCAAACAAAAACCTTTTGGTAAATTGATTAGGTTCTCCCCAAACTTTTCAGGTTTTTTTTTTATTTGCACTCCACGGCGAAGTGTTCAAGGAAAAAGCCCCAGTTCCCCTGGAAAGTTTGCAAACATGTCTTTGGTTTTGTCTCCTCAACGAGTGACCTGGGCCTTACATTCAACGCAGGTGAAGGAGGGGGGGGGTGGGGGGGGGGGGATGCTGTTATCTTGAAGTGGCTGGGTCTAAAGGGAGAAAGAAGAAGACGGGGCTGGGGATTCTTGTGTGACATGTTTAGCTCAGTTATAAATCTGTAGCGTCTGGGGGCTTTGCATCATTTCAACGGTATACGGAATTCAACTGACAAACTTTCTGAAATGTAGCGTTGATGCGTTTCTCCCCGGCAGATGAAATGAGGATTATTCTATAGGAGTCTTGTTTTTAGCATCGAATGCAGGACCAAGTAGCCAAATATTCCCCTGGTTCGGGTTCAGTTTCCATGGTCCCGCAGAAACCCACCTTTTATAACCATGTTTTCATCACTGTGCTTGCGCCGCACGACGCTCCAACCCAAACATCCTTTGTCTGGTCAAAAGACGCCCAATCACGTAAACACATACACATTCACCTTCTCCGCTCGGCCCCTCTGTGTTCCCGGCCAGCGGGTCCAGTGTAGGTCTGCGGAGACCTCAGACCTTGAAAGGCGCTTGGCTCTTTGTCTGGGCCCCGCTCGGTGTCAACGTCTCCAGCAGTGCAATGTAAACAGCCCCGCCGCCACAGCACAGGGCCTACTGACGGAGCCTGATTACCCCCAAACAAGCCACCAATCAAAAGGAAATATGAAATAAATCACAAGCGACTGCCTTGGCTCGCGGCGCTGATGCCGGTTTGTTGTTGTGGCCAATTCTGGGAGTCGGGTTTAATGCTGCACAATAACGCAGGCGGGAAGACTGGAGTTTAGCTGGGCAAGAAAAATACCTGGGATTTCTGAGTCTAAGAAAAGACCGGGCCTGTTTACAACAGGGAACTAAGGAGGGAAAAGAGAAAGGAAGGGAGAATTTGGAAATGAAATGCATGAAGACGGATGAATGGAATGACCCAATTGAAGAAAGGGGGAAAGAAAGGAAGAAAGGCAGACAGAAAGAAGCAAATGAGCAAGTCAAACGTAAAATGTATATCGCAATAACAACAACATACGAAAACAAATTAACCGAATTACGAATCCAACATGGCCTAAATTGAATAAGCCTACTGTCTGTGTGTGACTGAAATAGGCTTGTGGTGTAACATGATGATCTAAGTGTGATAGCCCTGTAATAGTATGTTATTAAACTGTTATGGTTACACAGCTCGCTGGAATGGGGTAGCGGGAATGTGTCCTTGAACAAGGCATGGCTCTACCAGCTTTGATTAAAGATTGTCCAAAGTCCATGTGTGGTTGTGCGTGTGTTTGTGGTTGTGTGCGTACGTGTGTGTGTGTGTGTGTCTGTGTGCGTGTGTGTCTGGATGTGCGCATGCCTCATCACAGCACCCAGCTAATGCATAACTGATTTGTGTCTGATTATTCATCAACATTACAGTTTAAATAAGCACAGCGTCCTTCTGCCACTTTTCCAACACTTGATCAAAATCAAATTTATCTCTGTTAGGTAGAACAGCAGCCAATAAAATAGCAAGGAACCCAGCCATGGAAATGGATGTGAGTAAGAGGGAAAAATTAAAAAAATAAATGTTGAAGTTAGAAAGGTTGACTTTCTTAATTGCCTCTCTGTGTTTGTTTTGTGGTGTGTGCTCATTTTGTGTTGTTCTATCGCCAATGTTGACTGTTTACTGTCATGATTCAAACTGCTTTTTATGGTATAACCTCAAAAGAGCGCTGAAAGACATGCACAAGTTGTTGACGGTGCACACAATGTACAACAAAAGTCTGGTACCGTGATTTGAAGGGTGTTTATATTGTAAGACCTTGTGGGCGCCGTTCTCATCTCGGTCCAAATGTGGTTCCCCATCTCACATCTTTCCCCCTGCCAGCATCTGCCTCTCTCCATCCATCCTCTCCCCTCTTTCTTCCTCTCTCTCTCTCTCTCTCTCTCTCTCTCTCATCCATCCTCTCTCTCTCTTTCTGTCTCTTGCTTCTCTCTCATCCTCATCCTCTACCCCCTTCTCTCACTCGCTCTCTCTCACTCTCTCTTTTATATATTCTCTCCTTACGTTAATTCATCTCGCCCCTTCTCTCTCTCTCTGTATTCTTCTCTCCTCCTCTAACAGTCTCTCTTTCCCCTCACTCTCTCACTCTCTCTCTCTCTTTAGCTCTCTCTTTCTCTCTCTCGCTCTTTCTAGCACTCACTCTAGCTGCCACAGCTGGGTAAGCAACTCATTCAGGAAAAAAAAAACCCTCTCTTAAACTCCAAAAAAGTGACTAAATGAAAAATCCCTGTTCTGACCGATGTTATTGCGATGCTTAACGTGCCTGTAAACAGAGTGGAGGGAGTGCAGTAATGTGACCTGCCTGTGGATTCTCTGTGCAGGGCCCCTCAAGGGCCACTCAGTCCCTGGGTGGCCGGGTCGTTCAGGACTAGAGTCAAGTGGTGACCATGCTGCTGTCAGGGCCTCACGACAGCGCTCACCCTCTCTCTCACTTTTGCTTTATCTCTCTCTCTCTCTCTCTCTCTCTCTCTCTCTCTCTCTCTCTCTTCCTCCCTCTCTCCCTCTCTCTCGCCCTCTCTCTCTCTCTCTCTCTCTCTCTCTCTCTCTCTCTCTCTCTCTCTCTCTTCCTCCCTCTCTCCCTCTCTCTCGCCCTCTCTCTCTCCCTGTCTCCCTCTCTTTCTCTCTCTCTCTTTCTGTTTCATGGAAAATCTGTTCTTCATAATGTCTCTCTATTGCTCTCAACACGTGTGTACACACACACACACACACACACACACACACTACACCACACCACACACACACACACACACACAAATATATGCACAAATATGCACAAATGCTGGAGTGGGGATAAGGGAAAAAGCCAGGTGAAGGAGGGATGTAGGAAAAGGAGGAAAGGTTAGGAGAATGTCCAACCATGTTTCCATTCCGTACTGGCGTGACGTGCAGGGTTGGAGTGTCAAAGTCAGAGCACCCTAAAATCAACCATTGTATACATCAAATATATCATTGTATACACCAAATATAACAATTAGGCCTTATTGGTCAATGTCTTGATCTATGGGCAGCATGTATCCTGCCCATAAAATACTTCATACATACATTATTTCAGTCAATATTATTGTTTAATAATAATAACATACAAAATACAAATAAATGAATGCATTTCATACAAATGTTGTTTAGTATATACAAATAAATAAAAACATTGGCAGCAAACAATATCATTTTTGACAGTTATACCAGCAATAAAATAATCAAATTATCCTCTGTTGCACTCTAAATAATTACACATTTGTACATTTTATGTCTCTTTCGATTTGAATAAACTGACACTTAATTAATGTTCAAAATATTAATATATTCAAAATGTGGCTGGTGTCATTTGGCTTTCCCTATCAAACGAATAGAAGCCCTGAAGTAACCAAAATATAATAGTATTACAATTAGAAAGAAAAATACATCATGTATTATGTCTTGCAGGAAGGTAGCTGGCCAGGCTAATGATAGCATGAATGACAACCTCTGCAATGGCGGGAGGCAGCGCTAGCTCAGCTTTTGAGAGCGGCATTCAGATTGACCCTCGCTGATCTCCGCTGTCGGTTGCACTTACA
>NC_140274.1:10323305-10338305 GCF_964030765.1 Micromesistius poutassou
ACACAGAATAGCATAACCAGCCACCGGGTGAACTACTTTAGACCTGAATAGTGCAAAACGGAACAGAGTAGAGGCAAAGCAGAGACGGTGTTGAAGTATTTTGTCCCGCCTCTGGATCCTGATTGGGTACTTCCCTCAGTGTCATATATTGATTGGCCCGCTCTACCAAATCTGATTCTCTCTGTTATCAGATGCTTAAACACACACACACACACACACTTGGGCCAAGACACATATCCTAGCATCATTGCACGCATTGTGCTCTGATTCACAATACAGAGTTTTTGGGATCTCAGAAATAGATTATGGCTTAGTAATAGTATCCTATGTGGCTCTTTCTCACAAAAGCATGCGCAGTCCCAGGCAATAAACCCACACACAATGCTCGTAATAAACACACACACACACACACACACACACACACACACACACACACACACACACACACACACACACACACGCACACATGCACACGCACACACATCTATATGAGTGTGTATTGTGTGCTCTCTGGAGAGTCTGATGCCCTGCAGGAACAGCTAGCCATACCTGGCTATAGCTGCCTTCTCACTGCCTCGGGCAACTGCTCAGCTATTCCACACTGAATACAATAGGATACAGCCTCACACACAAAGACACACACACACACACACACACACACACACACACACACACACACACACACACACACAGATTTAGCAGACCCCTTTCAAACATCCTGTCTCGTTATGAATCTCCAGACCTTGGAAAAGCTCCTTCTGATACACTTCAAACGGGCGCTAACAAAAAAAGACAGACTCACCCTTTATCAAGTCCTACCTCCTTAATCTCTTTCATTCTGGTCTGTCTGTCTACTCCTCTGTCACCCCCTTACTCAGCCACAGGCGTCGTGCCAGCATAGACCGAGACCCTTCGAGAAACCCAAAAAAAGGGTCAATGTGCAATTTAAAGGAGATTATAAAACATGGCGCTTCTTTCATGAGACTGGCGTGCACGATTATACGGTGTCCATCACCCAAATACAGGTCTTGTTCACCCCCCTCCCCCCTTTCTGTCTGTCTTTCTGTCTCTCTCTCTCTCTCTCTCTCTCTCTTACTCTCTCTCTCTCACTCTCTCACTCTCCATCTCCTCTCGTTTGACACTGGTCGGTGGAACAGATAGTAGTGGGAGGAACATGATACACATATGAAGACATGCCAATCAAAGACGCCATGAGAGAGAGAGAGAGGAGTGGGGTGGGGTGTGGGGGGCAGGGAGGAGATAGCAGTGACAGCCCGCTCAGCAACTGTTGTCACACACACTCCTAGCGAGAGGCACTGAGCACTTTTTTTAGCGTGAAAGAGGAGACCTGAGCAAATATTCATCTCATGGATGTGGTTTGCCTGTTAACCTAATTAAATGTTAGCCATATTTTTGCCTCTGTGTGTGTGTGTGTGTGTGTGTGTGTGTGTAGAAACAAGGCAGAGAGAATGGGAGATTAGAGAGATTTACACCAGAGATTAGTGTAAATAAAATCCTCAACTTCCTGTTGTCTCATCCATGATGGCCGCGAGCGAAACGTAATCTGCAGAGAGCCGCACATCTGCTGGGCTGCTTACCTGGACCTCTTCTCCTGCACTCTTTCCATTGACGTGTCTTGCTCCTCCTATTGGTTCCCCCACCGGTTGATCTGCCGTGTCATTCATCCTAAACACACACACACACACACACACATGCACAAGGATTGGCAAAAAAGACCCATCCACATTCACATACACAAAGGATGAGAAAGCGTAGGAACACTCACACACACACACACACACACACACACACACACACACATACACAAGCACACACACACAGGGGAGAGGAGGAGGGAGAGAGAGAGGTGTCTTGGGTGGCAGCCATATTTATTTCAATTGTTGCCATGGCTTCATTATCTTCATTCCTTTATTTCTTTCTCCTTGTCCTTCTTCTTCTTCTTCTTCTTCTTACCTTTGACCTTGCACGGGGGAAGGTATTTTCCAGTCAGCAGAACGCTTTATCTCTGAAAGCCACAATCAATAAGGATAATTAATGATGCCCGCTGCAGTGATAGCCTCAGCAGTCATTACCCGCCATTAATCCATGCAGTCAGACGAGGGTCAAGGCCAGGCGCATCGCTCACCTGGGGGCGGGGCGTGCATTAAAATAATCTACACATGGCCCGCTCTGTCAGGCCTTCTCTGACGTGCGGGCGCCCGTCCGACCGTAATTAAAGCTGGCCCGTCGTGAGGCGGCGTGGAGGCCGCCGAGGTGACAACCGGGCGCGCTGTCGCTTTAATATACAACACTTAGCCCCCGCGGTCGACACTCACTGCAATCTGCGGCCCCCTCATCTCACCGGGGGGGGAGACACGCCGCCAGGAAAGGGCTTTTTTTATGGTTTTCTGAATGTGTATATTGATATGGTTTACATTCTTCTGGAGATGGCGCGCATGTGAATGAAATACACGTCGTTGCAGTGACAGCATCAGAGGTGTGATTAAACAGTAAATGTGATTTAGTGCTCGGCGTCTCCGGTGGATATGTTGTTCTCTCGCTGGCGATGGCGTACCTTAGAGAATGAGGAGTCACAGACTCTGTGTCCTAGCGCGTGACGTTTGGGATGACAGTGTGCCGCAGTAGAATGGGTTAATAAACGTTATTGCGTTACACACATTGTGATAAATAATGCTCAACTGCTGTACTTTACAATAAAAAAGGGGGGGGGGGGGGCGGGGAAATCACAGTTCAACTGTGAAATATATATGCAGAGTTAAAATGTACAGTGCACTCTTTACAGCTTAAAGACACTCTGGGGTGGACAGCATTCAACAATGCAAGTCCAAGTCGAAGCAAATCAATACTCATACCTTTGTTTGGTTTTACATGCAGAGCAACAGGCCCAGTCTGGCAAAATGCCGTTATTCACTACTATTCTCCATCGCTGCTCTCGACAGGCAGTCCTGCAAAGAAATAAAATAAAGAATCCTAATAGAAAGCAAAGCGGAGCCCGAGAGTCCATCTACTTGTCGGGGGTATTTACATTCACCGAGGAGAATATGGAGAAGATATTCAGCTGGACATCATAATTCACGGGTGACATTTTCATTGTGCTAAAACTTTGGACAGAAACATTTTTGAAATGTGAGATTTAATTTCCTGTAATGTTTAAAATCACTTTGTGTTTGGCCAGTGTCCAACATAGAGGTTGGATGGGAGGTGGGGGCGAGGCAAAATGCCAAGAGGATATGTTGAAGAAGAGGTTGTTTCTTTTTTTGTTATTTTCTACTGCCAGAAGGAGTGGAGTGGATCCATAATAATGAAAAACGCATTCATTCCCATCTGCCATTTCTCGCATTCTCCCTGTGGAAGAACACTGTGAAAAACCCTCAAGTCTTTCAGCACAGGGAGAAAGGGCCATGTGTCACATTCAACACCGCATCCATACACAAATATGTGTTTATTTCCCCCCCCCCCCCCCCCACCCGATTGATATTTCAAATGTCACATCTCCTCCGGCGTGTCAAGGCGGTTCCCCCTCGCCGCGCGATAAGGAGAGTCAAACTGCAGGCATCAAGACCGCCACTCGACGATGAGTGACGGCCCCGCGATATCCTGCCTCCCACACGCGTGCACACCATATCTCCATCCACTCCCGGAGCACCTCCTCGCGCCTTCGTCTCTCGCCGGCTTTTAAAACGAGGAGGCGTCGGGTGATTCAATCGCAATGGGGTTGTTGTTTTTGTTGTTGTCGGTTGTTGGTTTTTTTTTTTTTTTTTTTTATATTATTGAATTATTCTCGCAGAGCCAACTTGTTTTCCATCAGTTTTGGATGTGTTCACCTTATTACACTGGCCGTGACTGAACAGGAGCCTCGTAGTGGTGTCTTTAAGGCCAGGAGGCACACACACACACACACACACACGCCAACACTGCCGTGTCTGACCGCATGTGTGGCAGGCCCACTCGCCCACGCCTTACCACACACAAAACACCCCAACAGCAAAGCAGTGAGGCCCAAGTGGTCAGAGAATGTCCAAATTCTCTGACAAATTCTCAAAGAGTGTGAGCAAGCAAACAGGATTTGTATGTAGCAAAAAAAATAGATTTTTTTGCCAGTAGGTTGTCATGGAAATAGGAATTTTGTATGTGTGTGTGTATTTATGTGTGTCTGTTTGTGTGTGTGTTTGTGTATGAGAGCATGTGTGTGTGTGTGTGTGTATTTGTGTGTCTGTGTGTGTGCGTGTGTGGGAACGTGTGCCTGTGTGTGTGTGTGTGTGTGCGTGTGTGTATGTGTATATGTGTGTGTGTGTGTGTGTGTGTGTGTGCGTGCATGCATGTATGTGTGTAGATTATGCACTCCCAACCTAGCACCAGAAATAACGCAGCCATGGTCGTGTTGAACATTTCCAAGCGGGAGCATTCATTCTCTTGTCCCTGTTTCAGATGACCTCACCGCTGATTTACAACACAAAGTTATACACAGGAAGAAGGTTTATATTTCATCGTTTTTGGCCAGGATCCAGGATGTCTAACTGTTCCCATTCATCCCTCCATGCACAACTATAACGTCTCTGGAGATCCACAGCACTACAACTAAAACCTTCTATTCATGACATGTAATATTTTACTGACTCTGACACCCGGTCCCTGGACGCCTGTTGATTCCTACCATTTGCACGACTCTTATTCCCCTCGCAAGACCTCATTTTGTTACGTTTTTACTCCGACGACGTAATGGAGAATTAGACAGAGATTAGTGATGTGCGCATTAAAGACTGTCAATCATTTGAAATGAGTTCTGTAAAGCGCTGAATTGCGCTGAAACGTTAGATTACTGCTCTTCAGGTGTCGTCATTAGACAATAGAGGGCGTTCGTAGTAAGACAACCGCTGTATGAAGTCAAGGACAAAATATATGGATGTTGTTTTTCTTTTTCATCTTATTCCTCAATCAAACGCTCCTTTTCATTTCACGATGTCCCCTAAAGTTGTCTCATAATATATTCAGCCAATTATTTGGACGTCATTGGCATTGAGCACGCCTATTACCAATGCTAAATGCTAATCTGCAATGTACGTCTGCGCCAAACAACGGACGTCTCTCCTGCTTTTGCCCTTTTCCGCGTTTGAAAAAGATAACACTTTGTCCACTTACTTTGACCCACAACACGCGGTCACCGTCGCAACGTCACTCTTGTGCTTGGCGTGGAAGTCCCCCTCGCACGGATCTAGACAAAACACGGCCGCATTGTCCCATGCTGCACGTGTCCGGCACCGCGTCCGCACGTGTGTGTGTGTGTGTGTGTGTGTGTGTGTGTGTGTGCGCACACGCGGCGGCCGGGGTGTGTATCTGGGGTCGACTACAATCTTCCCCCGTATCCCGGTCTGTTTGGTGGTGTGTGTGTGTGTGTGTGTGTTGTTTGTCTGTTTGGCCAGCGCTCCATCGTCGGGTGAGCTAGTCACATCCCTGATAGCGATGAAACATGCCCGCTGCTTAATTAGAGCGCTCCAGGCTTCATTAGACTATCAGCCTCTGAACCACTTACTCCATCATTTCCTGCCTGGCTCCCAGGGCCGCGCTATCGCTCAGCCCGGCAGATCGGAAGCCCGCCTTTATCTCCTCTATCTCCACCATGAAACAGCAGCGCAAACTGCACACACGCGCACACACACACACACACACACACACACACACACACACACACACACACATACATATATATATATATATATATATATATATATATATATATATATACACATGTGCCCTCCACCCCACATTTGTCTTTTAGAACTGCTGTATATTTATATTTTTTATTATTTGATCGTTGTCACATAGGTTACTTGTTAGTACAAGTGTGCGTGTGTTTCTGTGTTTTTCTGTGTGTGTGTGTGTGTGTGTGTGTGTGTGTGTGTGAGTCTTTGCGTCGGTGTGTGTGCATGTGTGTATGTGGGTCTGTGCACCTGTGTATTTGTGTCAAGCACATGTGTGTTTATTTTGACTGTGTGTGTGTGTCTGCGTGCAAGTTTGAGTGTTACTGTGGTTGTGTGTGTGTGTGTGTGCGCGTGTGTGTGTGTGTGTGTGTGTGTGTGTGCGCGTGTGTGTGTGTGTGTGTGTCTTCATGTTCCTTTGACTCTCTAGCCCCCTTGTATCACGTTGCCTTTTAAACTTTTTACTGTTTTCTCATCATTAATTGAAAACATGACAAGGTGCTTTCTGAGCCTGATGGATGGTGCGGGAGGATTGAGAAAGCCATTAGCCGGCCTGGAATCACAGCCCGTCCAGCAGTCAATACACACACCGCTTGACGTGTCTGCAAGCAAAGATGGAACAATTATCCCTTTATTATGTAGCCACAGCACTCAAACAACGCACGCTCACACCCACACACACACACACACACGCGTGCGTGCGCACACACCCACACACAAACACACACTCACGCTGACACACACACACACACACACACACACACACACACACACAACCTTTTCGGAGGAGTGCACAGCTGAATAGACGAGAGCAGCAATAACAGCAGAAAAATCAGTCATTCATTACTGTCAAGTACATGTGAGCTTATTAAAAACAGACATGATAGCGGTCTGGGGGGAGAAGGGGGGGGGGACAAAACTTCATTAGTAAACAAATGAAATTAGTAACCCTTAGACGGGATCATTCCAGATTGAGGTTCGGAGAAAGCGGGACGAATGAATACGCTATAGTACATTTCTTTACAATTATTTGAAACGCAACAAAAATGTTAACATGATGACACACTTCACCTCGTGAGCCCAAAAACATTCTAATAAAGAGTACCCTCTGTGCCTCTCTATTTGCCTCTCATATCCCCGTCTAGCATGCTGTGCAGTCCCAGCTAAGTCCTGAACAGCCTCTTTTTGGAAGGAGGCTTTCCATTTTGCATTTAATGAGTGTTAATGCATGATAAACACATGCAAGCACATCTTTACTGTGCAGCTATGAATAACCCAGTAGCTACCCGGAGGGGCTCCAGGGTACCCCTGCCCCTTTAGGGGGGGGGGGGGGGGTACAGGGTCATGGGTTTGTGACCCCGGGGCTGGTTTAGTAATAGCGGGACACTGGTGGGTCTGGCTGGGGCTGCGATCGATACAACAGGTACAGCAGGAGAGGAGGGGGAGGTGGGCGGTCTCTGAGGACCAGGCTGCCAACGCACTGGCGCACACACACACACACACACACACACACACACACACGGATGGAGCAATATGCACACACAACCAAACACACACATATGAGAACAAAACACATGATAACACGCATACATACACATCGGAACACAGACCTTGACAAACACACACACACACACACACACACAAACACACAGCTCAATCTGTAAAGCCGTGCTATTTTTGAATGAACCCTCGATACTCTCAATCTTTGAATATGTATTTAAATTTGAATGATATTTTGAATATTTATACCCAATTTGCTGCTCCATAATGCCCAAACTAACACTACCTCTCATGACCACCCTGCTGGTTAGCACTAAACTATAGATCGATGGTCAGAACTGGGTCACTCACAGCAGCTCCTTACTGATAGGCACAACTGGCCATTGAAATGATGACTATGTATACAAGTATCTAAACACAGTGTTTTATTGTCTGTTGAAATAATGCGATACAGGCCTGTGCTGTAGAAGAAGATGGCCATGAATACATGAAGTATACAAGCTAAGAATGTGGAAAGAAGGAAAGAAAGAGAGAGTGTGAGAAGGCAAATTACTTTTCTACCCCCCCCCCCCCCCCCCCCCCCAACACACACACACACACACACATGCACACACACGCACGCACACGCACACGCACGCACACACACACACACACACACACACACACACACACACACACACACACACACACACACACACACACACACACACACACACACTTACACACACATCTCTGTCATTGCTGTATAAGCGGCGGAGCACTTTACATAAGATTTATTACTTCCAGGCTGAAATATTATCTTCTGCAGGTGCCATTCATCACCTGCGTGCGGAGACACTGTGAATGATACCACCAAATTATGCAGATCAGCCATGTCTAAGCGGAGGATTCAATTTTGTAACCTTGGTAACCTTTGGTCGCGGCACGCCGCCGCTCACCCAACTCTCGAACGTCCAATCCCGGGCGCCTCAATTAGACGCTCTCAGAGATGGATGGGCACGCACCAGTGTCCTTACACACGTCCAACATGACACACGCGCCAACACACAAATACATGGCTGGATCATCTGATGCTCAAGCATTTCAACACATTTCAACACACTAGATGATAACGCTGGCTTTTCAACGTCCAAGTTGAATTGGAATGGGTCATTAGGATTACAGATTACTGCCTACACCTGTAATATAATGTACAGGGGCTATGTATGCTGAATTAACCTCACAAGGGCTATTTTGGACATTCAGACAGGCTTTATCATTCTTCACTACTATTACTGCTACTAGCATCGTCATACTATGAAGCTCTAGTCCATGCAATCTATATATTGATGTATCTATAATTAGACACAGAATAGCTTTTAGTTGTTTAGCCAAGCATCTTTTAGGACAGGGTAATTAGCGTGCTAATGCATGGCTAATAATACATGCCTAATTTGTAGTAGGGATCAGGATTAACTGTCATTAACACTAAAAACAAAGTTAAAGTGAGTTAGGTTTAGGAAAATCTGCAACTTATATTAAACTGCATGAGTCACCCTCCTGCCGCAACTATATAAAGTGTAAAATGTTGTTATTATCCCAAATATAGGTTTATTATTGTCTTTTTTTGTAAATACACCAAGTAGATACACTTGTCTAGGCCATGAGGTAAAAAAAAAAACAATCTCTCACAATTACCTGAAATGTATCATTATCATCAGTGTATGTATAAATTATTATATATAATATATAATATTGTTATAATATAACATAATATATAGATAATACTCCATCATGCACTTTATTAATAAATGCCCTTGGACATTGTGTTTGCCTCGGGCCATGGGCTGATAATATTTGAAGATCTTTATTCAAATATCTTTCAAAAAAATGATTCAACTAACAAAGTCCTGGTAGGTGTACTGTATAATTACCAAAGATCTGCAGGCTCTGTGGGGGAACAGGGCTCCTCCATATCCACCAGCACCTCAATTATGATGCAAAAGGGTGTTTTTGAAAAGCCTAGCTCATCTCTAATTAAGCCACACACTCATACCTATTTGTAGCTCATGTCCTGACATAATGCAAATACTATGTAAATTAACTGCACTGATCTGCTAGCTCCACTTGCGCGGCTCCTGGGAGACTAGCAGGGCGTTTAGTCACACTCTGCACTATAGTTTGGTTTCTCTCTCTCTCTCTCTCTCTCTCTCTCTCTCTCTCTCTCTCTCTCTCTCTCTCTCTCGCTCCCTCTTTCACTCCCTCTCGCTCTCTCTCTCTCTCTCTCCCTCTTTCTCATTCTCACTCTCTCGCGCTCCCTCTCCCTCTCTCTCTCTCTCTCTCTCTCTCTCTCTCTCTCTCTCTCTCTCCCTCCTCCTCTCCCTCTCTCTATCTCTCTCTCACTCTCACTCTCACTCTCATTCTCTCTCTCTTTATCTCTCTCACTGTCTTAAATGCCGGTGAGGATAACAATAACTAATGATCTAACTGGAAGGGGAGAAAAAGGCATTTAATTAATATTTAAATCATATTCTTTTTTCCTGTTTGTTGTTTTTTGCCGCCGCTGCTGGTTTCATTGTACCTCTCTCTCTCTCTTTCTTTCTCTATTTCTCTCTCCTTCTCTCTCTCCTATCTCTGATGCTCTTTATCTCTCTCTCTCTCTCTCTCTCTCTCTCTCTCTCTCTCTCTCTCTCTCTCTCTCTCTCTCTCTCCCTCTCCCTCCCTTCCTCTGCCATCCTCCTCTCATTCTCCTACCATCCTCCTCTCATCCTCTCCCATCCTCCTCCTCTCCTCCCATCCTCCTCCCATCCTCTCCCATGTCCTCCCCCCTTGGCGGCCGTCAGCTTAAGCTCCTAAATCACCCATTATCACGCTCACTTTACCTTCAATAAACAGCGGGATGTGGCTGACTGGGTAATGAAATGCTTGGCTTAGTCGTGTCATGGTTGGGTAGGTTGTACACTGACCATGTCATGCATGTATGTACATAAATAAGCAGGATGATAAGGAGATATGGAGGTTAACACAATTAGGCTAGTAGCTAGGCCGTTGATTACCTAAATAGATTAACCTGTCACACATAGCCTATTGAGTACAGTATAGGTATTAGTTGAATATTATTACCTATATTAGTAGGTATTATATTATACATAATACATGTATTGATATAATTTGAGATATAGTGGCATTGTGACCAAATTTGCATTAAAAAGGATAATACAAATCTATTCAGTCGATTTGTGTAGAATCAAGGTTTTAGTATTTAATTTATACTTTGATTAAGTAAATATATGACCTTGTTTAATATGTCCATCATCCATGGACTGCTCTTTGCTCTCCTCACCGTGGATATTTTTCATTATTGTTTAATTATTCTTTAATTTCAATCACCTTTTTCCCTTTGTGTGTGTGTGTGTGTGTGTGTGTGTGTGTGTGTGTGTGTGTCTGTGCGCAGCCCATTAATTGTGGCTGAACAGTGCCACATGCCTCAATAAAAATAAATTGCTTTTAATTTAGGCTTCCCTTTCTGCCATGGATGGCATCACTTAATTTCATTAGCCCCAAACCTGTGGCCCGCACTTTCAAAAGAATCATCTCAACACAAAAATACAAAAAAGAGATAAGAAAATGTAAAGCAGCCCCCCCCCCCTCCCACCGTTATTTCCCCGCTCACCCTCTCCTCTTCTCTCTGAGCTCCTCAATTAACGGAATCGTTTCCTTTCAACTAAAATGAATGTTATTGAAACCAATTAGCATGGACTGGAAAATCTCCCGTTAATGAGGGGAGTGTGGGTGAGTAAACAGGAATGAAAAGATGAAATTAGAGAAGAGCCCCTTCCTGTTGGCCCGGAATAATGACATGCTTAGTCGCCTAATTGTCTAGTGAAAAGCGCCAGCGCGATGGTAACAGATTGTGGTGTTCATTAGGCAGCTATGGGCCACCTGCTGCTGGGGCCCGGGGCCCGCCGGTCCCCTGTACACGTGTTCATCCCACGGGGCACTTTTTTCTCCTTTTTCTCTTTTTTTCACCCTCTCGCTCTCCCTTTTTTTTTTTTTTTTGGACACAACACTCACTATGAAAAGCAAATGAGCTTGCCAATATGCTGCAACGCTGTGTCCTTATTGCCAAAGCACGAGACGCACGAGATGTCAAATGTAACGAAATGAATGAAAACCTGACGGGTGTGATGCCAGCGGTTTGGGTTTCCCCGTTTTCTGATGGAGAGAGAGGGAGAGAGGGAGAGAGGGAAAGAGAGGGAGAGAGAGGAAGTGACCTATAAACAGTGTGGGGGCTAGCTGAAACGATGCGGTGCCATTGTGACTCCTGATGAGGGCCTATTCTGCATCATATCTCATCACAGGGCCGGTTATTGGTGCTTCTAAGGAGCAGTTTGCCGGGTGGGCGTAGGAGGGGGGGGGGGGGAGGGAGGGGGAGGCCGAACGGGCCTCTGGGTTGGGAGGGGCTGACGTTCTCTCCGCATTTACCCCCCTTCATAAAATATTTAACAGCTTTGCCTGGATTCATAACCTGGAGACGGTCAAAGGGATAGGGACAGACTGCATCAACCTCTTTCTCTCTCTCTCTCTCTCTCTCTCTCTCTCTCTCTCTCTCTCTCTCTCTCTCTCTCTCTCCATTACCTCTGTGTCTCCATAATCTTTCCTACTCTTTCTCCTATTCAGAAGAAAGAGAAGAAGTGATTGTTGTGGCGAGGTGTTGGGGGAGGCCTGCATAGTGAGCACTCCCACTGTAAGTGTAATGTTAATTAATGCATAATTAATTCCGGCATCAGGACCAAACTCAGAGGCAGATATTCCTGCGCTCAGTGGGGGCTGCGGTAGCTGCTGGGCATGGCAAAGCCTGCGCTCTGACCCCTCCATGTAAAACAAAAATAACCTAACTCATTAATATCAGCTTTTGGGTGCTCAACGTTTTTTTACCCAAGCATTATCTCCACTGTGCTCGAAGCGGTGTGTCGTTGTGTGTGTATGGTTTGATGTGCGTTCTTTTATGTTATGTTTATCTATAGAGTGAGAGGGCATTAATGTGCGTGTGTGTGCGTGTGCGTGTGCTTGCGTGCGTGTGTGCGTGCGTGTGTGTGTCTGTGTCTGTGTCTGTGTGTGTGAGGGAAATGTGTTTGTTGTATGTGAGTAATGTGTGCGTTTCTGTCTTTCTGTCTTGTGTGTGAGAGAGTAAAAGAGAGGGATTATAATAGCATGTATACGTACGTACACACACACTGTGAATCTGAACGATTTGATTTCTCGATTTTCTTCCCTCTACCTCCGCTGTGGTCAGGCCCGAGCTGAAGCTGAAGCTCTTTTGATCAAGCCACCATCAGAATGCTAATGAGGCCCATTGTTACATGTTGCACCATCCACAGCTGCTGGCCATAATCATCTCCCCCACAACTTAAAGAGTGTCAATTAAAACGCTGCTCTTTTTTTTTACTCCACTCTCACCATATATTGGCTAGTACCCCCCCCCTCCCCCCTCCCTCATGAGATTGTAGGAGGAGATGGGGCGGTGGGGGGGGGGGGGGGGGAGAGAGGGGGGAGTGTTGTGTGAAGGTGAGGGTTCAACACTTGCATGCATCCAGGCAGAGGAGGAGAGGGGGCTCATGTCTGTAAACATATAGATCCATTCATGAGATCAAAACTCCCCATCTAGACGTGTTTATATATACTACCGCGTCGGGTGGAGATGCTTGCGGATGGGATGGATCTCTCGGAAGACACGCATGTTGACATGGGCACGGTGGTCCCTGGGGGGGGCCGTAGCTTCAGAGGCAGGGTATAGGGGTGTGTGCGTCTGTAAAGCCAGCCCTCAGAGGCTCAGCCCACCCACCGGGGTCACTTGACCTTCCACATGTCTGAAGTTTGGCTTTCCCAACCTCCGGCTCTATGCAGAATTCATAATGTACATTCAATGACTTTTTGTTTCCCCTCACGTCCACTGTAATATCCATAGGATACGGGAGGAGCAGTCGTTTGGCAACCCAACAACACATAGAAGCGGATGAACAATGTATCTTATTACTGGGGTGTTTGGCAGTGTTGAAGGCAAGTAGACATCAGAGACGTAGACGAGGTTGTCAACAAAATGTCGTCGATTATGAGGAGAAAAGAAGCACAAAAGAATCAGCCTTCTTCTGTGATATAATGTTACCTACTTAAGGGCGGCACAACAGGTTGAATCCTGAGCACTGGCGGTGCTTCAGTTTGAATGGCCTAGATAATGGGGCCGCAGATTGCTGTTTGAATTATGTGTTAATTTTAATGGGCTAGGAGTCTAACAGAGGAAATACTGCCTCCCATTCTCGCCCTCTCTAATACTCGCTCTCTGTCTCTCTCTCTCTCTCTCTCTCTAACTATTTGTCTCTCTATCTCTCGGATGGGAACACACCCACACACACACACACACACAGAAAGAGCGAGGGCAGAAGAGAGAGGGGAGAAGGATAGGGAGAGGGAGAAGGATAGAGCAAGAAATGGAATGATCGAGTGAGAGAAAGAAAGTGAGAGAGAAGGATAGGGAAAGAGATGATCTAGAGAGAGAGAGCAAGAGAGAGAGAGAGAGAGAGAGAGAGAGCAGATTGGGGGCCATCTGGTTGCGGGGGGCCCCTGGACATAGATATGTGGAGAGTGTGTGTATTACCGCTGGACATAGATATGTGAGGAGATAAATAATACCATTCTCTCGGACGGTGGTGTCTCGGGTCATACAACACAGTCCTCGGCCAGCTGGTAATTGGTGTTGACTGTCAACATCCAGCCAGGACACAGTCAGAACACCATGCCTCTGTTCATGGAGAAGTTAGCCTAAGTCATTTGGCTGGACAGATATGAAAGAAACATGCAGCTTTTAACTAAAATCCCCATTGCAGATGTACTGGTGTATGCATGCAGGCTCCTAAAGAACAGAAGGGAGAAAGAGAGACGGAGAGAGGGACAGAGATAAAGGAGAGAGAAAACGAGACAAAGAGAGGAGAGCGAGAGAGAGGAGAGATAGCGATAGAGAGAGAGATAGAGGAAAGAAGGGGTAGAGAAATCCGGAGACACATTCGCCCTATTTGTCTATCTGTCTCTTCCACAGAGCTCTATCCATCACAACGGGAATTTCTAAAAGCAAATTTAAGGATAGCGGGAAAAGTTTTCCACACCAGTATCCTCTGTAAACTGTTTATGTTGTTCACTGATGAGGACAAGATTAAATTTCCAATGAAAATGTATGGAAATTACACCAATGGTATTACACTGGCGACTTTTTAAAGCAATATATTCTTTGCTGCGACAGTCTATGTGTGGATGATAAATAGAAGGCAGTCACAGAGCATCGGGAGGGTCTTTGCTCCCACCGAGCGGACCTGCGTATCCCTTATTGCATTACGGCACTAACAGAATCAAACGTGCATACTAAAGAAATGCAGGATTGCGCACCAAAGGAAGGAGCCAGTCTTCCTCTCCTCTCTGTCTCCCGCCCCTACCTCTTCCTCGGTGTTGCTCCCCCTCCTCCCATTCCTCTCTCTCTGTCTCCCCCCCCCCCCCCCCACCTCCCTTCCACCTCCACCCATCCCTCCTCCCTCTGTTTATTTGTCATCACAGATTTAATCCTATCTAATACCATTTTCCCTGCAGTGAAGTGTCAAGTTATTGTAAATAAGATGATATTTTTACGGGTGAAGTGTGTGTGTGTGTGTGTGTGTGTGTGTGTGTGTGTGTGTGTGTGTGTGTGCATGTGTGTGTGCGTGTGTGTGTGTGTGTGTCAAGAGGACGCTGTAGCTTTATAATGTTGATTTATCAGCTT
>NC_140274.1:10340805-10343201 GCF_964030765.1 Micromesistius poutassou
AGCATGCCTGGCCAAGCTGTCTGTATGTACACACACACGCGCGCGCACACACACACACACACACACACACACACACACACACACACACACACACACACACACACACACACACACACACGTGCACGCATACACACTCGCGCGGACATGGCCGGCTGCAGGGTGATGCAGGTCCTCGCACATCCTCTCCCAGGGCTCTCTCTTCGCGTGGCCGAGCCACTGTGGGGAGTGGTGGGCGAGTACACACCGTCAGATGTGCGGGTTACAAAGTTAAAGATAATGTATGCCTCTGCAGATCGCCAGGCACACTTAGCAACTCGCGTCGAAGCGAGGCAAAGTAAGTTTGAAGGACACACGCGCGATCATACGCACACGCCTTATTCTTCTTCTTCGTCGTGTTCTTCTGTCCATACCGGGGCCCCTTTTTTTGATTCAGCGTGTGAGGCGAGTCTCTTCAAGGTTTTCTTTTCATTGTCTGGCATTATATGTGAAAGCAAACCAAAAACGGTATTCTTTTTTACTAGCTTTTTTTTTTCTATCACTGGAGGAAGCTATATGAATATAATTGAATTGGATGGGAATTTAAATGCAAGGCGTCACGGTGCGTTTGCGTCAGGGGTACTGACATGCAGAGGCCCCATCACTGCGCCGGTTCAATGGCGTTTCTCATATCGCACCTGAGACGTCTCCCCTTATCAAACAAGACGGTGTCATTTCTGAAGTGGCAGCGCGGTCTCAACTCCAGGGCTGGCGAGAGAGAGAGAGAGAGAGAGAGAGAGAGGGAGTATATCCAGCTAACTTACCATATCCAGTTAATATAATAGTTATTTAACATTATTCCAACGGCGGCCAATAGAGAGCCGTCAATCCGTGTGTATCTTTGTGTTGTATTGTTTATTAAAGTGTCGCGAGGCATCAGCGCTCCGGTCTTCAGTGTGAGCCGCGGCCACTCGCAGCCGGGGATCCCTGCTTAACCGCGCCGCCCTATTCACTGCAGCGATCCCCGGTGAAAACAAAGGGAGACGCTAAATAATAAATGGTGCTCTTTAAGTCGTGTTCCCGGCATCAAAAAGTAATGGCTCTAATATGCATCTCATATCGCAGGGCTTTGCTCTCAGTGGGGACTGTAATGAATAACACAACTGGGACAATTATGCACGGAAGTTAGGGTTAATTACATTTCTAAAGTTATATTATGTAGTTAGCATGCATTAATCACAATGTTATTTTTCTAAAGCCTATTTGTGGTTATAAAACTGAGTCTAAGTGTGTTTTGGGGTGTGCACGGTGGCGCGCTGAAGCTGGATAAGTGCTCACAGAAAACTGCAGCGTAACCTGAAACGCTAGAGACGCGTGTTGCCAAGACAGGCAATTCGATAATGTGCTTCATAATGATGCAGCTAAGTAACTTTAGCTCCGCGGTTTAATACATTTATGGGGTTTAATTAGGGGGACGGAGGGTAGCCAAGTTTAAGTGATGTTATGTCACAACATTAATGCAGCGTCAAAGAAATAGATGCAATGAAAGTCAACAAAAAAAAAAAAGCCAGAGGGGAAGTGGAGGAAAGGGCTCGGGGAGACAATAATTGTTTTTCCGGAGGACAAAGGGAGAGAGGACACACTTGTTTCTAATCAAAACCAGTACAGCAGCACTGCGTTTCCTCCTCCCAGCCCTGTGCACTCCAGGAAGAGGAAATAAATCATGAAACAGGAAGTGTCTGATTATAAAACCAGGAAGAGAGAGTTGGATTATCTCATCACGGAGGAAGTGAAAGTTAGGGTTTTAAAACTATGGGATATTATGATTGTGGAGGCCATTGCCATAGTCCTGTTTGTTAGGATTGTAAACAGACCTTAGATAGTGTAACTACTTGAAATAGTGTTTGAGTGCACAGATTTTTCAATAGGCTACTATGTTTTCTCAATACCATTATCAATCCATCCATTTATTATCCCCTTCCGCCCATCCATTTGTACTCTGTTAAATCTCTCTCTTTGCCAGGCTGTGCCACTACAATTTAACATCCACAAAGGGAACAAGCAAACAAGCAACAAACAGTGAGGTCAGAAAATAGCTCTCATTCTCCTCAGGGAAATGTTAGCATTGTGAACAATGGGTAATTGTCAACATGTGGAGCAGGCATTTGGACCTCTGTGCATTAAGCTGGTTGTCCACTGTGAGCACGTGAATAAAAAGAGAGGGAGGTCTAGAGGGGTGGAATGAGAGAGGTAGGGAGAGCAGAGCACTGCCTCCAATCCACCCCACTGCTTTAACCCTAATCCACTATTCAAACATGACCAGGACAATCTATTGGCATCTATTCATCAGTGAATTGGCTCACAATCAATAGGTTTCCCGATAGCTCCTCATTCATTCATTTATTCATCCATCAATACGG
>NC_140274.1:10343401-10345901 GCF_964030765.1 Micromesistius poutassou
GGCACTAACGAGCTTGAGCGCTGGGACTCCTAATTAGATTCACTTTGTTTGTGTCATTTTAATTACGTCGCGGTCCCCAGCAACGGATCCGCCAGTGATCCCTCAGTGTCTCTGGACTCACTCGCCGCCACACCAGGTCCCCACAGACGCTCATAACACCAGCGAGCCTCCGCAACCGCCGCGTCCCGCCGCGCCAGCCTATGACCGGATTATGCTAATTTGTTTTTTCGCCACCGGAGTGACTTTAATCTCGGCAGCCGCGACGCAAAGGTCGCTCCCTTCTGATACAAACAAATTTAGCCTCTCTAAACTTTTTTTTTTTTTTTTGGGTGATGAATCATTATTTGCTCCTTTTAAATAAAAGGCGTCTGGGACAGCTTTTTATTTTTTCCCCCCCCCCCGCCTGTGTAGTCGTACGCGATGTGTTTATGTTGCGCGTTTGAAGGGAAAGGCTTCACTAAAAGGGAAACACTTTGAGGTTCCCTTTGAACTATTCCCCCAAGACACGGTTGCTAATCATTTAGCGCTTCATGATGGATTCGGCGCAGTTCATTAGGCTGTTTTAACTGATGTCCCGGCGTTAGATCCCCGGCGTGCTGAATGTACACATTGAACCATTTAGATAATTGAGTGATTAATAGACACCTAATGATCCGCTCAAAGCGTATGTTGTGCTTTTATTTCAAAGTTAATAATTCATCATCAAGTTATTACCTGCACAACGCACACCTGTTTCAAGACAAAGCGAGCCGTGAGCCTCACATGTGGCTCCCGAGCGCGTTTCAGTTCTCCGCGAGGGTTATTCATCTGCATTAGCGGGAAATGAACGACGGTGTTAAAATGACAGCATGGAGAGACAAACGCAAGCCAGGAAGAAAGGGAGGAAAAGTGAAGTGAAACAGTGTGTTGGGGATCAAGACGTGGCGTGGCAATGTGCTCGGATAAATGAAAGAATATGTTGGGAGAAATAAGAGAAACGGTTGGGAAGGGCTAGCGTCTGTGTCACCAACGTCATCTGTCTTGCCTCGGCATGGGTTGGCTGTCACTCGTCCAGGACACACAGGTGAGGCCAATCGCACCTGTCAATCACGGCCCCAGGTAAGGGCGGGGCTAAGGCCTTACCTGATTCGATGGTTCAAAAATCCCTCGGTTTTGAGCAGAAGACAGATGCTTTAAAGGTGAAAATGTAGCATGGAAATACAATTTTACTTCACCGTGTTAAATGCTAAATGAGTGTTCTCACAGTGTTATCCAAATTGAGAGTGAATGTTCATATATATACACTATATACACACACATTCATGAGTTGCAATCATGCATCTTTCCATGTGATTATAGAGCATTCATTTAGGCTCAAATAAACGAGAAAATCCATAAATTACTTTATGGATTTTAACGCCAAGATTAAATTTCCATATTTACAAAACAAACACAACCGACATAATGTTGCCATTGGCTTCAGTAACGGGTACTTTCCTCAGTGTATTCAGTGTATTCTGTAATGCGCGGGGGGTGTCCGTTGGTCGTGACATTAACTGTGTTGATGAGCAGTATAAACATTTGAACTGATTCCAGATTGTTCATTGTTGAAGAATGACATGTGAACCTGTGAGACAATGGCCGTGCAGACGCTCCACAGCTGTGTGTATGCAGACACCACAGCCCATCTCCACAGGGTGGAGGCGAATGCATAACATCACTCACAGTAGCCAGAAACACCATAAACACATTGTGCTCTTATACTGTAGCTCTTTATGATCCAGTACTGCAGAACACAAACATCTACCGCTATACAAACATATGGATGAGATGTTGTGAAGTATAAAGTGCACCACGACCCAGTTTGAAGAATATTTAGAATGTGCATGTTAGCTATGCAAAGGTTCATATTCACGTAAATGTAGACAGACAGACGGACACACACACACACACACACACACACACACACGCAAACACACACCCACAAAAACAAATACATGCGAAAACACAGATATGTGTACACATAGACGGAAGGTGTGGACACCTACACACACACACACACACACACACACACAAACACACACACACACACACCCACATACACACACACACACACTCATACACACATACGTAGGGTGGTTTAATTACCACATGGAACGTTAGGTTTCCCGTGCAGCCCCAAGGCTCTCTGAACATGATATAAACTAATGGATCTGAGTTCCGTTAGTTTACTTTTGAAACTGACAGGCATTACAGAGATATTCAGCTTTGGGCAGACGGCAAATTGTTTAGTAAGAAAATATATTTCATTGTGTTTAAAATGTTGCTATTCATATCCGTATTGTAATTTCAACGTAACGTGATTACAGAAAACTAAGAGCTGTGTGTGGGCTAGCATTTCTTATGCTACTTGATACTCAAACCATCATTAACACAGAGCTCATTTATCTTCAGTAGATAGATTAACACCTGCCTTAATTGTTGTCACTACACCCGAATAGATACTTACTATTTTATTTCT
>NC_140274.1:10353401-10380665 GCF_964030765.1 Micromesistius poutassou
AATCACCAGCCGGGATCAATAAGGAGCGGCTGGGCAGGTCTGGGGAAGGTGGATGGGGGGAGGGGGGATGGGGGGGAGGGGGAGGGGGGGGGGGGGGGGGACAGACAGAAGGATGAGCGTCTTGAACGGCTTGATGAAAGACAGAGGAATAACTGATCAATGTGGAAGGAAGGAAGGAAGGATGGATTCCGTCATTAAGGGGAAGAAAATGTCCGTTCAAGGTTTGTTCACTCCCACCTGCTCAGGGCGATACCGTCACTCTGCTGCTGCTTCAGCAGACACATCCGTCAGTCACAGGGCCCCGACGAGCCACGCTGCTGCACCAGGGGGAAGGTCTCACGCATTCTGGACCCCAAAAACCAACCGGCAAACACAAAACTAGGGAAAGGAATTGAAAACACCCACGGTGTCCTACGCACGATGTGCGTAGAGTCAGGTTATCTCTGGCCCTCTTCAGCTAGATCGTTTTGAACCTTTTGTGCGGACCTCTTTCCATGTTGCTTGATCTATCCTATAATATGCGGCTGTCCGTTCACATGATACTGCACACAAAACAGATCATATGTCAGAGTGTCATCTGCATGATTCATTCCTTGAGCAGACATGGCGGCTTGGGATGCTGTCAATGACCATATGTATCATACGCGTTTGTGGATGACATGGGGGAGGTTTCTCGTAGATCCCGTTGCACACTATTCTTTGTATTTCTTAACTCTAACCAGAGGTTCTGATGAGCCACAGGGGGGCTGCAACGTGGGAGACCTTTTCCTTGTTTCTGTCTCACTCTGCATTTCCTCTTATTTGTTTAGCACTTGACCTCTGAACTCTGAAATCCATGAGACAGCGACGAGTGCGACGCGAGGCGAGGTGTGTGTGCGTATGTGTTTGTTGACCGATTAACTCAATAAGATGCAAAGATCCTTATTGCGATGTAATGGCTGTTTGATTGGAAAGCCAGTGGCCTTATTGACAGCTGAAGTAGACTGATTAATGGGCATTTGAGCCAGTAAGGATAACAGTCCTTCACACGGTTTATTTAACTCTCAAGCTGTGACTGATGTTGGGCTATGGCGCTGTCCTCTAAATCAGGCTTCATTGAGCCCTGGCTTGCTCTGTAATGGAGCCATTTATGCACATCCCCTTTAGATGCATTGATTAGGACGGTCTGAAGACTTCCCTTCTCTCCTACACCTCGTGTTCTGCGTTCACTTACAGCTAAATAAAGCTACACATTGAGAAGATTGTGGATTTGTTTTTCTCTATCTGAGAGATATACTTCCAAAAATTCCCAACGGTTTAGTAAACCTAAAGGTTTGGTTAAACAAAGATATATCTTAAAATGAACGAGAATTGAAGTAAGTGACTTACATTACTCACAGCCATTCATAATGGCCGCGGGTCAAGACTGCATTTTGATATTGTTACAGAGGGCATTCCATGTTAACATGTGCTTACACTAGGAAACCTCATTGCTCATGCCACGGTGCATCACTATAATACCAAACACTGGACAGGCTGTCTGTTAGAGTCAACCTCACACTCGCCTATGCTAATCGTACATCCCGCGGCTCGGAGATTTAAAGTCAGCGGTGTGAGGAGGGAGAGCCAAAGTTATTCACAATAAAACAAAACACACTGAACAGACCAGGCCAACTCGGTGTACAAGTATAATGTCTGTCATGGAAGGTCAGGGGTGACTTGGAAGGGGCATAGCTGAAGCTCTAGTTTCAATTCACAAGATCAGAATCGCTTAAATTGACACCAGGACCCATCTGCCCACTGAATTAATCTTCAACTCTCTTCCATTTGGACTGTTTTGTTTTCCTTATCATCTCCATCCACTTCTTTATTCATTCTGTTGACTTTTGAACGGAGAGAGGTGACATGTCCTGGGGCAGCAGTTACTGAACAAGTAAATTCTACTGATTTCCAGTTCACTACTTGTACTATTTTCTCCGACTCAAAGGTCATGTACAGTTGCATTTTCCTTTTCTCCTTTTTTCCTCACTCTTACTCTCTCTCTCTCTCTCTCTCTCTCTCTCTCTCTCTCTCTCTCTCTCTCTCTCTCTCTCTCTCTCGCGCTCGCTCTCTTGCTCTGAGATCGATTGTTTGTTTTGAGGAACTCAAACGTAGAAGGAGGAGTTTTTATGGCTGTGTTGGCAACACGAGCAAAAGAGAAATACAGTCGGGAAGGGGGGAGGAGGGGAAAAGCTGGAAACATCACCCAGCCCCCCCCTCCCCTCCTTCCCACACACACACACACACACACACACACACACACACTCATCCTCCTCAGTATGTGTGACCTATAGCTGCCAACAGCAGAATTGTAGCGCGTAACGTTCACTTTGCTCACCAAGAGGAAGTTTGGCAGGCAGAGCGCAGCACCGGTCCACAAGACCCCCCCCCCCCACACCCCCACTCCTACACACACACACACACACACACACACACACACACACACGTGCACACACGCACACACACACACGCACACACACGCACACACTTGTCAGTGTGTGTAAGTGATTGCAAGTTAACTGTAATATAACTTTTTACAGGTCAATCGAAATGTGATTTGCCATGCCTCGCATAATAAATCTTAATCACATCGGCGCTAAAGATGCCCCGCTCGGTTCTAGGAGGCTGTGTCTGTTTGGCTGTGGAGCGCGAGGGCCAGCCAACAGGTGTGGAGACCCTGGCTGTCGGCTCGCCCCGCTAATAAAGAGACGCCGTGGCGGAGAGAAGGGGGATCAGGGCTAGACAGTCGCTAGCACCAGCGATCAAACAACCAGCACAGAGAGGGTTTCAGGCCCTCCGGTGAGAGAAAAGGGAATGAAGGAAAGGCAACGAATAGATTGATAGAGAGGATGACAGGACGCATGACAGGACGCAGGGGGGATGAGAGTGTGTGTGTGTGTGTGTGTGTGTGTGTGTGTGTGTGTGTGTGTGTGTGTGTGTGTGCATGCATGCGTGCGTGCGTGTGTCTGTCTGTGTTTGTATCCATGTTTGTTTGAGTGTGTGTTCATATCCACGTGTGTGTGTGTGTGTGTGTGTGTGTGTGTGTGTGTGTGTATTCCTTCAGTGTACCTCCTGCTCTATCAGATCCATCTGAGGGGCCGGGATCCACCACAGCCCCACGGGGGTCAGCCATGTAAGGAACATAAAAGGCCAATTTAATTTAGCACGTCCGCAGCTACAAAGTATTTTAATTCCGACAGCTGTGACTGAGGAGTTAATATTTGACTTGTCAGAAGTGGGGCTGAGGCCAGTGAATCATTGTAATTCTCATTAAGAGACCCTCCCCCAGCAGCGCCCTAATGCACAATAATGAAAGTCAAGACGGAGTGAGGTTCTAATGCCAGTTGAGGCCTATCTTTTAATAATCCCCTCTTGATGGATTAGGGAAGCGGGAAATTCATCTCGGATCATAGGGCCTAATTTAATAAGGGATCATTCCAGGAGTATTGCATTTTATAATAATGTCATTTAAAGTGTCGTCTTCCATTTTTACCATCCCATATGTGTGCTTATATAATGCTGCCGGAGGGATCCCGTTTTTTAACAGCGTTTGGTTTTCGGCTGTGTCCTCCCCCCGCCTCCCGCCCCCCTCTCCCCCCCCTCCCCCCTCCAGACCGGGCTTCGC
Source organism: Micromesistius poutassou (assembly GCF_964030765.1). Lineage (NCBI taxonomy): Eukaryota > Metazoa > Chordata > Actinopteri > Gadiformes > Gadidae > Micromesistius > Micromesistius poutassou. The sequence goes on from NC_140274.1 coordinate 10,357,045, forward strand.
TGTCCCCCGGCGTTCCTCGGCCTCTGGACTCTGGCCTCTGGAGTTTTCATTTTGCGTTTTGCAGCGATAAAGCCGTTTTGAGTGAGCAGTTATGAGAAGTTAAGTCACTCCTGCATGTTGCAGCATGGCCCAATTATTTCTAATGAATAGTATTTAGGGAGCATCGCTTGTGTTATGAGTGTTGGGACTGTAAATATCGCCCAAGGAAATATAATAAGAATGCATTACATTCATGCAGCAGCGCCGGCTTCTAAATACCCGTTTATTTAGGAAGAGGAAAAACAACAGGGCGATATTAACCCCCCACTCAGTGGAGCAAATGTGCTTTAAGGGAGTAAAACACTAAACACATGTGAGTAATATGAAAGAGCGTTGACGTCTGTGAGAGCACAGAGGGGAGCATCACTTGGGAGAGTCGGGAGAGGTGGAGGACTGGTGCGACATCCAGCTGACAAAAGGATTGTTGTTGATGCATAAATTCATGTTTTTATGCTCATCCAAAATTCAATCAAAGAACAATCACCTGATGACCCTTGTCTTTCACAATAACCAACGGGAGTGGACTACCATGTACTGCACAGATCCCAGCAGTGATGTGAATTCAAACCACCATGGGAAGGTCATGATGGCAAAATACACACAATTAGTCTCTTACAGTAAAGTAGGTATAATTTATTGTGGTAACCTCATATAATGTTATAATCTGGTCCTGTTTGCATGGTTGTACCATGTGTAAAGTAAAAGAAAACAACTGAAGAAGTACAAGAAGAAATACATAATACATAATAATAAATAACAGAATAAGGAAGGTTTTGAAGAATAAATAATAATATAACAAAGGGTTGGATTTAGTTGAAAGTGGAAATTGATTTGTACAACAGCCTTTACCAGATCAAGAAGCCCTAACAACAAATGCTTGGTCCCTTACAGGTTACATAACATGGACAAGAGCTTGACTTGATGCCGGTTCAAATATAAAAAACATACAAATGCTATCTGTAAAATCATAAAATCAATGCTAACCCAAATGTTCACAGAGATAGAAGTGTTTCCTCGTTGTATAATTTGTCAAAATAAAGTATGGCGCGTAATAGCAGCAAGACTCCCCCTCAATATTAACCTTTGGCCCCAGCGTTCTTCGGTAGCCGGGCCTGCTGGAGAAGTAGCACGCGGCGCTGTGGAACACATGACCCTTTAAAAGGGTCCATCTCCTCATTAAGATAAGAGGCGGTCTCTCTAACATACTTTACTGCAACAAAGTGCTTCCTCTTTGACTCTGGCGTGTCTTTGACACCTCTGCCTCCTGTCTTCATCCCACTCCCCCGTATGCTTATCTTCAGCCTGGTCCTGCTAACTGGCAGCTGCATACTGCTCTGTCTCTCCTTAGCCTCACGTGGGGCTACTGATGTGTTTTTAATGATCTTCTGCCTTTCTTGAGTGAATGCAGTATATAAGATCCGTTCAAAACTATACACGTGCACTTAAATGAACACACACAATGGAAAAACACATTTTTTTGTCAGGGAATAGTCAACTGGTATCCAAGCATAGGATGCATGGCATATTGTTAGATGTGGCATTCATTCTGTGGCACATCCTGAAATTCAATTGGCCCACAAAAAACGTTGGGAAAAGTTCTTGATCACTGCACACACTGCCACCCAGTGTCCTGGTGTTGAAACCATAGCCCTGTGAACCCTGCACTTGATATTACAAAGTAACCTGCACCTCAAAGCTTCTGCAGGTCCCCGACACAGCCTGTCTGCTGGCACATGACGTGGATCAAGAGGAAACCCGCTAGGACTGTTCTGTGTCTGTAAATAGAAATAATTCAGGTCCCCAAAATGTTAAAACAAACACACACACACACACACTAGTAAAGCCCCCCGTTGTGGGGACTTGACAGTGAGAAGGAGTTACAGCGGAGGCAGAGACACAGACAAAGGCAGGCTGGGAGGGTAACTGGCTAACGTGCTAGGCCTATTTATACATCCCATTTCAGAATGAGATAGCGGCCCTCTCTCACACCAGCCCACTGTGGAGGACGCTAATGCAGGGCTATTTAATTAGATGTTGGCCGATTGTTGGGCCAACACCGTAATCCAATAGAGCGCCGCGCCAACGCGGGGGTCCTGTCTCCCTGCAGGGCCTCGCTCGTACCCCCATCACGCAGCTCAGCCAGCCCTCTCATTTTCTCTGCCCGTCTCCTGGATTGTGACATCAATTGACATTAGACTGCATTGGAATGAGATGCGTCCTGCTATTGCCGGTGCCCGACCACAATGCCGTGACAGACAACTCACACACACTTGCGGACACACTCCGCCCCCTGCTCCCAGTTTAACTTGACATGGTCCCCCACCATTAAACATTACCTTCCCAGCTCTTCGTGTTGCTGATATTAAGGTGTGTGTTTGTGTGTGTGTGTGTGTGTTTATCTGAACAAGAGTGTGTGTGTGTGTGTGTGTGTGTGTGTGTGTGTGTGTGTGTGTGTGTGTGTGTGTGTGTGTATGGGGGGGGGGGGGGGAGTTTTTTGTGTGTCTGTGTGTGCTTCCATGTCTGTGTGTGTCATTCTTTTGTTCATTAACCATTCAGCCTGGAAACAGTGCCTTTCATACACTCGCCTAAGTAGTAAATTACCATAGCAATACAACTGTCAATTTAACCATTTCAAGGGGACACAGGTGGCAGGATCTATAAAAACATTACAATATGATGTCCTGCCTGACAGGCAGCCTCCTGACAAAAAATATATACATTATCTTGTATTTAACCTGGTCTTACCTCTCCCCTGCACTACCATGACTTCATAGAAAAAAAAACTGTCTCAGTTGATCGTGGCAATTTAATCTAGATTTTCTAGAATATTGCTGCAATAGGATTGCTTTGTTTTAACTTGTACGCTGGAGTGGCAAAGAGAATTTCAAATTGGTATTTTCTTAGATTGTTTACCTCACATGAGAAATTGAACTGGTTGGTCTGGAGTGAGATGTTTTATTCCATGTAGCACAGTCCCTCTTGCCGCTGAGGTTGTCAGTTCTCCACACGGGTAGGAGAAGGTTCAGCTCCACATGCTGATGGTTGTCAGTGCAGTCCCACAGCAGCTGTTTCTAGAGCGCAGGGAAGAACGATTTAGGAAAAACCACTAAGTGCTCTTGTAAGCATTTTTTGAGATCATTGGATTTCAAAGAAATAAATTCCAAAAGCAAAAAAATAGAAAGAAAAATCATTCACAAGTTATGGCTCTGTAAAAAGAAAATGTTTAACCTTTGTGGTAAAATAACAAATATTGTAAGCTCATTTTCAAATATTATTTTCCTTATTCCAGCTGTTGGGTGAGCACGATAAAGACAGAGTTGAAAACACTATGATTGTGTCTGTTTTTTAGTCCAGTTTTGAGAAATCATTGTGATTCTTCAATCATTATATAAAGCAAAGCTTGTTAACAGCAACACTTTGTATATAGGTAATTTTGTATAGGCATAAATTTAGTAACTTAATTATCATATCTTGTATCTGAATCCTAATTAATTGGTTTGTGTTCCTATGCAACCACAGTCACACATTCTTACACAGAAATTACAAACCTATTGTTCTCGATTGAAAACACTTAAGCCCAAATTCATCAAAGAGTTTCACTGTATGTTTGCCCAAATCCATGAAGACAAGTTGAGCCACGCTTGAAGTCATGTTTTTTTGTTTTGTTTTTTTCAAACCACTTCAAAGTGTTACTGGCACATTTATGGAATATAGGTGATTGATGCTCATTTTGAAAAAGAAGGGTCCATTTTCAATCTAAACTTTCGGCTACTTTGACCACCCATATCTTTCAACATGGCACAGCACAGTTGAACGGCGGTGACAGATGTATAAATGGTCATAAATGCTTCTCGGAGCATATTGTTGCAATAGTGTTCAACCTCAGAATGGATGATCGTGGACCTCCCTGTATTTAGCCACATTAAACAGACACTTGAGCATCCTGATACAAATATTATGTGATTCGCCTCTTTTTTTGTCATTGCGGGACATTTTAAAATGACATGTTGTAAACTAGAGAGAGCGTGAATGCAATCGATGCGAGATGAGCAGGCCAATGTTTCCAAAAATCTTTTTGTAATTCAAGATTCTGTGTACAAACATCTGATGACTGTAAAATGGATGAATACTGGATTATGCTCACAAACCTCTGATTGGATCTAACCAGCTTGTAAATACATTACATACACAGTCCAAATGTGTTTTATTCTCTCTTTCTATCCTCCAAGCCTCTCCTGACCTCTTTCTATTTATCTCTCTTCTATTTCCACACACACACACACACACACACACACACACACACACACACACACACACACACACACACACACACACACACAGACACACACACACACACACACACACACAGGGACACACACAAACACACACACACACACACAGGCACACACAAACAACACACACGCACAGACATACATCGAACACACAAGTACACTTTTACGCACACACGTACACAGAAGCCTGGACATACAACACGTGCAAAGACTTTGAAAGACTTTATGTAAAAATATACACACATACTGTAACAAACTTGCATATCCTTTAACCTCTGTACAATGGCCTCTTGGCTCTCCTTCTCCCTTTAGAAGCGGCTCGGATCCCACTGCCTTGCTGCAGCCCCATGTCAACACAGCCTCTTATGTTATGGCTCCCTGGCAGGGCAGCGAGCTACAATACAGCGCACGCTGTTATCTTCCACATCTAAATCCAAAACCACCGGCAACTGGAAATGAATTCATAATAAATAAAATGCGGCCCAGTACGCAAAAAAAAACCTTTAGCTGTTATGCTCCGAGGCACCTAAAACAGGAAGCTGTGAAACAATTAGGCTTCATGTTTTGTTCTGACCTCTGTTTTGTTTTGTTCCACTTAGTTGCCGAAGCAGAGAGACCTGTAGATAGAGTTTTTTTTCTGTCTCAGACTCAGAGTCAGACTCTACGGTCGAACCAAAAGGGTTCACTTCTGTGTGTGTGTGCATGCGTGCGTGCGTGCGTGCGTGTGTGCGTGCGTGTGTGCATCCACACATCCATGCCTGCACGTGTTTGTGTGTGTATGTGTGTGTGTGTGTGTGAGAAAGCATGTGTTTGTGCTGTGTGTGTGTGTGTGTATGTGTGTGCATCAGTGCGTGTGTGTGTGCAAGGAAGCATGTGTTTGTGCTGTGTGTGTGTGTGTGTGTGTGTGTGTGTGTGTGTGTGTGTGTGTGTGTGTGTGTGTGTGTGTGTGTGTGTGTGTGTGTGTGTCTTTGAACACCCACTGTTCATCCCACAGTGAAATCATAGGCAGAATAAGATTTATCTGATTGCTAGAACTCGCTGCCCACTGCAGCCACATCAGTGAGTCACCCCGGCCTTCTACTAGACCCACGGAGGGTCTGTGAATATGATAACAGCCAGCGATAAGGTGTCCTAATTGCTGGCCTGAGTGCTATTGGATGAGGTCTTTTTTCAGCGGGCTTCTTCTTTCACTTTTGGTTGTGTTGGAATGGCTTTGAAGTGAGTCTTTCATCTGTGGACGCTCCTGACGGCTGTTGATCTTTGGTGCGGAGCTGCATACATCCTTTGCACGTGAACACTCCTGACGTGCCACTAGACGGACAGGGAACGAGAGAAAGAGTCAAAGGAGAAAGAGAGAAAAAGAGAGAGATAGAGAGAGACAGAATGTGAGTGTGTGAGAGAGAACAAGTTAAAGAGAGAGCGTGTTGGTGTCTTTTTTCAGAGAGCGATGGTTTTTCGCTCAAATGTCTTTGTATTTCTGAAATAAATCCATACACGCGCACACACGAAACACACAAGCACACGCACACACAAACCACACACACTTACAGGCCAATACCAAGCACAGAAGTAAATCAATGCAGGATTTTCAAAATTACAGTAGAAAATACAGGTTCTAAACAAAGGATGAAATATTGTTTATATTGAGTGCCCAAGAGCAGGAAATGATGAAGCATTGTGTTAGTCTTTTGAGGTGTAAGGAAGGTAAATATAGCACCAGCACAGACTCCGTTGATATGAACAATTCCATGATGTAGAGTGCTTTTGTGACTCACCAGAGCGTGTGTGCGTGTGTGTGTGTGTGTGTGTGTGTCCGTGGTTACAGTTGTGTGTGTGTGTGTGTGTGTGTGTGTGTGTGTGTGTGTGTGTGTGTGTGTGTGTTCTAACAAACAATGTAGGCATGCAAACATATGTCAGGTATGAGAGAGATCTTACACTTTTCCGCGGTTGCTTGTGTGCTTAATCATTGCGGGCGTCATTATGAAGTGTGTCGTAACGGGAGGTGAGTGAGCCACCAGGACAACAACAACACACCGCATGGAGAAAAGCTCTCGATGAGAGAGCGAGGGAGAGTGAGAGAGAGAAAGAGAGAGCGAGGGAGAGAGAGAGAGAGAGACGGAGGGAGAGTGAGAGAGAAAGAAAAGAGAGAGCGAGGGAGAGAGAGAGAGAGAGAGAGACCGAGGGAGAGTGAGAGAGAAAAAAAAGAGAGAGCGAGGGAGAGAGAGAGAGAGAGAGACCGAGGGAGAGTGAGAGAGAAAGAAAAGAGAGAGCGAGGGAGAGAGAGAGAGAGAGAGACCGAGGGAGAGTGAGAGAGAAAGATAAGAGAGAGCGAGGGAGAGAGAGAGAGAGAGAGACCGAGGGAGAGTGAGAGAGAAAGAAAAGAGAGAGTGAGGGAGAGAGGGAGAGAGAGAGACCGAGGGAGAGTGAGAGAGAAAGAAAAGAAAGAGAGAGGGAGAGAGAGAGAGAGAGAGAGGGAGATGGAGAGAGAATAGTGGCTCCCAGCTGGCTGTGTGTGAGGGACTGCAGTTTGTGTGTGTGTGTGTGTGTGTGTGTGTGTGTGTGTGTGTGTGTGTGTGTGTGTGTGTGTGTGTGTGTGTGTGTACGTGTGCGTTGAGGGTGCGTGTGCGTGTGTGTATGTGTGTGTGTGTGTGTGTGTGTGTTGAGGGTGTGTTGAGAAGAGATTGAGAGAGTGCTGGTCGTCTCCATGTCTAATCAGGGGAGAACACTTGTGTGTCCCCGTCTCCTTGTCTCCTGGGCCTCTCAGCCCAGAAGCCCCTTCACTCCACCATGACACAGCTCTGGCCATCCACCTCACACCACGTCTAAGACCACCCCCACCACCACCACCACCCCCCCCCCCCCTCTGGCTCCAGTCTGACCTTGGACACCACCGCTGGAATAAAGACATTGGACTTTGTGGGCAGAGTTTTAAAAAATAAGAATCAGTCAGTCAGAAATCAGTTTATAAAAGTGTATGGCTGATATGGTTTGTGTAAGATGGTCTCTCCCTTGGGTATATTTCCAGCGGGGAAGATGTTATCCAAAAGGCCTAATGTTGTGTTAGTTGAATAATGCTGCTGAATATTGACACAAAAGAAAAGTTTTAAAAATATATTTTGTGCTGTTATTACCATTGTAGTATCGACAGTGTTTGTAGCCCACAGCAGTGGAAATCTGTGAAGTTGGCTAAGCTTGTGCCGGACAATCACAGAAGAGGCGCGCACATCCATTAGCAGACTCCAGTGTGCCGTGGCGTCCCAGGGCAGCGCTCGTTCCCGCTTCAGCATATTCCCTGCTCCATCTCCTCCATTACTGGCGAGGCAAAGAATCAATAATTCAATAGTTTTGGCGTCTTAATCCTGCCCAAATGGCAAGATACACAAACACTCCAGACTCGAGTGCATATAGTGAGATTGGTATTAATTAAGGACTCTTTTGTTTTGCGTGGAAATATCGAAAAGGTAATATGATCTGAATTCCTATAAAAGATCGAGGCTATCGCTGTTTGTTAAACGTTACTTTAAGGGCGGTTAAAATGTCATGAGAGGAATCCGGCTCATTTGTTGTGTAAGTCGTTCGCTAGATAAACCCTGGGAATCGGACGCAGGCCTAAAAATACCATCCAATGGGCAGTGTGTGTGTGTGTGGGGGGGGGGGGGGGGGGGCATTTATTGGAATAGAAACGTATTGGAAATTATTGTTAAGGCACTTGGCAGATAGGCCCATCGCCCGCATCGACACCCCGACCAGATGCATCTTATAGTAGGCCTAAATGCCTGGGCTTTTTTTCAATGACTACGGCTGTGTCAATGGAGGGTCACAATAACTTTATAATTAAACATTAAATTGTATCATTTTGACCCCTGCAATTCCGATGTGGTTGTTGGCAGTCAAAGAACGAATTATGCGTGTCTCGTATTGTAGGCTACTTCATCGTTTTGCTGCACCATGCGCGTCTTGTTTTTATGCAAGGCAGCGATGCCTCATCAGATCAACTACAAATAAACACAACTCAACAACACAGTCCACTAACATGCACTTCACTGGGAAGGTCGGGATGGCTGAAGAGATATGACCCTGCTCCGCGTTATATAAAGACAACTTTAGTTGCGCCAAATTGACTGTTTACAGCAAGTTGTTTTTTTCCTCGAGGACGCTCACTGTCTGTTGTCTCAATTTTATTGGAAATTGTCAGTGCTCTCCAAATGCCTCATAACGAGAGGCTGAATAATGCATGAGGTGGGCAGGGGAGCAGTAGTTCGGCCTGCACCATGTTCCTGGATAAACGCGGCTGTCACAACTGTAACCTTATCAAAAGACCAATAGGCCTAGCTTAATACATTATTGATCATGTACACGTTAACGTGGTCCGATCACAATAACAATGTAAGTAATAATAACAGTATAATATGATTTTTCTTTTTTTACATCATCCTTTAAAATAACGTTAACGCATTGAAGAAACTTCTGTTGATTTATTGTATGAAGAAAAAACATTTTCTTTAGGTGAATTCACGTTTCACATAAGTGATGGAAAAAAATAAAAAACAATATCTGTGATATCTTTTTAGAAATCCGTGCCTCAGGTACGTCCACTTTCACTGTTATAAAAAACATCTAAATTACATAGAAAGCACATGGGATTTCAGTACACGGAAATAAAGGAAAAATACCAAATAAAAGTATTCTCCACAAGGCATTTTGCCACTAAATAATAAAAAATAATGCATGTTTCTTAGATATTAACATATTTTACACGTGACCGTACCGTCTCAAATACAGTCCTTGGAATATTGAATATTGAATATTGAATGTTGAATATTGGCAAATCGATAGAATCCCGTTAGAAAAAAAGCCAAGGAGGGTTTTGTTATTTTCCGAAGGAAAGGTCATCATTTGGAAATATGGAACCTATACGTTTATATCATAATAAAACAACTGAAGTTCATTATACATGTATAACCTCACATTACTGTTTAAGTCTATTGTTGTTTTACGTATGGCAGGTCGTTCATAACCAACAAGCCTCAAACATATAGGCCATCATATGCTGATGACATTGTTAACATATAATGAATGTGATTGTAGAGAAATGGAAATGCAAAATTCCAAAAACCCAAATTAAATCCGTGAGGAAAGAAAATTCATGTGAACACTGCAGAGGCAATTTTACAATTCGGACAAGAAAGAATATGAACTTGATACTCTAGACTTTCTATTTGGTGAATCATTCCATCTTCCTTCCTTTTGCAGCGCTTGGAAATATATAACGAGGCCCGCCTCTACATAGTTTTAAAAATAAGTCATAATGCAGAACAGAAAACAACAGCTGAATGGTTCGCTTTGTTAGACAAAAAAATCGACCGTTCCAGTTGCGTCCTTCACCCTCCGTGGTCTCGTGTCACCTCCATACAAGTGACGGAGTCCTGTGTGTGTGTGTGTGTGTGTGTGTGTGTGTGTGTGTGTGTGTGTGTGTGTGTGTGTGTGTGTGTGTGTGTGTGTGTGTGTGTGTGTGTGTGTGTGTGTGTGTGTGTGTGTGTGTGTGTGTGTGTGCGTGCTTGCGTGCGTTTCTGTGTGTGCGTGCGCGCGCGCGTTTGTGTGTTCCTTGGAACCGTGGAGCCTCGCTCCCTGTTTCCATGTCATGCGCATTTGGCGCCCAAAATTCACTTACGCGTGGCTCATGCCAGCCTTTCCATCTTTGTTCATCATTATTATTTTTTATAAATAGCCTATATTTCTTTACTTATACACGCTTGTCCTTCATTTAAAAACAAAGAAGAAAACATAAATAGTGTCCTTGATTTTTCACTTTGTAAGCGACCTTTCTGTTGTTGCTGCTGTTGTTTAACGCTCAGTTTGATGACTCGCCGTCAACAGCAGTGACCTTCTGAAAAGCTGCGGGTCCTGGCGTCACAGTCCCAGCGCGGCCGTGTGTTTTTTGGCCTTGAGTCTCAAGTCGGCGATGCTTGAGTTTTTGTTGGTGTTCTTGGCCGCTGCAGCCGCTGCCACCACCGAGGCGGCGGAAGCAGATTCAGCCGCGAGCGTAGCCAAGGGCAACCCGAACGGCGGCGCGGGAAACATCATGTAAGGCGCGTGCGCCGCCAGGTGAGAGTGCAGGTGATGGTGCGCGTGCGCCACGGCGCTGTCCAGCTGCAGTTGCGCCTGCACCTGAAAGGAGAAGGGCGGCACGTTGCAATGACTATCCTACGGGACGCACGGATGGGAGAGAGGGGGGAGAACACGCGTTAACTTGGTGCAAAAGGGCTCAATAATTCACACATGTGTACATAACGTTGTTGTTCATCCCTGCCGTTCATTTCAATGGGCCACTGGTTATTAGAGTGTAAACCATTACAGTGTTAATGAATAGATGTATTTCGTTAAGAGATAAATAAATGCAACCACGGAAAAAGTATTTTCTTTTTATAATTTACAATCATTCATAAAAAAACGATAAAGACATTTTCTAATTAGTTAAACGCCGTCATGCTATACTGGCAAAATATCTTAGCGATTACTGCAACAAGAGTTTGGCTACACTGAAACTCGATTCTCCATAAGACTTGGACAGGGACTGTGCCAAGACAGCAGTCCGGGAATTAGTGTAGTCAAAGACTACACGCTTGGAAGTCACTTGCCTGTTGGAATGGCATCCGCAAGGCCCCCACGTTCACATACGGCGCCACACGACAAGCTTCAAACTGATTCGCTGCTCCAATGAGGACGCCTTCATAGAGAGAATAGACGAGCATGGGTGAGCGCGTGAGGTATTAACACAGGCCTACACTGGAAACACTACAAATTCCAAGAAAGAGGAAAAAATATATAACAATACTTGATATTCAATTATTATTTTAAAATTGCCTAATATAATTGATGCATTCTTTGCGTGGAGCATTCGAGGACAGATTTGAGTATAGGAACGTGTGGAGCATCAAAGCCTACCTTTGTGTAGTTGGTTCTCCTGCTTCCTGCACTTGGCTCGTCTATTCTGGAACCAAACCTGCAGGGACAGAAATTAATTAGAGCCCTCTTGATTGGCAGCTGCTTGTGAGGGCATGTGTAATTCCTCTCAAAGTGACAACAACCGCAGAAAAACAATATCCCAGAGGAGCCCTGAAATATTAATGGCGCTGCTTAACCCCAGATTTTAATGATTACATTTAGCTTACAACAAGAAGAGGGAGGGGTGGGGGGAGGGGGGAGATACCAGAGAAAATACATACAAAGATAATTGATTTTAAATAGTGTGGAGTAAAATAGAGGTCTACCGAAAAAGGATAACGTAGTCCCTATTAGAAGAACAAAGTATCCATGTTCAAAATGTCCAGGCTATAATAAATAACCTTGTCAGTGTGGGTTTCATCTTTCTGTAGATTAAGCTCCCAGAAGAGCAGGATGACTCTCAGATATCGAATAGCGGCGTGCTATTACGCTTTGGTACATCAGAGCCAGGCTATCTGAGATACACTCTCTTCTTTTTCTCAGGCTCGTTAAATAGCCGCAAAAATTAATTACCCTTATCTACAGAAAATCTATGTAAGTGAAACGTTTAATTTTTTTTTCTTTTCTTTCAGTTTTGTTTAATCACTTCATCAAACGCTCTGTTTCAAAGGATGGCCGTTTTGTTTTCTAATGGAGCTTGACGTCAGTTGTAGGCTGCAAATTGTATAGGCTCCAATATTCTCAATGGAATAGACGTTTTATTACTATGTTGGGATACTTTGCATAGTCCAATCATGTTTCGGAAATATATCTCACCTTAAAAAACGAATATAAACATAATGCCAAACGTCGTTTAAATTGGCTGTAAAATAGTATGGACATGGAAATAGGCCTATTATTTATTAAACTGCGAATCATCGTGTAAGTTGTTAACACAAAATTATAGGTAACATTCGTAGTGTTTATAGTAGGCTATAACATTGGAAATTATTGTTGTAATGAAACTACAAAAAGGCTATTGTCAATACAATTGGAATTTAGCATATACTGTGTTGCAAAATGGGAGTAAACTGCATATCTGGATTTGGGTAGAAGATAATGCATAATTTATGATAATCCTCGAGCTGTGCTCCTCGCACTCGCCTCGCTCGTGACAATACGGCTCGCTAGAACTCCGGTTCACGCCGCGAGACCCCTGCGAAAGCGCGGGATTTAACTTTTTTTTGAAAAGGGGGGGTTAGCAATCTTTTTCTCCCGTTTGAATAAATAAATAAATATTTTATATTCGTCAAACTCGATCAATAGACCTGTGCCGATGGTTGCCTGGACTGCAACCTGGTTTGGAGTTGGATAGGCTACTTCTGGATATATTTGGGGGTTTTATCAATCATATGAAAAGCGATATGCTCAATTGTCACTATTGGGCTCAGCCCTTCTCCTATTACACAAAAGATTGAGCCCCTCTCTCCCTCTCTAAAGGCCTTATTGGGTTTCGGTACAGATGGTCTTTTTCGATGAAAACGGGCAGCGTTGATAAAGACGGCCTGCGTGACAGGCTGTATCAATGAAGAGCATGTGAACGTCTTATTTATCACACTGCATGGTAGGCTACAATATCACATTAAGACCATAACAACAAACAACAACAAACAACAGTCATGACAACACGGAGGAAAACGGGGCAAACACGATTTAGTAGGCCTAATGTAGCAACGTTTCCAGATTATTGGTAGACCCAGACACATAAACAGACGCACGCACGCGCGCACGCGCACACACACACACACACACACACACACACACACACACACACACACACACACACACACACACACACACACACACACACACACACATAGGTCCTACATGGGGTTCTTAATTTAAAAGGCCGTAAATGTTTTAGCGATCTAAGTTTCCATTAAAACACATGAAGACATAACAACAGCAATTAACCATTAACGGCTCAAGTCTTTCTGGACATGAGTAGCCTAAAATAAAAATAATTACTCACGTTTAGTAAAGCAATTTAATTCAATTGTGTAATAATAGGCTACAACAAGTACTATTGTATATATAAGTTGTGTTATTATTGTGATGACTGCTGTTATTATTATTATGATTCATATTATTATAAATATTAGCATTATGCTATAATCGTAACATTTCTTACCTGTACTCGAGCCTCGGACAGCCCCAGTCGCTGGCTTAGTTCCTCGCGCATAAACGCGTCGGGGTAGTGGGTCTCGTCGAAGAGCCGCTCGAGCTCGTTAAGTTGTTCTAGTGTAAAGTTAGTCCGACTTCTCCTCTGCTTGATTTTAGTCTGTGCCTCGTCCTCCAAAGGCTTCGAGTCCTCTTTCCTCTCTTTCATATCCGTGTTACCTGCATGGCAGAGATAAAAATAAGAGGATAACATTTCTTTCATATCCGTATTATTATAAAAAGCAACCACATAAAAATGCTGGGATGTTACAAGAGTGATGTGGCCTCGACTACAAAACGAGAGGTTAGCACCGCGTGACCTTGATACACGTGGAAGGCTTCCAACATGTTCCCCAGCATCACAGCAATATCAAACCTCGGATGTTTTGTAGAGCTACATAAAGCTCTTTAATTATTAACTCCCTTATAAATATGCATAAGCATGTCTAAAAACAAGCTGGTCTCCTTATTTTTTCTGCTTTTTAACCGTGTCTATTAACAGCTGATATTATGTACGTCGTAGCAGAACTTTATGAACATTACAAAAAATATGCAGGCTTTGTTTCGCATAAATGATTGTACAGCAAGCACATGGCACCTTCATTGGTTCATTGGTTAACTAATATTAATACTAAATACACTAATATGTGTTTTTAGGATACTGTGGGACATTTAGCCACATTTGATCTTATTTGAGGCGCTAGAAACAGGCTACCATATGAATTTGTCTTCTATATATTTAATTGTACACTTCAATGTAATAATATACAGATGAATGTTTAAGGAATAAACACAATAAATAACGTTTGAATTGCAGGGAACATTACTAATCAAATAATTTGCATTGAGTAGGCATATATTTTTTATTTTATATTATTGCTCTGGTTTAATTTCAGATATGTTAATAGAAAGATTATATCGTGTCATTGGGTTCTTTAATGTCATAAATCAAGAAGCTTAACATGACGATGTTGTCATATTTGTGCCATTTGTTTCTGTTATAAAATTGGGAAAATACTTAATGCCTTCCCCATGCACGTTTTTATTGAATTAAAAACAGCTATCGTGTTTTAGTTACATTGTAAATAAAACCCATTGCAGTTGTACTTGACTTTAATGTGCTGCAGGTGACCAACCATGCACGTCAGTTACCCATAAAAATAGACAATTTACCAAAACAATAACAGTCCAAGCCCAGCAATGGAAACCAGCTTATTTTAAGAATTCGCAAAAAACACACAGAAATCCAAAACACAAACACGACGTATACCTTCAATGAGTTTGGGGCTCCCCGCGTCCCTAGTCCTCTCTGAGCCCAGCATGTCCCGCTCCCTGCTCGGGGAGCGCACGACACCCCTCGAAACGGCGCTCACTTCCTCGCGACCTGCTTCCATAGATAGAGGCTCCCTTCCCCGCGTCGACCCGTTCTCCAGCACTTCCCGATACGTGATCACCTCCTTTTTTTCCTTCACCTTTTGATCAAAAGACTTGGACACAAAAGCGGTGAGTTCTTCCATCATTGCTTTCTCCTCAAATATTCTCCGTCTTGTCCTCTCCTCTCTCTCCCTCCCTCACTCTCTCTCCCTCTCGCCGTCGCACTTGCTCTGAGATCCACAACAGCTTAAAACATCAATAATGTCCGTTCAAGTCGACCACATATGCAAGGTGATGTTGCCAACTCTCTCGGATCTCTCTCCCGTCTGGGCTCAGGTGAAAACGTCAGAAAGATATCTCAGGCAATTCCTCTTGGTAGCGGAGTTTGAACCTGCTGGTGTTCCGCAATTGAAGTCACAGTATTTATACTTTGCGACGCCTGCCCCTTGATCCGTGCAAATTACCTCCCCTCAGGATGCCGGGATGAGCCCCCTCTTCCATTCGCTATGCAATGATAGGCGAGAGAAGTGGGAAACATTATCAGCACAGCCCTTAACGTTTCTCATCGTCCTTACGAGGTTGCTATTGGTCATTAATCCAAAATTGACAAGAAGGACTAATTAATTTAATTATGCTCTGATTCGTTGCTATTGTCCCGAGTTAGTTTTTAAACACCCGGGAGATGGGCAGGATCTCTCGCTAAACTCTCTCTCTCTCTCTCTCTCTCTCTCTCTCTCTCTCTCTCTCTCTCTCTCTCTCTCCTCTCTCTCTCCCCCTCTCTCTCTCTCTCCACCCTCTCTCTTTCCCTCCACCTCTCTCTCGCTCTCTCTCCCTCTCTCTCTCTCCCCCCCCCTCTCTCTCTCTCCACCCCTCTCTCTTTCCCTCCACCCCCCCCCCCCCCTCTCTCTCTCTCTCTCTCTCTCTCTCTCTCTCTCTCTCTCTCTCTCTCTCTCTGCAGAGGTGTGGCTAAAACCGAAAATGACAAGCTCGTGTGGAGGGAAGCACATGTATAAGGAGCTTCCTCTGTCTCTCTGTGATCTGGGAGAACAGAGACAGCGACAGTTATGACGCGGGAAGGTAGAGAGCGGACCGACCGGGACGCTGAGAGGAGAGGACCGCGCTGTAAAGAAGCAGGGGCTTTTCGTTTAAACGATCCGGGGTTGGAAAGAACTATTGGCCCCCTTCAATTATTTACATTGTATCATCGTATTGGTCGATCGACACTGTGGCAAAATATATTGTGATCCATGCTGAAAGTAGCCACGCTGTGTGTAAAGAATCGTGTTTCCTTGAAAGTCGCTCTGATTTTTAGATGGTACTGGTATGGTACTAGGCTACTTCCATTATTAGGCCTATTAGTATTAATAGCATTACTAATAGTATAATTAATAATACAAATAATAATAATACAAATTATAATATTAATAATACATAAATTACAATAGCATTTGGGTAATAATAATAGTGGCCTGCTTTTAGAGACACATTTCGAAAGCCATATATAGGCTATTACACTAAGCTTAAAATTAAAAGTTACAGATGTAAACGGTTTTATGTTGGTTTATTTTTGTAATCAGCAATCGTGTATCTAAAATTGTAGTCATTAGTTAAAACGGTATTCCAAATAATTTGAATCCTCAGCGGACCTCTTTTAGACCATTAGGATGTTAAATAGCTGCTAAACGTTTAATTATAATGCCTCATGCGATGCGTTGCCATTGGGCTTACTAATTAACGTTTTCTTCTTGCTTTCCTACTGGAATTATTCAGTCTTTGAAAAATAAATAAACAATGGTTCAACAGCGTTGAAGGTAACTAAATGCCATAGGGACAGAGCAATTAATTGAAACGAAAAGGCAAACACGAACACACATATAAGGTACAGATTCATTTTTAAATTGCTCGGATTAATTTAATGCAAAATGTGTTTATTGATCATCTATATAAACCTATTTGCAGTTTATGGGTCTGGCAACCCCCATGATTAAAAATTAATATTAACATTTCTTTCAATTAATCATTATCATTTATGTAGAATCTAACCAAATTATATTTATTATCCTCTAACGCCCTGGTAGGCTCCACGCTGTAATCTGCGCCATCATTAATTTAGAATGTAAATCCCTCTCTGGCTCTTCCTGTCCCATCTCCATGCGCGGACGTACTTGATGCAATAGGATAGCCGCCTACACTAATTGCAGCCCAACGTCCACTATTTTAACATGCCTGCATGCCTATGTTCTTGCCAATATGAACAGACCAATTTCTCTACGTAGGCCTATGTAGTTGTATGTATGGCAAAGTAGTTCTAATTTAATAGTCTAGGTCTAATACAACTCGAATTAGGCCTTTATGGTATCCTAATTGTCTGACAGCCTTTATACAGCCTCAGAGTTTATAATAGTATAGGGGAAAGGTGAATGCTATTTTGCCAAAGTCAACCCTTATTATGGCAATGGAATTCCCGTTATAAATAAAGCTCTTTGGGTAGGCCTATACAGAATTTATAATTAGGCTTAATTCTACAATTAGGCCTATTGTATTAGGCCTATCGCCTCTTTTAACGTTTCGAAAGGTCAACATTTAAAAGTGTTTTTTCCGCATTATTGATACATTAGTAGATAATATACTGTATAATACTAAGGTATCACCGCAAAACAAATACACATGATCTGTGTGTGAAATTCCTGATAGCGCTGAGTGCGGTGCAAAGTATCGATAGCTCTGCGTTCGACTATTCGGTCTCCTCCTCATTGACTCTATCGGCCAGCAGCCAGCACAGTCTAGTCAGAGCACGGCTGCACCGTGTTGTTGTGACTGCTATGGCTGGCTGTAGTGAATGAATGAACGTTGGGACCAGAGGTAACACTCAAAGGTGTGTAGTGGTATCGCGTTCTCCTCGGGGATAAAAACCTTATTCAATGTGTTCTTTATATTAATATGTAGTGGAAAACGTCTTCAGGTGCTGAATAGAGTAGTGGTGAACTGGCAGCCATGCACCAGAGTTAGCATCGTTAGCTTGCAGATATTCCTAATAAACAGCACTTGTTTATGTTGCTTGATATGAGCCGTGGACATATTTATAGTGACCAAGTCAATGAGGTCAAAGTTGTGTTGTAACGTCAGCAGTGTGTGTGCGCAATGTGTTAATTTATCTTCACTGTGTGGACTGTTAGTTGCCGCCGCTTGGTTAAACGTGGTTCACAAATACACATAAACGATGATTGGTATGCCGTGGTCTTGCCAAAACACTTGATTTACACTGACATGGTGTGTGTAAACGCCTGATTGTACCAGGGTAGGCAGCACCATGGGTCGGCACTCCTCGGACAGTGAGGATGACAGCCGCAGCAGGAAGAAGAAGAAGAAGCAGCAGCGTCGTCGTTCGTCCTCCTCCTCTTCATCCTCGTCGTCTTCTGGAAGCAGAATGACCAGCAGCCGTAGTCGACGATCCACCCGCCGCAGTCGGTCTCGATCAAGAGATAAGGAGAGGGACAGAAGGTGAGACTATACAGAACAAGTGTTGTCACTCATTAAGGTCGACATAAGGCTGTGGTTCTATGTGAATGCTGTCCTTAAACGAGGGGACTCAGAAGCACAGACCTCCAGACTTGATCAATACACAAAATAACATCTTTGCAATGCAGAGTAATAACCTGATGGCGCCGTCCATGGCTGCTATAGCGCTACTCTGTGTTGTGGTTTGACTTCTTGTTTGTTGAAACACACTCACAGAGACAAATTCCTACTATGTTAACATAAATGGCAATAAATTGATTCTGATTCTGATTCTGATCTGAATCTTATAATTTATTAGTAAAATATATAGTGGGCACATTTGTTGTGTATGTTTTGATGTAGAAAAGTCAATAAAATTACTTCCAATTATTGCACATGACCTAATATGTCATGTTTGTATCCTGATTCATTTCCTAACCCTTCCTGTGTAGTTTGGTTTACACAAGTGTGACAGTGGTCTGTTCCAAGATAAGTTCTAAATACGAATGCCAATCACAGGCAGTGGTAGAGTAGAGCGTTTCATAAACAAATAGTAGTTGGTACTTAAACTAAAGAATATTTTCACATATTGATATAAAAATATATAATTAAGACCAAATTCAACAATACACAACTTGGCTACCTTCTCAAATGAGATGTATTGATGCTCCTATTGTCAGGTTTTGTTTCCTTTCAAATGGAACAAAGACAAACGAGGTTGATAATGCAATGATTTGATCAGTGGACAGTCTTCAGGATTGCCCTAATCTCCACGATTTGTATTTCTCGGACATCTATCATAACACATCATTGATTTGCATGCAATTATTAATTTTGAGGTCTATTGCCAGACCAAGCTCAATCATAGATTGCACGTTGATCTGGGGAAGCTGCTGTCATTTTCTTCAGCACAAGAGGCATGATCAACAGACTGAGTTAAATTGACTCTGTACGCAATTGGCTGCTTGCCGTCGCTTCCCTGTCGTCATTGTGTTAAACCAGCCAATAGCATGCCAGGGGGAAAAGCCAGTTTGGTGAATGGCTCCCGCAAAAACGTATCGAAACTAGAAAGAAATGTATTGCTCTTCTCCAGACCCTTCTGCAGGGTGAACTCAAATCACAGGCAGAATGGGCGGGGCTACATAGTCTAGAGAAAAGCATGATTTACATGGGGATCTAAATATTGATCATGTCAAAGAATAATGGCTACTGGATAGCTTTAGTTAATTTTCTTCTCCTTCAATGTATTCCAGTATTTTCCAGCAGCAGTTCAGTCAGAAAGTAGTCCAGTCTTAATTAACCACCTCTCACAAGTGGTTGAAGGTTGGGCCCTTCCAACCAGTCACTCCCTTCATCCATCCACACACCCATCCAGGACTGCCACTGTGGTGGTGTGTTGCTGTTCAGGCAAGGCCACTTGGTGGTAATTATTTATGAGGCTTGGTCAAGGTCCATTACCACTGATGGGAAGTCATTGCATGTCTGCCTTGGGTGGGGCATACTGGCCAGTGTAAACCCAGAAACTTTAGCCCATCATCAATTACCTATACATTTGATCAGTCAAACCAAGGCCTTGTGTTTTTCTCTTTTTAATTGGAGGTTAAGATCAACAGCATTCAACTACATGAAACAAATGCTTATAGATAGTACACTTGAAGTATGATAATCTGTTGCACTCGGTCATGTGAATACCACAGCAAGTAAATGCAGTGACTGGAACTTATCAGTGCATGAACAGGTGTGTGTGTGTGTGTGTGTGTGTGTGTGTGTGTGTGTGTGTGTGTGTGTGTGTGTGTGTGTGTGTGTGTGTGTGTGTGTGTGTGTGTTACAACAACCCAGTGGCCTGTGGCAGTAGTTTCATGAGGCTCCTCTCATGGGATACAGCCTTTAGAATACTAATGGCTCTTCCCTCGTGACTCTAACTGTGACAAATCTGGTTTGATAGTTTAGCCTCAATGTTATTTGTACTACTTTCATTGTTCTTCTCTCCCTTCTTGCTAAACTCCCAACGGACCATGGCAGTACTGTTTTTTTTCTTCCGCTAAACAGATTAGAGTATTTTGCGGTTTGCAAAAAACAAAGAAGAAATTTAAAACGCCCTCCTTAACTGTTTTTGGAGGAAGCATCCAGGGTTGTTTCAAATGAAGCTGCTACATGCCATCAGTCTAGTGTTCAGCGAGTTGTCTACAGAATAGATGCTGCACACACTGGCATCGCCACATGAAAGGGCAGGGGTGCAGCATGGGGCTCCTGTGGAACTGTGATCTACCATTCTCTCTCTGTCTCTCTCCACACATGCTCTCCCTCTCTCAATATATTTAAGCATCATTCTCCCTGTCATTGTCTCTCTCATGTTTGCATGTTTCTTCCTCTTAGCAGTTAGTCTTGTGATGGCGCTGACAGAAACAACAACAACCACTGCTCTGAATACACTGGATGTTGGCGCCTTGGCTTTAAAACGGCGGAATGAAGCGCGGAAACACAGAGGAGTGTTTGAAGTGCGCACACATGATGTTTGACTGTGTGCTCTGGGTGGCTCGGGTCCAGGCGCAGGAGGCGTTCCAGCAGCAGCTCATCTCACGGGTCGTCCCGCAGGAAGAGGAGCCGCAGCGCCGACCGGGACAGGGGGCGGGGCCACCGCTCGCACCGGTCCCACAGCCGTGACAGAAGGTAAGCGTCCACTCCCCTCATGTATAGGAACAGAGAGAGAGTCGTGGAGCCGTGTTCCGTTTGTGTTTTATTTGGTTCTAGTCGTCACACAAACTGTTATGCCTGTGCCACGCCACGGTTGTGCGCTACACAAATGACAATCATTGTATCGTTAACGTGTTGTTAAATCAATTAGGCGAGTTGGTTTGATAATTTTATGTCAACATACAGTCAGCGGGGGTTAATCACGTATGGTATTGTCATGATTAATTTATCCCTATACATGCTTGGTTGGTGATTATCGTTGAAAGGGTTTTTTTGAGCAAACTACTTGTACATGCAAGATCAATGTTTGAGCACCTGCCATAAACCCGGCCTCCAAAGTAAACACACGCACGCACATATGCATGCATGGGAGCACAGACACTCACGTTCAGCAGTGTATCTTTTACAGGAACAAACAGGGGGGCCTTTCTGTGTGTGGTGGTCCATGTCATTAGCATAGCTAATCTGGTGCTAATGAACCAGTAAACTCTGCTGGTTTTTAAATCCCTCACACAGAGGCATCTCACACACACACACACACACACACACACACACACACACACACACACACACACACACACACACACACACACACACAGAAAAGATTGTCATAAAATATGCATGTGTGAGGCCCCCGGTTTACTTGTGGGGGTCGTGTGTAGAGATCATTGTAATCACAAACAAAAGAGAGCGCGAGCGATTTAATATCTTCATTACAAAGGCGAAGCCCGGGTATGAAGGCCTGCCGGGACGGTTTCTGACTGGGGAGGTTTGCTGTTACCTGCGTGGTGACTTGCATCTGGACGTTCTGGGTTCCTGGGCGCCTCCCACCCTCCTCGCCCCCTGCCTATGGCCATTTGCAGGTTACACTGGTCATTAAAAACAGCAGCGGGCGCTGGCGTGGCGCGAGATGAAACGCGGGGAGGGGATTTGTGCGATTTGGACTTGATATGATATTGATATTGGTGTTTACCGAAGCAGTGCTGTGATTAGGCTTAGCGCCGCGTGAGGAGCAGGTGGGCGGGGGATGATCGGGAGGGAAGGGAGATGCGACTGTGTGCAAATGAGGCTGCGCGTCTAGTGATACCTGATTGACTCTTAAGTCTCGGCTTGCAGGAAAACTTAGGGTGTCCTCCCCTTGCTCCTCATTTGTGGGGTTTGTATGACCTACACCTAGACATTTTATAATGTAATTGTGGATGGAGGTTGCATAAAAAAAATAAGGCAGTTAGGGTTTTATTATGTTCTACTCGCTGTGTTTGTGGGTGTGTGTGTGTGTGTGTGCGTGCGCACAAAAGTGAGCTAGCGGATAGATCAGAGGTGGATTGAGTGGACAGGACCTACTGATTGATACACACAGGATATATGGCACCGTGTTTCCACACACACACAGACACACACACGCCAACGAGCCCCTTATCCCGAATACCGAAAAAAAAGTGGAGGAGGAAGAGATGCAAACTGGGATATGTAAATTGATAGTTAGAGAGTCAGGAGAGGAGAGGTCTTCCACCTTCACTCTCTCTGTTAGCCTCTGGTGAAAAGTGACGTGCAGGGCCCGTTGTAGGTCACCACCAGAGAGGCAGAGAGATAGCAGGAAGAAGCATGGTGGAGGTTAATAGTGGAAAAGACAAAGGCGGCCAGGGAAGAGGAGAAATTGCATGCGCCTGAGTGAGGCGTATTATATTCAGTAGAAATGAGAATAATAACGCCTGCATGGGAATATTGCAGGGGAAGAAGATTAGGGCCATGGTAGGACCGCTCGGGCTAGAAGTAGCGAATATTATTACCATTTTTATTTCAGTTCTATGTATAAATAAAAAATAAAGATACGTGCAATGAGCAAAGCGCTCCATCACGTGTTTACCATTCATCATTCCCCCCACCCACTTTTTTTTATTTTTTTTTGTTGCCTGTCCTTTTAGTCTCTTTCCCCCCACGTTCAATCAGGGCAAAGCCAGGTCCCCCCAGAGGCAGCCAATCTTGCCCTGAAATGTAGAACAGACAAGAGGAGCAGATTACCTATTTGCCATTAATGTTTATTCTCTTTGATCTGAGCCGGCAGATCTGTGTGTGTCTGTGTGTGTGTGTGTGTGTGTGTGTGTGTGGCTGTGTGGGTGCAGTTGCGTGTGCAAATGCGTACGAGCATGCTGGTTGGCGCACGAACAAACACGCAAGCAGGCACATGCAAAGGCCGCTTGATGGAGCGTATGCGCGTGTGTGTGCGTGTTATCATGCACACACGTTTACGAGGGGGGGGGGGGGTCGGGGGGGGAGATGTGGTGCCCCGGTCCACAGGGGGAGAATAGAGCGGAACAGAGTGCCGTGCAGTGTGCTGCAATCTGATGTGAACTCAGCCCAACAAAAGGTGCGACAACGCCCCCCCCCCGCCCACGCCCCCCCCACCCCCCCTCCCCTCATCATCACAGGCGGATCACAGGCGCGCCGTTTTGGATTGAGCCCAGCGGAGCCGCGTCGCTCCGGGACTCCGCGTAGGAGCACCGCAGCGATGGGCGTATAAACCTGTGTGTGGCTAAGTCACTCACTCACTGTCAGTCACGCCATTCAGTCGGCTGTGAG
>NC_140274.1:10380865-10406880 GCF_964030765.1 Micromesistius poutassou
GAACATGATTTTCTCCAGTTTGTTGCACATAATTCAACACAGTAGCCTAAAACAACACAACCGTCCCTGATGTTATATAAAACCCCCATCTGGCCACACCAAGTTCAGGACTGAAAGCATCCCTTTCAGTCTTGGCATCGGAAAGTGAATTCCAAATGAATCTCTTTCTCCCTCTGTTTCGGCTCTCTTTCTCCTTCGCCTTTTTTTTTTTGCCTCATCTCTGTCTCTCTGTCTACCATTTAGGCTTCTTGAAGTTCTTCCAAATTGGGTTTTAAATGCCAATTAGGAGGTTGAATGTAGTAAAATAAAAGCAAATGCAGGCAGGATGGCCTCACCTTCTGGCTGGTTAGGCTTCAGAGGGAAGCGCGACGGACCTTTGGCTCCCAGCAAGGCTTTGAGAGAAATATCCTGCCTAATGAACACATTAATTAGAACCATAACTATTTATAAGATGATAATTAGAAACGAAGGGAGGTAAACTGGGCTTTTCCTGCAATTAATGGAGGATTAATTACAGGAGCTAATGAAGTGGATTTTTGAAACGCGTAGAGGTGAAGTACAGAGATATGCAGCCCGCTTTGTGATCACTGGCGTAATTATTTTCTCCGGCGTCAAAAGTGTTTGAGGCCCCGGTCGTTTTTTTTGCCCGGTTTCAGGGCCGGCTAATAAGCATCATCGCATCGTTATATATGCACTTAAAAAGACCTGCCGCCGAAATGACTATCTAATTATTTCTAATTGGCAGGCGCCGCGTGTTGTCATTGAGCTGTTTGGAGCCGCGGCGCAGCCCAGGGTCTAATGACGCTGTAGGCAGGGAGGACTTAGAGACACAAGGAGGGAGGGAGGGAGGGAGGGAGGGAAGGGAAATTGTGTGGGAAATGGAGGGAGAGGGGGGGGGGGCTTCTGCCCACCCCATTTAGCCCCGGCTGCCTGTGGCCCCCCCCCTTCTGCGCTGCTCGCCCAGCAGGGGAACAGGAAGCGGAACCGTGTGCAGAGGTCACCTCGCCGAGTAGCCCGACGGCAAAGTTTGGTTATTATTATTATTATTTTTTTACATTAAAAGTATTTCTCCCCCCACCCCCCCCCTGCTCGCTCGATACCGTCCCCTTTAATTAACAACCTCTGCTCATAATTTATTCGTGGATAAACGACCACCCCGTCTGTTCACGGCTCTTATTTTTAGAGATACACACACACACACACACACACACACACACACACACACACACACACACACACATTGGCGTGGTGGTGTGTTCGGCGGCCAGGTTTGCAGCCTGTCCATCGCCGCCCATGGGAACAGAGTGTGTATGGACCAGCCTCAGTCGGGCCTCTTTACCTTGTACTGCATCTTAAGTCGTGGCCAAAACCATATGGACAGCACTCTGCTACAGCTGCAGCCCTATAAACATGTATCACTTTTGTGTTTCTTTAAAGGATATATAGGTCTTGGCTTTTCAAAATGATGCGTACTGACGAACGAGGGCTGGCAACACGTAGTTATTCATGAGAAAACGGGTCTTTTCCCGCTCAATACTTAGGGATAGGAGGCACGAGGACTTGGAGGGGATTCACATTCTTTTAACACATCGCCCTGATTTAGCCGATGTTCATATGTGAGGTCCCATTCACACATCATGTTGCAAGTGTGTTTGAATGATTGCTTTGAACTAGAGTGTGTGTGTGCGTGTGTGTGTGTGTGTGTGTGTGTGTGTGTGTGTGTGTGTGTGTGTGTGTGTGTGTGTGTGTGTGTGTGTGTGTGTGTGTGTGTGTGTGTGTGTGTGTGTGTGTGTGTGTGTGGGGGGGGGGGGGGCTGTGTGTGTGTACGCTTCACTAAGCAGAGCCATGTGCTTTGTCCTGCCAGAGAACCTCTGTCATTTCTTCTCTCTCCTCCCTGAACAACTTGAGAGCAAATTGCCAGCTAATGCAATCTTTGACTGCACTTGTCTGTCCGGCGTGGACAGGCCGGGAACACACACGTGCACACGAAACATGTGGTTTCGCTCACTCAGCTAATGTTTTAATTGTGTAGAAGCGGGGGGGGGGGGGGTGGGGGGGGGAGAAGCATAAAGAAACGAGAGAGGACACCACGGTCCGAGAAATTGAAGCTGGATCATGTGTGCCTTGACTGAAGCCATAGCGTTTGGCTTTTTAGGAAAATAATGAAACACTTTCTTAGTGGGTCTGTTGAGGTTTTTCATTCATGTGAGAATTGTTTTCTTTTTTCCCTATCAATTTGAGTTTTGGCAAGAGCCGCGGCATGAGGGATGACCGAACAGGTTGTGGTCTTATGTTTGGCTGAACATGTTTTGCTTCCGTCAGTGGCTAAATGAGGAAGCCAGTGTTTTCTTCGTACACCACTTTGCTCGCTAACGCCGATGAATTTAATGAATTTGAACTCCAGGCGTCACTCCCATTATACATCGTTTACCATCTGCCTCCAAAAGGCTAGTAGGAAGGATTAAACGCAAACACACCAAAAACAACAGCACGTTTGTCTTGTCTGGTTGTTAAGTGCCCATTGTTTAAGAAACGCTAGCCGTCGTCAACACGGTGCGGAGCATGTCCGTGTTTTTCTCCAGCGTGGCCCAGCGCTGTCCAACCCAGCGACTAACCAGGCCGTGAGATTTAAAACCTGATGTCTACATGAATTATGTCTCGCTCTATAGCAGACAGGACGCACCGCAAAGAGTTGGGAAGAAAGTAACGACTGATACATTTTTTTTTCCCACAGAGGATTGACTGTTCCCTTTCTCTCCCTCATTCTTGATCTCTCTCCCTCGCTCTCTTGTGCTCTCTCTCTCTCTCTCTCTCTCTCTCTCTCTCTCTCTCTCTCTCTCTCTCTCTCTCTCTCTCTCTCTCTCTCTCACCGTCTCTACCTATCGGTTTCCCTCTTGTTCTTCTTGACAGCGGCTCATGAAAAAAAAATAAAAGAGATATTTTTCAAGAAACTTTTTTTTATGAGACAAGCCTCTGTTTTTGTCAAATGGCAACCCTGCTACTCCACCACCGGGGGAAACAAATAGAGTGCTGTGGTGCCTTTCTTCGTTTCTATTTTCCCTGTTTATAGGGTGATATTTCACTCGTGACCTGGGTGTTTAATTAAGTGTAGTTTCCCTTTAGTAGTGGAATGTGCGTCTGCTTTTCGTCGGGCCCTTCCTATGTCCTTTTTTCTTTTCCTTCTCTCTCTTTTCTTTTTTTTTTACAGTCCACCCACATGGTTTGCCTCAGCGTTTATGATTTTTCTTATACTAGAGTTGTGAGGTTCCTAAATCACTTAGGCACACCAGGGGCCGAGCCGTCCACATTTAAACAATAAAAAGGCTGTTATGGTAAGGGCCCTCAGATCTCCCACCACTTCATAAATACATAGGTATAAAAGGCAGAACAAGCATCTTCCCCCGACCGCAGAGACCAAGACAGAGGGAGGGAGAGAGTTACGCCGAGCGAGGGAGAGGGAGAGCACACCTGCTAATTGGAGCCAGCTTGGCGTTGTGCGTGTCTGTTCTCTCCGTTCGCTCTCCTTCCATGAGAATCAACCCCTCTTCTTTCTTTTTTTTTTTTTTTGCCTCTACACATTTATTATGTTAACCTAACGCTCCTTTTTTTCCACCTCGCTGACCTCCGTTTATAACACACACACACACACACACTTCTCATCCGTCTCTTTTGCTCCCTCACCTGTTGTCTCCCGCTGGCCTCACGCCTTCCTCCTCCTCCTCCTCCTCCTCCTCCTCAGTCCAAAACAACTCTCTACTGTGACGTGGCTAATTGTTCCGCTCCGTGATGGATGGAGGTGCGGCGGGAGGGAGCGTTGGAGAGAGAGAGAAGTGACTGTTCGCTTGCATGGGTGGCTGTGAGCGGGTTGGCAAGTTAGCACCTAGACTGAGTTTGACCCCCACTTGACCTTGTGTATTGGGCTGAGTGGGGCACCCCCTTCCCCCCCTTCCTCCCTATACCGCTCCAGCTGCTAATGGCTGTCATGTCGAGCCGTGGCGGCCCAGGGGTCAAAGTGCATGGGTGCTCAGCAGACTGCTCAGTTTAGGATTGTGGCAGGGTGGCTGAGTGACAGCGGGCATGTGTGGCAATGAAGACATTGCTAATCAGCATGTACACATGCACACACACACACGTGCACACACTCACACACCTATAGTCTGCATCGCGTTGTAGATAATGGTCTGCACCCCATCAGTGGCTGAGTGTTGTTGTAGGTTCATATAGATCTGAGGCAATCTTTGAAAGCCTTTGAACTCTCCTAAATGGCTTGACCCTGTGGTCGTGTGACTGTTTGTGTGTGTGTGTGTGTGTGTGTGTGTGTGTTCCAAGGGTTATGTAAAGGCTAAGAGGTTGGTTTTTGTGGGTTTTACTGCTTCCCATGCTGATGTTTGGTGTGCAGGACTGAGTGAATTAGAAGCAAACTGATGATTATGAGGAATCCAAACAGAACTTTTATGAAGCTAAGTGGTGGAAAACATCTTGTGGAATCTTTCATGCCTCTTTTTCCGTGTTAATTGTGCTTGCAGTCAGCTACTTTCACAGTACTTTCTAGTGCGTGTGTGTGTGTGTGTGTGTGTGTCCGTGTGTTTGCGTGTGCACATTAATTTATTTTGTGTCGGTCACTGCGGCTGTTAGTGGTTACGTAAATGTGCGTATGTGTGCATAGCTGTGTGTTTGAAAGTGTAGACGGAGGATGAACAGACACTGGCTGCCGAGAGGGAGGAGGCAGCTTGGAAAATGATTTCAACAGCGCTCATAATTAGAGGAATATCATAAATTAAACTTGTGTCTGCCGTCTCGTTTGAAGAGCACTCAAAAGTAATAAATTCTGGATGGTTAACATATTTGCATTCTCTTCGGCAGGCGGCGTCGGCCAGGAACAGCTGTTTTCCATGTCTTTTGGCAGCAGGAAATGCTCATTGCTCACTCAAGGTGCTTTTTAGAGACATTGAGATGGGAGAGAGGGAGGAAAAAAAAGAAAAAGGGGGACAGGACTTTTAAGTCGAATGTGAAGCTGCTGCTGTTTCTAGACGGCGCTCGACGGGGAGCGGGGCTTTAATGAAGTTGCTCAAATGGGGCTGGTCTCGCTCTGCGTACGGGCTGTCTCCCATTCAATCTGTCTTCTGCTCGCGGACGTCTTCTGGCGATCTCTGTGTCGGTGATGGGCCACTCCGCACGCGTGCTACATATACGTGCTGGCGCGTGCACGGATGTGTGTGCGATGAAATATACAAATGGGTAGTCTGGCGGGTATATTCTTGAGCTTATTGTCCTCTATACCGTTATTGCTCTTAGATGTAGACATGCCTTTTATGCGGGGAGCAATTAAACACAAAATAAGCACACCAAAAAGATTGGATTCCGATATTTGTGCGACTCATATTTGAGGCACTCGCACTCTTGTCAGATGCTGATACACTCATACATTTGTGTTTTTTGCAGAAATTAACTCCTTTTGTCGTCAGGAATGACATAAATAAATAAAAATGTTAGACGCTCATACCCATATACATTTGTATTTTTTGCAGAAATTAATTTCTTATATCAGGGATAATATATATGATAAATAAAAAATTTCATTAGGATAACTTATAATTACCTACCACCTATAACTCTTATCTGGCTTAACTCATTTTGATTGGAACTCATCAGAAACTGGGTATATTATAAGGAATCAGGAATATTAATGACACAAAAGCGAACATTTCAAATTTGACTGCATATTCATCGTTCCCGTAACCAGTACAGTGTCCTAAACGTGTAGTGCAGCAAAAAAACAAACAAAATGAAACCCCACCTCCTCCAATCAACGATCAACACACGGCTCAGC
This sequence comes from Micromesistius poutassou, assembly GCF_964030765.1. Taxonomy (NCBI): domain Eukaryota; kingdom Metazoa; phylum Chordata; class Actinopteri; order Gadiformes; family Gadidae; genus Micromesistius; species Micromesistius poutassou. Next base: position 10,386,696 of record NC_140274.1, read on the forward strand.
CAGAGCACTGATACGTGTGAGTGAGTGATGACCCGGTAGCCGCCCTAGCTCTCACGGGAACGCATCCGCCTGTGCCCTGAGTGGAGGAGGAGGACGGGAGAGGCTGGTCAGACCCCGGCCACCCTCTCAGGCCAGCGCCTGCTGCTGAAACGCAATAGGGTTGAGGTTACATGGTCGTTAATCACCCGCGCGGCGGTGGCGGTGGCGGTGGCCCACCCCGGGCCTTACATCCTCTAGAACATCATTTAACTAGGTCCCCTGCATTCATCCCGGCCTCGCACTCTTTCTCTATTTCCGCGTCATCAATAGAGTGAGGACAATGTAGACCTGTCTGGTCTCAGCAATATGGTCTCGCTGTACTCCGGCATTTCCTATTCCAGCGGGGAATCGGGGGGTGGTGATGAGTGAGTGTGTGCGTGTGTGTGTGTGTGTGTGTGTGTGTGTGAGCGTGTGCGTGCGTGCGTGTGCGTGTGCGTGCGTGTGCGCGCACGTGTGTGTGCTGCAGGAGTGCGTTTCGCCTGTACACCCAGCCCCGTTTTATTATAATAAATGATTCCGCCGGGGGTCTGCTCCCGGCGGACGCTCCTGCCTGTATCCAACACTAGTGGTATCGCGCGGGCCGCCATTAGCGCGGCGCTTTCAATGAAAACCCAGCGTTTAGCGGGAATAGAATGGGGACCGATAAGGGCAACGCGCCGCACAGCTTCACACCCGGCCACATAATTACCCCAATGGGCCGCGGCGAGGGATCATATCCTGGCGCGTGCCGGGGGGTCAGCGGCGATAAGCCTGAGCCCAGCTCCCCGACATGCAGCATAATTACTCTATTGATAATTCACCAGCAAAACGGCCCCGGCCAATTGCAGAGCTCCGATTTTAATGGATTAGATGGCGAAATGGGGGAGGAACGGGGGGACGGGTAGGAAGGGAGAGACGGAGGAGGGTGGGAGGTAGAGGTTGTGAGGAAGGGTGGGGGTGAGCTGGAGGGGGGGGGGGGGGGAGCGGGGTGGGGCGGGCTGCGAGGGTTCCTTTTTTAATAGAAATGAAAATATGTTTGGGCCATAGGGAGAGCCATTTCCCCTGGAGATAATAAGGGGAATAAAATGTAAAGCAGGGGAAGGGCCCGGCATGGGGTCTGACTGTGGCTGTTTATCTGTGTGTGTCCTGCATTAGCCCATTTATCCCCAGCCTCAAATTAGCTAATCATTCTCCAAGGGGAAGGACTTGGTCAGGAAATTGACATTTAGCAGCATAGGCTCACTCTATTAACTACAGTAAATTTAATTTGCCACACACCCCAGAAGTGTGCCGGTTTTCTCTGCAGAGAGAGAGAGAGAGAGAGAGAGAGAGAGAGAGAGAGAGAGAGAGAGAGAGAGAGAGAGAGAGAGAGAGAGAGAGAGAGAGAGAGAGAGAGAGAGAGAGAGAGAGAGAGAGAGAGAGAGAGAGAGAGAGAGAGAGAGAGAGAGAGAGAGAGAGAGAGAGAGAGAGAGAGACTGTTCATGGCATCTGTTGCTGACCGCAAGTTGCTTGGCTGGAAACATAAGACTAAAGCCTGGAACAGTGTCACCAACTTGTATTTCCCCCTTCATTTAATGTTGATTACAAACATAGGCATTGGCATTGTCATCACACTTATTCCAAGGCCTGTTTTAGCCGTTGATGGATTGTTTCGCCTGGAGAATGCAATCCACCCCCCTACTGGGTTTTAATGTAAGGGTTTTTCTTTGTTTATCTTTGAGTACAGCCAGTTGAATCCCAGTGCTTACTGTATTCAAAATGCAAGATCAAATGTCCATCTAGCTCATGGCTGCCACTCTTTCTTTCCTCAAACATTAAGGATATTATCCCAATTTCTCTTCTAATTACTCCGGGGGAACTGGCTTTGTATTTTTTTCGGCAGGATGCCGTGTAAACTGTTACCGTGGGGTAATGCAGCAGAGGGGATTTGACATAAATAAACAAATGGTTTCTATTTCTGCAGACTATTGGCAGGTGCACAGAGAACAACTAGACTAGAACAAGTCCTTAACCACTTATTAACCACTATTGAGATCACGCCAAAATCAAGGTCCATTATTGTCTGCATTGTAACCACATTTTTTTGTCTTTTAAAGAGGCACGTTATGGTTTAATTCGAGCCCTCCTCTCTAGACCTGTATTTTCTCTGCCATGTTATTCACAGTTTGGTCCCAAAACGCCCTCTGAAGGGAAGATCGGCTCACCCGCGATCAGCATTGGTTCTGGCCTAATTGATTCCAGCGGGTGTCAGAGTGTTGTCTGTTAGGCTGGTGACAGGCGCCTAAGGAAGATGATTAGTTTGCTATCGACAGAGAGACAGCTCTGGATGTCCCAAACTGCAAACTAATAAAGGTGGGGGGAAAGCAATAAAGCTGGCGGACAGCAGGTTTGACTGTTTTTATAGACAAATCAATAAAATGATAGATGATGGAAAATAACGGCATTTCAGCTGCCAATTCCACTGGACTCTCACAACACCGGCCGTCCTTCTGTGTGCACACACACCTACACACACACACACACACACACACACACACACACACACACACACACACACACACAAATGCACAGTTTTTCTTACAATATTCATAAAAAACCATGCCTACACAGATGCAAATGCCCAATCACACAAACACACACTGTTTTTTAAGCAATATTCATCGAAAACTGGGTCTCCAATAGTACAGCTATTGGTTTTTGCTCTTGCATGGCGTGTGTCTATGGTTCCTTTGTGTAATTTGTGCCCTGGTGTATGTATAAGTGACAGCGTTTTGAGGCATGGCTTCCATTTCCAATGGCATTTGCTGTGGTGTGTGTTGGAGGGGCGTCATAAGTAACAGTGTAAATCTCCTAGAGTAAATCTCTTTATGACCAGAGGGCCAGTGTCAGGATCAATACTGAGGACAGGTCTTCCTCTGAGCTTGCCTCTAATTGGCCGTGTGTGTGTGTGTGTGTGTGTGTGTGTGTGTGTGTGTGTGTGTGTGTGTGTGTGTGTGTGTGTGTGTGTGTGTGTGTGTGTGTGTGTGTGTGTGTGTGTGTGTGTGTGTGTGTGTGTGTGTGTGCGAGCGACTATCAGGCCTTTCTGATCGGTCATTTGAGAGCCAGTGATATGGGGTTGTGTACTGGACCTTAAAATGGGGTCAATGATGAAGTTAAGGCGGTTATTGGTTCATAACCAGAAATCAATCTGAAAAATTGTCCCATTAAAGCCAGACACCACAAAGGAGTCATCTTTTTTTCCAGAACATAACATCCAACGGCAATTAGCGCTAAGAAAAAGCTGTGTCTGTTGTATGGTCTGCAGAACAACCAGTACTCAGTGGCCTGTTGCGACCCAGTGTGTTTAGTAGACCGTAGCTGTAAGGTGTTTGCACCGCTCTGCTCCCTCCAGGTCCAGGTCCCGCCACCAGCGCTCCCGCAGCAAGAGCCGCAAGAGGAGCCGCAGCCGGGAGCGGGACCACGCACGCCGGAAGGGCCGGGAACGAGACAAGGACAAGAAGGAGGACAGGGACAAGGGGAGAGGACGGCACAAAGACAAGGACAGAGACAACGAGAAGAGCAAGGACAAGGCTGAGAAGAAAGGGTGAGTAGTGGACACACGCACTCCCATGCCCTTGATCTAACACACCCACACACACGTACACACATTCACACGCAATGCCACACTCCAAAATGTTTTGAAGTGAGACAAAAAAAAAACCTGCCACTTTAATACAGAGCTCAGTCCCGGCGCTTCCGTCCTTCTATCCATCACTCGGTGCCCTCATCCATCAATCCATCAATCATTTTCTTCCTATTCCATTACCCTGAGAAGTTAAGCAGTGGGGTGTGATTACCTTGCAATGTGATCTCGCTCCCTATTGCAACGGAGGGGGACTTGAGTGCTGCATACCTCTCGTGATCTTAAGTGTGAAGATCACCTGGTAAGGTCTTACGGCCTTGCGTCTTTGTTTGTTTTTTTGTATACCCCCTCGGCCCCATGCGCAATATGTCCAGAAACCCTAATGCGATCATGTGACTCTCTGCTGGCTAAGAATATGCAATCAACAAGGTTGGTGTTTATGAAGATGGAGATTTTGGCCAATCGATGCGTTCACCGGCAGCCGTGCTGTCTGCAACAGGGCTCATATACCTTTACAACAGGTTCCCACTGCAACCTGCCCAGGATCATGTAGCAGCGCCGCTGCTTGGCATAGGTCTAACCACGTTAGAGACCGCTCGCCGCCTCTAGCACCATATAAACCTGAGTCCCGCCCCTGGTGGTTTGCTCTAATGTGATTGAAGGACTCTGTAATGCAATTGGTGGGCAGTTGTTGTCTGTCATATTGAATGGTACAGGTGTGTGCGTCAGACAGTAGCTCCCTGTAGTACTTCCAGGTTGGGTGCCACACCGCTGAAATGCTATTTCAATACAGGCTGTATTGAGAACTCATCAGATGGTAAAAATGCCTCTTTACATTTGTAACTGTAGAATCTGTGAGGTTATTCGCATAATTCATTTGTTGTTGGTAAATTGGACATTTTGTATATTTCAGTTTGTTTTGGTTAAGGTCATTCAGTGTGGTCCAAAGAAATGCCAACGATTCACATTCCTCAAAGTCAGAATGTCCAAGATGCAAGGTTCTGTCTCCACTGTCCTATTTTTACGAGGACAGAGGTTTCGCCAATTACCCAACTTTAGCCAACTTTACCCAACTTTACCCAGATGTGCAAATGACTTATTCGTATTTAACTAATCTCGGACCCAGCAGTCCTGCTACCACAGAACTTCTGGGTTGAGATGGCACAGAGTCCGGGCCGGAAACCAGGACTCTTTCCTCTTTGTTTCCTGTTTCGTTAGAGACATTTTACAGAAGAAAAATCGTTTGCATGCGCGGATGAAGCTTCAGGAGGGGATTTTAATAAGTGTATTTCTACAGTGGCCAGTCCACACGGAGACCTTTACAGACATTTCTTTTTACAGCTGCCGGCTGTTTGTGTTCACCAATTACCCGCTTACAGATCCCTGTCTCCAGCAACATGATTTGATATAAGTTGAAACACCCCAGTCACCACGACTTCAGCTTGTCTGCCTTTGCCTTCATGCCTCGTTTCCACCGAGCGCAGCGGCTCGGTTCGGTGCGGCTCAGTCCTCTTATATTGGCGTTCCCACTGCCAAGAGTTGGACAGGGTCCCAAAAGAAGCGCTCTGAGCCGCTCATATTTTCAGTACTCCGTTGGGGTACCGAGCCGTCTGAAAGGGTGCCGAAAAGGTGGTACTACACACTGCCGTCCGTTGATCAGTCGACAGAATCGTCACTTCCATGCGACAGGGGGATAAAAACAAACAGACACAGTACCCGCGAGGTATCTCTGTAATTGATGTATGTGTTGATGAACTGCCACATCCCAAGACAAAAAGATCAGGAACTGCTGGACGTCCTCCATTGTTGCTCTTTGTGTAGTGTGTCGCGTTCTTCTTTTTCATTGAATTTATTAGCAGGCTACACTGTGTCACGCCGCTATGTTGTCACGATGAGTACGTAGCTGCCGCGGCTATCGCCATCCGGCTTAAGCCCCGCCCTACCATGTAAGGGTAGTGTCGGCGGTGGAAAAGCCAGCCGGATTTAGCGTACCTGAGCTATCCTGCTCCGAGCTGCCCCGCCCCGAGCCGCTCCGCTCGGTGGAAACAAGGCTTAAATAGTAAAAATCTGATATGTGAGACTAGAAATTAACCAACTGCACTCTTTAATTAACTGCACAGGTGACCTTTATAACTAATTAAACACCAGCGTAGAATCGGACACTGGAAAACCGTGTTGCATTGATTTGTAATTGATTGTTCTGGTATGTTCCCGGATAAGAACCCTGGTAAACCCAGATTGTATCAAGCTGATCAAATTTGTATATCCAAAATAGCATTCATCAACACATTTTAAAGGGCTGGCAGGCTGTAGATCCTGAATAATCTGTGGTTCTCTGTTGACTGTGTCTCCTGTGGCCAGCGGTTTGCTGGTGGTTGACACACAGTTTGACAGTTGATGATCCCAATGTGTTGTCAAAAACATGGCAGATGCGTTTCCATAGGGATGATTTTGTATTTGTATTTGCAGCTATTACATATTGCCTTTCTTCGATCACTATCAGCCAAACAAATAAAGCTAACACGGTGGAATATAAGGCAAGCCAAATCAATATTACAGTGTTTTTCTTATGAAGGCTTCAATATCCTCCAGCACGGATAGGAATCTTTGGCTTTATCTCTGACCCCTGCTTTGACTTGTCTCACTGTGTGTGTGTGTGTGTGTGTGTGTGTGTGTGTGTGTGTGTGTGTGTGTGTGTGTGTGTGTGTGTGTGTGTGTGTGTGTGTGTGTGTGTGTGTGTGTGTGTGTGAGTGGACCCAATGATGCTTTACACCTTCATGTGCGTTGTTTTTATTTCTTTCCAAACGGACTGTTATCCATTGTCCGGCTGTCTATATTTCCCTTTAGTTTAGTTTGACCCGTTGGACCATCATGTTAGCATTGTGTTGATACGACCCTGTGGGACTAATCTCTTAGTTTTGTCGATTTTGTGCAGTGAGCAGGTAGTGCAGTGAGCCTGTTGTACAGTGAGCAGGTAGTGCAGTGAGCCTGTTGTACAGTGAGCCTGTTGTACAGTGAGCAGGTAGTGCAGTGAGCCTGTTGTACAGTGAGCCTGTTGTACAGTGAGCAGGTAGTGCAGTGAGCCTGTTGTACAGTGAGCAGGTAGTGCAGTGAGCCTGTTGTACAGTGAGCAGGTAGTGCAGTGAGCCTGTTGTTCACTGAGCGTGTTGTACTGTGTGCCTGTTGTACAGTATGCGTGTGGTACAGTATGCGTGTTGTTCAGTGTGCGTGTTGCTCGGTGTGCGTGTTGTACAGTGAATATATTACACAGTCCAACGACGTAGCTGAGGCGGTTTAGTTTGCGTCAACTTTTGTATCATCTTCCATTCGCCTCACTTGAGCCACATCTAAATGCGGCCTGACGTCGGGTGTGACTGCGCCTAAACACAGCAGTGCCTCTGAGCCTCTTACCGCAGCACGCCAACTTCAGCAGAAGAAAGGCGTCAAGATGTTCCAAGCAGGGTGGGGAAAACACAACTGTCTGTTATGCCTGTCCCCCCTGACAGTTCACTCATTCTTCCTCTTCTTCTTTGTCGTCTGCTTATTTTCCCTTTCCCTCTTCTCTTCTCCAGCTCTTAAACATGCAAAATGGGGTAAATCTAAGACTTGATAAGACATCATCGTCATCCCTCGCTGTGCCCCCCCACAGTTTGTATCCAGGTTGTCTGGCTGGGTGGTGGGAGAAGAAGAGAGACGCAGCACCGAGCTGGTGGGGGGTTGGGAAGGCTGTTGAGAACCGGGCCCAGAATCTGTTTTAATGTCTGTCAGGATGAAAGCCAAGCACCAGCCTGACACTGTGTGTGTGTGTGTGTGTGTGTGTGTGTGTGTGTGTGTGTGTGTGTGTGTGTGTGTGTGTGTGTGTGTGGGGGGGGGGATGGGGGTGTGAGTGTGTGGGTGTGTGTGTGTGTGTGTGCGCGTCTCCATGTGGTGTTGTCATCATTAAACATTTAACACTGCTCTAGTATGACAGCAGGCAACTTGGTGTTGGGGCGGGATGTTTTCATGCAAAATTCATTGAAAAAGAAGCGCACCGTTGTTAAGGGGGTCTTGTTGCCTCTTACCAATGGCAAAGGGTAAGCGGGCAATTGTAACCGCACTGTGTGTGTGTGTGTGTGTGTGTGTGTGTGTGTGTGTGTGTATGTGTGTGTGTTTAGGAGCAGGAGAGAGAGAGATTTCTGTTTACCCAGGCTTATCTACAGAGGTCAGAGGTCAGATTTACTTGATGTAATCCTTCGGCTGTACTTGGAGAGCTTAACGGCTTCCTTTTTAAACGGTTTAGTAGACAGTTCATTTGTAAGTTTGTTGAATAAGTAAGGGGAGCTCTAATGATTGTATTAAGTTACACAAAAATAAAACAGTGACTCAAAATAAAAGCATGAATGAGTCCTATGATATTCAGATAGGTGCAGACTGATTATTTTCTTGTGGTGGGATTTAAGCTAGTCTTTCGCAATCATCAGATGTATGCATCATAGGTGTTACATTTTTTTGCATAGCATTTTGCGGCAACTGCTCTTGAAAGGTGCTATATACGTATATATTTACATCCTGGCAGACAGAATGGTAAGGTTATAGGGTATGACAGGTTCCTGCTCACATTCTCTTCTAAAGAAGAATGCTCCTTCCCGGTCGCGGCGGTGTTGTGACCGCTTAGTTGTGTGCTTCTCTCCGCCGTATCGGCGCGGACGGGGCGGTGTGATGAAAGGACGTGGGCTGGCTGCAGAGAGCTCCTCCGCAGCCCCAACCAAAAGGCTTCTCATTAGGCTGATCTCTCCTGGTCTGCAGGGAGCCGACCCGGGCGGCGTGGGTGCCGTGTTGTTTGAACGGGGGAACTGGGCGGAGGTGCTGGAGGGGGGGCCCCCCCCGCAAGCAGGACTAAGACCCCCTGAAGGTGCCCCGGAGGTGAGTGGTCGTTTGACCACTTATGAACGAGGCAAGAAAGGGAATACGTTTAATGAGCTTGTGGGTGATGAGGGGCAGAAGGACATTTTCGTACCTGACGGCCCCGTTCTTTTGGCGTGGGGGCGGGCTGCTTTTGGAAAGAACTTCCTTTGACTTAAAGAACCCTCCTCCCTCACTCTCCATCTCTCTCTCTCACTCAAACCCAAACACACACACACTGTAACAGAACACAAGCACACACGCTTAACAGCTGAAGACTACCACAACGTCGGTTTCATTCTCCGAGTGTGATTGTTTTTCTCTATAATTCCTCTCATTATTGACACTGTGAAGAGAACCGCAGGCCTCAATCCGGCTAGCGCTGCCGCGTCGCTCAGCCTTCACCCCGTGGAAGCCTTCACCCCTGGAAGCCTGGGAGCTGTGAGAGAATCAACACAACACAAACACACTCACACAAACACCACCAACACACGCTGCTGTGGATGTACCTCCCTCTTTGCTCCCTACTCAAGGAAACTATTGTCTGCAGTTTATTTACTTCAGTTCAACATGTATCAGCTCATTAGCGGTGTGATGCAAGGAAACACACACACACACACAAACACACACACACGCTGCGTGTGAGAGATAGCGCAAGCAAGACAGGGAATAGAAGAGAGACTATGAAGCCCCAGCCTGCGGCGTCTTCTGCCCGTTGAGAGCCGGTGTATGGGTGGTGTGTATGGGAATGTGTGTGTGTGTGTGTGTCTGTGTGTGCGGTGGAGTGTTTGCAGGATTTCCTGGACTCTAGGCGTTGTCTGTCTATGCACAAGGCCCTGGGGAAGCAGGGAGACTTCAAACACAGTGTTCGGACGCTTATGATGCACTTGCATCGACTCAAATGCTCTGTAAGTGTGTGTGTGTGTGTTATTTGTATTCATCAAGGGCTAGTCTAGTGGCTGGGAGCAATGGGTTTGAGATTTTCTGTCTGTTTGCGTGTGTGAATGCGCACACACTGGTTGCAAGGCTGAGTAACTTCAGGGGAGCAGAATAGTTATAACAAGGCGGTTATGATGCCCACATGTAGAGGGGGAAAACACACACACACACACACACACACACACACACACACACACACACACACACACACACACACACACACACACACACACACACAGTGTCTACTATTGGCAATCCTCCACATAGAATCAAGTGAAGCTGTATTTTTCATACTAATCATTTGTTCAGTTGAGAGCAACCTCTACAGAGAGATGAATACAAAGAACACACTTAAACACCCACATATACTTAAATTGTGGTAATTGTGGATTATTATGAGTTGAATGTATTTTTCTGATATGAGTTGGTGGATAAGCTGTTATGTAAGTTAAAGAGGTCATGACTTGCAGGAAAGACACTGATTCATAGCATAGCTTGGAGACAGGAGTGTGTTCTGTATGTTTGGCTTGATTTAATTTTATATCATATAGTCTTTTTCAGAGAAGTTTAGAAACATCTTTGTCTATAGTATTAGGGATTGTCTAGGGTTTAGCCTACAGAAATACACAAATTTACATGTAAAAATGACAATGATGACGGTAAGAAGTACATTTTTTTAAATGCAATTATCTGTTTGAAACATTTCAATAATCCATTAGACGCAACATAACATACTGTTTTTGAAATTGAAGAAAAGCTTTGGGGCATTAGTAATTGCATTTTATTTTTGCTTGGAAATGTTTTAGAGCCATTGTTTGGTAATGGGATATATTATTAAAGGAGAATACAACTGCAGTATAAATTGTTTCTAATAGCGTACAAAATGTTATCTTTACCTTAGTTTGATCAAAGTCTGTCTCGTTCCTCCTCCTCTTTCGTGTGTGTGTGTGTGTGTGTGTGTGTGTGTGTGTGTGTGTGTGTGTGTGTGTGTGTGTGTGTGTGTGTGTGTGTGTGTGTGTGTGTGTGTGTGTGTGTGTGTGTGTGTGTGTGTGTGTGTGTGTGAGAAGTGGGGCCTGGCCACTCTTAATCGCAGGAGACACCCAGAGAGAGCTGTGACAATCCACTTAGTGTGCTCTGTAATCTGTTTAACCATTTAGTGAGATGTAAGAGGAGCATGTGAACACACACACACACACATCACCGTTGACAAGAAGACTTCTGAGGTTAACAGGACATTTCCAGAATTTGCCTCAAATGGTGCTGCAGCATTTTTTAAGAAACAGTTGTACATGTGTGTGTGAGTGAGAGACTGCATGTGTCTGTGCATTCTGGTGTGTGTGTGTGTGTGCGTATGTATGTGTGTGTGTGTTTGAGTCCATGTGTACGCTGCACGTGCACGTGAGGCCCTGCCGAGAGCACTGAGAGAAGCCAGGCCTGGAGCGCGATGACAGAGACCAGGCCCAGTCATATAGAATACCCACCCCCACCTCCCCAATCCAATTACACTGTCTCTCTTTTTATTCTCTCTATCCCCCTATCCATCCATCCCACCTCTCCTCTCCTCTGCTCTCCTCTCCTCCCAGGATGGCAGGCCTGGCTGCTGTTGAGATCAGTCCACTGCTTTGCTTTATGGATCAAAAGAGGTTGTAGGCAGGATTATAAGCAGCAGGTTATGAACAGTAAACATGACAGGCCAGCTCCGATTTAGGAGGGTTATGTAAATTTGCTTGTCAACATTTTTTTTTTATCCTCCTCTCTCTCGCTCTCTTTTCTCTCTCTTCTCTTGCTCTAAGACTCTTGCTCTATGACTTTCTCTCTCTCTCTTCTCTTCTCTCTCTCTCTCTTTGACTCCCTCTCTCTCTGACTCTATGACTTTCTCTCTCTGCTCTGGAGAGTGCGGCAGTAGGTGGAGGCTGATGATGGTGGGCGTGCGCAGAGATTGTTATGGAGAGCGATGTGTAAAAGAGACACACCATTAATGTTTAATTTTCTCCACACTCTGGTGCTTATCCACCCACACCAGAGGCCCGGGAAGGGGCTGAATGAAGTCTTTACGAGGCAGAGGGTGAGGGAGGAGTGCATTTTTAAGAGAGAGCCAGAGATGGCCTTTCATTTCTTTTTGCCGAAGGTGAGGGCAGACGAGGCCTAAGCAGGTATGTATGGGAGGGATGGCGGGTAAAAAAAAAATAAATCATGTGATTTACCACCAATAATACAGTGCTATAGCTCCCGGTTAACATTGTTAAGCATTGCCAAGAATATCAGCCCTCAGATGTAATAGACTTCAGTCAGGGTTTTTGTTTCTCTGAAAGCTTTTCACACTGAAAGGAGGCAGGACTGAAAGGAGGCAGGTCTGAAAAGCACCAAAGTATCAAATGAATACACGCTTAAAAACATGACACACACTCACCGAATGTACCCGAGCTCATCATCTCGTCTGAGTCTGTGTTTACCTGACGGAGAGGCTGTCTAGGTCTGACTGATTGTCTTTTTGTAGTTGTCATAGTGGCTCTGGAATACCCCGTCAACCAACCAGAAATGTCTTTAACAGCACCCCCTCCTCCCTACCGCCACCGTCAAACCTCCTCCCGACTTCACCTCATTTCAATAGATGCTCCTCATTCCATCTTTATGCTCATCCACAGTCCCTCTGCAGTGTTGAACTCAAGGGCTTCTCGTTGTGTGAGAATGATCTGATGTACTGTTTTGCCCGTCATTACTGTCAATCACCCTGGCACCCAAACCTGGGCTCCTAACAGTTTGGTGATAGTATTTTATCTATATCTCCCTCTCTTTTTCACTCTCTATTTTTGTTTCTCCCTCTCCCTCCACCCTTCCCTACCATGGCCCTGTTTGGCTATTTTTATTTGCTTACTTTTATATCCATTTATTTTGGGTATTGTTTCTTTCCCCCCCCCCCCCCCCAATGTTTCCAGTGGGTTCTCCCTCTCCTCCATGGCCAGGTCTGACCACATGGAAAGTGTATAACAGTACATCTCCATCAAGCCGCTGCCTAATCAGCACAGTCAAATCATTCACCCCTTGTTTCTTTCTGTTGACACCCACACCCACACACACTTTAACACACGCATGAACACACACATGTGCATGCACACACAAGTACTTGCACACACTCACACTTAAACATGCACATACACTCGCACCCCACAATGCAGGCAGATCAATTAGTCATTATCAACCTTTATGTGGAAAATTATAATTTTTGGGGTTTCCAGTGAAAGAGACAGGGTAACTAATCAACCCGCTGCGTTCCAATTTTCTAAATAAATTATCCTCCTGCGGTTGCTGTTTTGGCATTTCTGCACTCGCCCACGCTTGCATGTAGTGTATACACAGGCTGCGGTCAGGTTCAGCACACATGTGTTTATAGAGCAGTCTTCTGCTCTGTAGTAATAATAAAGATATAGTGTCTTTTTTGAAAATAAAGCGTTCATTTAAGCTGAATCTTATTTCACATCTTTGCCCACAGCCCAAATACTTACATGTACTGCCCAATGCTGGTGTGACACTGACACCGTAACGACATTGTTGAAATAGTACAATATTCTGGAGGTAATGCTGATTCAAGCTTTTTCACTTCATTCCTTTATTTAGACACAGAGGCTTTGAATGACGGTTCATGGACTGAGAGCACGTTGTGGAAAACAGTCTTCCTTGTTTTTTAGTCAGTTATGAAGTGATGCCAGTGTTTAATTCTTTACAAAGTTATCTTTTACCCGCAAACCTCTAATGTCAATGAGCATATGGGCTTCACATGCTGACGGCATGAGGCACTTCATGTTTTATCAGTAGAACGCAAATCACTGAAAATGGCGTAGTCTTTGAAGTCTTTGTGTATGCAAAATCGACAAATAATCCGCAGCGACAGTTTAGGTTCGTGAAATTGGGATAGAAGCTGAGAAAAATCTGCTAGTGTTTAGTATCATTTCGCTATTATCATTTCACTATCATTTTACTATTTTATGATCTATATACATTTGCTTTAGTTTTGCTTTAGTATTTGCTTTAGTATAACTGTATTATAAAGCATCATGCCATTATTGTGCATGTACATTTTGTAAGTGTGTGTGTGTGTGTGTGTGTGTGTGTGTGTGTGTGTGTGTGTGTGTGTGTGTGTGTGTGTGTGTGTGTGTGTGTGTGTGTGTGTGTGTGTGTGTGTGTGTGTGTGTACAGTTTATGAAGCAAAGCACCTTGGGTTAACTTATTTTCTTTGTGCAACACACACACACACACACACACACACACACACACACACACACACACACACACACACACACACACACACACACACACACACACAGAGCCCTGAAGGCGTTCCCAGTGGGCCAGACTGCAGAGCGCTCGGGGCCATGTTGTTTTGTCTTCTGACGGACAGACAGCACCGCCAGAGAAAAGAGAAAGAGAGAGAGAGACTTACTGTGCCGAGTGATTACGGCAGTTTGACAACACAGACATAGGTGAAAGTTTAAAAAAAGAGAGAGAGAAAGGGAGAAAAAAATCAACTAAAGCAGCGAGCAAGAGTTAAGAAAAGACCCGAAGAGTGGCCGGCATGTAGATGATATGAATAACAATGTGAAGTCGTGTTTCTCTTCTGGCTTCCTGATAACCTGCAGACCGCAGCCCGCTCCCTGTGACAGGCTGGCCTTTGTGGCCGCCTTATCCCGCCTGTACTCCTGTAAGGCAGAGCTGGGATAATCGCACCTAATCTAATTAGGGCTAAAGAGGGCCATGACTGTGGCTGGCCAGCAGCGCACACACTGGGCTCTCCTCACGCACACGCACACGCACACGCACCCCCACACACACACACACACACACACACACACACACACACACACACACACACACACACACACACACACACGCACCCCCACACACACACACACACACACACACACACACACACACACACACAGAGAGACACACACATACGCACACACACACTGGGGTTCAGGAAAGCACACCTCAGCGCATGGAAATCCTGTTCTGCATCAGAAAAATAAGGTTGTCATATTGATTATGCAAATGAGGGCCTAACGGGGGGCTAACTGCCACTTGGGCAGCGGGCTACAGCTGACACAGGCTGGAGAGAGGGATAGGGGACACAGAGAGGGAGAAGGGGATTAGGCCTGGCTTGGCTTGCTGGCCATGCTTCCCCTTTTGCTGTTTTGCATGCATGTTTTGAAGACTCACAACAAGCTTTTATTCTCGGTGCCTTTCTTTTTGACTTTCGTCTGGATGTCATGTTGGGGGGGGAAGTGTCTAATTTTCTCTTTGAATTAACTACAAAATATACAGATGAAACAACGGTAGAAAGAAACGTTTCTCATGAATCAATTGATTCACATACGTCCGGTCATGTGGACGTACACACAGCAAAGTCCTGTGTATGATCTGTATATATACTGTATATATATATACGTGTGGATACATGTCATCTTTTTAGTTTGCAAAGCGCCTCGCCCTACATAGGCCTGACATGCATTGTCTTCAGGTGTCGCACGGACAGCCGGCTGCCAGATTGCCACTCAGCTCCTCTCTCTGTGCCCCTATAGAATGGCCTGGCTATTCTCTGAGCGAGGGTGCGATGTACAATTGAGGGGCAGGATTGAAACTGATTACCTTGTTAACTCCTGGCACTCGCAGGGCGGCTTGGAATAGACCTGAGCACCGGGGCCTGATTTGCAAATGAATTACCACCCCCCCCCAACCCTACACCCCACCTCTCATTCCCTCCCTCCCTTACCCCCTCCCTCTCATTATCTCTCCTCTTCTCTCTCTCCTTTCTCTCCTTTCCTATCTCATTCCTTCTCTCTCACCTACTCTCTCTCTCTCTCTCTCTCTCTCTCTCTCTCTCTCTCTCTCTCTCTCTCTCTCTCTCTCTCTCTCTCTCTCTATGTCTCTCTCTCTCTCTCTCTCTCTCTCTCTCTCTCTCTCTCTCTCTCTCTCTCTCTCTCGCTCTCTCTCTCTCACCAACACCCATCTCTCTCCCCGTCAGTGTCTCTCTTTCTCTCAGTCATACCAACTGTGTCTCTCTCTCTCTGTGTATCGTCCGTGCGGTGGCAGGATCATCCTTTTTTATATATTGTGTCATGACAGATGCTCTGCCTGGCCTCCATTGTTCCCTATCAGTTGTGTTTCCTTCCTCCTCTTCCTGGGACCACGAGGAAGAGAGCCAAATGATTCCACATGTGATTCTTTTTCTTCTTCTCTCCCCTCTTTTTTTTTTTTCTTTCAAGCACAACCGTTTCCCCGCTGCTGTAAATCCAAGCTCTTTATTCTCTGTGTACCGCCGGTGCTGCAATCTAGCACGCTTTCAGAGCAGGGAGGACCTGTTGAGGGGTGGAAGTGTAGGTGGGAGGCCGTCCATTGTCTGGGTCTCAATAAGGCAGAGTTATCCTTCTGATTAGGTACGGTTCTAATTGGGAGCTATGAAAAGGACCGCTGGCTATTAGTCGGGGGAAACCACGGGGAAATGGATTTCCCTATCCATCGCCATGCTTTCTCTTTCTCTCTTGTCTAACCCCAGCTTTGTCCTCCCTCTCTCTCTCCACGTCTCTCTCCATGTCTCTCTCTCCGTCTCCCTCTCCGTCTCCCTCACTCACACTGCTCCATGTTAGAGTAGTCAGTGTTCTTCCAAACTTGGCCCAGAATTGAATTCCCTCCAGCACTGGGGTGAGAGTGGAAAGGCTTGGAGGCTGGGCTGAAGCCGTGGGCTGGGGAGATGGAGCTGAAGTGCTGGTGTGCGTGTGTGTGTGTGTGTGTGTGTGTGTGTGTGTGTGTGTGTGTGTGTGTGTGTGTGTTTTTGTTTCATCGTTTGTATACCCCAAAATAATCAGTTTCTCTTCGAAGTGACACAAGATTAATTTCTATATATATATAGACGTTTTTTAAGTTTATTTTTTATTTTTTTTAAGTTTGGAGCATTTTGATTAGTTATTACCTTGAGACCATCGCGGTCTGTCAACGTCTCATGTACCAGCCTGTATACAGGATGGACCAAATATGGGCCAGCAGGTGTGTGTATGGGTCATACACACACAGAAAGAGACCAGAGACCAAATGTCAAAGCGGGCCAATCTTAAATCAACTTCTTCCTTTCTTATGCACTCTTTTTATTGACTGCACTTAACCCCTTTCTCACAGAAAATGGTCCTGAATTGGTTAGCCTCGCTTTTAATGGACTGCTTTTCTCCACAATTTTGGGATTATGGTAAAATATGGTCACATCCTGTGGGAAAGGAGGCACATTGTGTGAGTGTGTGCCTTTTGTGTGTGTGTGTGTGTGTGTGTGTGTGTGTGTGTGTGTGTGTGTGTGTGTGTGTGTGTGTGTGTGTGTGTGTGTGTGTGTGTGTGTGTGTGTGTGTGTGTGTGTGTGTGTGGACAAGCGCATGTGACTTAAAAGCCATGAGCGTACGTGGGTTTTGTTCTCTGTTTTGTATAATTGAGCGACAATTTATGGCTTACCTTCAGCACAATTCTCTTCAGCGTGTGTTTGTGTGTGCGAGCATGCATTTATCCGTGTGTGTGTGTGTGTGTGCACATCTACTCCACTCCCCTCTCACCCTCCTCCTTAGCAGTGTAAAACCCGAGAGGTACCTCTGATAGTACACACACAAGAATACAATTTCAATTTCAATTGGCAGCCCTGCTAAAAAGGAGCAATGGAGATGGCAATCAGGCCTGGGGGAGAGCTGAGCGGGCTGCCTTATTGTGTGTGTGTGTGTGTGCGCCATTGTGCTTCAACTGCTTAATATCAGGCTTTTACATTCTATTAGTTAAACAGGCAGATGTCACTGATGTGGGCTGTGTGTGTGTGTGTGTGACCCATTTTGACTGGTAAGTCCTCCACCGTCATATGGACTCTTTAATAAATCTGCCTGCCATTCTATCAGCAGTCAAACAACATATGAATGCTCAATGACACGCTTGACAAGGCGTGAAGCTGCGATGGCAAAATGGGTGCTTGTGACATGTGTGCACGCACACACACACACACACACGCGCGCACGCACGCGCCAGTGCATGCACACACAGTGATGACTCTTTCGTGGCGCTGCGTTATTGCCAGTAGCTGTGCATGCTGTGGCTGCAGTTCTGTGGCTCCTCTGGCGGTGAGCGTGGAGAGTGGTGCGTGCAGCCGTGACCTCCAGCCCTAATGCACCACAGAGGAGTCATGGAGAAGGCGCCCATACAGTCCTTACTTCTCTTGATACTTCATGGCCTGTACACAGGTGTAGCGTGTTGGCCTCTCGGGTGGTGGCTCAAAGTGTTCCTGGTGAATCTGTGTTGGTAGATATCGTAGTGGCTTTATACATTTAATGACTGATAAAAAAAATAAAGAATTATTTAAACGTATTCAAATGAATTAGTGTGTTTCAGATTTATAATACAAATAAATATAATGAGGCCATGAGTAGAATGGAGCAGTTCTGTGTCTTTTGTGGAAAGCTGCTCTTTTGGAAAACAAAACTGCATTGCCTCACGTCTGGTCCGTTCACAATTATATTAAGGGTTGATCATTTTCACAATTTTGATTGTAAACATATTAAGAGTTATTGGATCACAAAAAGAGAATGAAATATCGCTCCAAAGTAAGCGTTCAGATGTGTTTAATGATAGTTCTATCAACCACAGTATGAAATAACTCTTTCAGAGAGCCAAGGGGTCAAAGAGAGTCAAGATGGCCGGACATGAAAGCTTTCCAGCTAGCCAGTGGTGAACACTGAATGGGGTTAAACTCACCCACCCACAGGACGATTGGACAGGGCGAGGTAATGCATGGCTGACGTGCTGGCCTAATGGGCAGCTCTGTTAGCTGGAAATCAAACGACTGCCTCTGCATTTTAAAGTCTCTCTCTCTCTCTCTCTCTCTCTCTCTCTCTCTCTCTCTCTCTCTCTCTCTAGTCTCTCTAGTCTCTCTCTCTCTAGTCTCTCTCTCTCTCTCTTCCTCTCCCTACATTGACTGACTAAAGATATTCATCTCCACTGTGTCACCAGCCACGGTGGGTGGGTGGGGGGGGGGTTATTGAAAAGATGGAGACAGTGGAGGAGGTTGCTGTACAGACAAAAACAGGAAGACATAATGCAATTATTAGAAACTCGACCACAAATGACAGCTCATCTGACGCACGTTGGGTCTATAATGAATTGTCGGGGAGCAGGGCATCCGTGGTTGGCGAGAAGGGCGCAGGCTGTGAACCACACACAAGGCCGGGGGAATGGGAGACAGGAGTATTGACGGGCGAGTAGGCACACAGGGAAGGAGAGGAGGCATGTCCACAGAAACAGGGGGAAGAGGAGATACAAGCCTGGTCGTTGGGGTATGGGGACACAGACTAAGGGAAAGTGGGCAGGTGCCATGCGGTTTAGGTGGGGTAAGTTAGACCAATAGGGTAGGGTGCTTCTTATTGGTGGAGAGCATTTTGAGGGTAGGAGTGGCGGCAGACCTTTGGCAATCTTGTTTAATATCTTGAGTATCAAAAAATAACGTAGGGATTTTTCAACCTGGACCCTACTTTCGGATCATTTTGTGATCTGACTGACTATTGTGGACAACAATTTTGGAAATTGGTCCAGTATTGAGGGAGAACCTGGCAGCCGTGATCCATGAAGCTCCAGCATAATCCTTCAATGTCCGTCAATGTACGCTTTCTAGAGTCGCTTGCTTTTTGCCACTGACAGGCTCTGATTATATTCTAGCATTATGGAAAGGATCCCTACAGACAAATACAATGTGTTTCTTTACCTTTTGCTTGATCCGGTTTGTGTCCAACCTCACTCAATGAGAAGTCTCGCTCGGAAATGTTATTGTAAATGGTATTGTTTTGGACAATTTAACTAACAGACCGGATTGAGCAAAAGGTAAACAAGGGAGTTTCTCTCTAGGGATCTTTCAATAATGTTAGAACTATTATCGGACTGGCTGCAGCGTCCTTGCTCAATACTGGACCAATTTCCTCAATTGCTGTCTGCATTAGTGAAAGTTCTTCATTAAACGGACTGGAGTCTTAACATTATATTGTGTAATATTTGTATTTTTTATCAAATTAACCACAGATGGCTAATGACATAGCCGCAAAATAATGTCCCCTATCTGTCTCTTTCTCATCCTTCCAATCGTCCTGTGCTTCCTCTCTCCATTCTCCCTTTCCTATTCTCTCTTTCATGTCATCCCTCTTCCTGCCTCTGTCTTCCTCACATGCTCTCCTCACTGGGGTCTTTCAAATGTCTTAAAAGTCTTGCCGTCTTCTTCACCTTCACCATTCCATATCCACCACCCTATATTTCCTACCTGTGGCTGTTTCTACCCTGTCCTATTGTTGTTGCTGTTTTTATCATCATCAATTGAATAGCATTTCCATGCTGCAGGCAGCCCAGCTCTCTCACACACACACACACACACACACACGCACATGCACACCTCTTCTGTACCTCCCCCCGCGGTATTGCTTGATGGCTGGCCTATTTGTCTCCAAAACCTCCACACCTCCTGCAACAGCAGTTTGAGCATTGACACAGGACAAAATAATTGGATGCACTCTATGCACCTGTTTGCCTATACGTCCCATCCCATTGTAGTTTTCTGCACAATCTTTGTATTTCTGTGTGCGGATGTGTGGGTGTCGATCTCTGTTCAAGCCCGCTCTGGTAACATGCTGCTGTGATTATAGGGAGCAGCCGCGCTGTCTCTGCGGCCTTGTG
>NC_140274.1:10407080-10437326 GCF_964030765.1 Micromesistius poutassou
AGTCTCTCATACCACAAGCCATGGGTGCTGGATGGGTCCTATCTCATGGGAGCCCGAGCAGGATGAGGTGTTAAGGCACTAAGGGGGCGGATTACAGGTCAGTCCGGGGTCAGAGGTTGGGTAAGGGTCATGTTTTTTATTTCATTTCACACAAACTCTGCCCGAACAACCCCATTAACCATTGCTGGGAAGACAAGGGAGGGTAAATGGTAAATGGTCCTCATTTATATAGCGCTTTTATCCAAAGCGCTTTACAGTGTTGACTGACATTCACCCATTCATGCACACATTCACACACGACGATGGCGGAGTCAACCACGCAGGGCGACAGCCAGCTCGTCAGGAGCAATTAGGGTGAGGGGAGGGGGTAACTACCACTGTAGAAAAGGAAGGCGTTTTATGTATAGAAGGTCAAATAAATGAATGTATTGCGACTTCAAGGTTTTCTCAGCAGACCTGCTGTGAGGAGATCAGTGGACGGGGGCGTCCATTAGGGACTCTGGTCCCTTGGTAGGGTGAAGAGTTCAGCATGTCTCACTAGCCTGGCTCCCCTACTGACAGACAGCCACCCGCATGTGGTGAGGCAAAACACACACTCACACATGGACACGTACACACACACACACACACACACACACACAAATAGACAGAACAAACACATGCAAACAAACAGACACGGACACAGAAATACTAGAGTCGGAGGCCGTTTCTCAATTTGCGTTCTTGTCTGTACTTGTGTACTTTGCGTTCTCGTGAAACGTCATCAGTCGTAGCCCAAGTACTGTTCCAATTCAAAGTACGCATCAAGTACAGACGAAAGACCCGGAAGTGTTCTCGATGCGTTCTTAAACTGGCCGTTCCACCGAGGATGCATCGGAGGGGACTTGTGTGGACTTGGGGCTGTTAAATATCCCAGGATGCATTTCGCATTCCCATGTTTTAAAATATTAGTATGTAAGCTATAATAATAGGCTATATAGGAACATTTAAAATATATAACAAAAATGAAGGCCTATTAGTTTAAAATGAAAGGCTGGGGTTTTGTTGTATATCATTAGTTTATATTGTTCAGTAGTATATGCCTACATGAGGCCGTAGCACAGTTAACAGAGTCCGCTGCTGTTCCAATCGCAGGTGCGTCCTCCCGTCCTCGGTAGTCTGTACTTGGAAGTCCGGACTTGCCAAGTACGCACTTCCAAGTCTGAGAGTCCGTAGTTTGTGTACTTGGTATTGAGAAACGGCTGGAGACTTCTCTTCCATAACTACATTATACATTATGAAGGCCTCTACATGCATCTATGCATTACCGTATAGTATACCAACTGTTGGGTGCCAAAAGTTGGACACATTGAATATCATAGGTCCATTAAACATATTAGCTTTTTTCCCCTTCTCCTTACATTTGTCTTTCCATCTCCACTAACTCATACATACATTGACATTTGCTTTCTTACTTATTTTCCAGCTCCCTTCCTCTTTCCCCTGTCATCTAATTGTATCGAACAGAGTCAAAGGCAGAGGAGAGAGGGAGAAAGGGAGATACAGGGCGAGAGATACAGTCATGCATAGAGCGAGGGTGAGCACGGCCAGATAAAAGAGGGAGGTAGAGCCAGGCTGATAATCTGCAGATTTCCATGCTTATTACACTAATGATTTCATCATATTTGATGTGGCAGTGGGGAGATGGGAGGAGCCAACTGGTGTGTGTGCGTGCGTGCGTGCGTGATGGGGGACGGGGAAGAGGGATCTTCTCATCTCGCCGACACTGCTAAATGATGGAGTCATTTGAGTGACCTCTGACTGGGGGCTTGCCCATACATAATTGCATGTGGGTGGGGGGGGGGGGTGGTAGGGAGTGGGTGTGGCAGCACAACACCCCCCCCCCCCCCCCCAGCCCTTTACCAGTTTTTCTGTTTTCTTCCTCCTTTTTCGGTCCTGCTGACCGGCTTCCTTCCCTCCACCTCTGCTCCTCCATCTTGCTTCTCCTGGCACGCCCCACTCGCCGCTTCAACCTTTTTTTTTTTATTCCCCCCCCCCCCCTTCCCCCCTGCTGCCCCAGCAGACACCTTCGTCTCCACTATAAAAAGAAATAAAATAATAAGTGAAAAAAAATCCCAAATAAAAGAGAGATTGCATTAATTTTCAAATGATGATATTACATTTAGCGTGGGGGGCTCATATATCAAAACGGGAGAGCTACTCCCGTACTGTATGCGCTTCATCTTAATGGTATCGCTGGATGTCAAGGGCATGGAGGAAATTAAATCGGAAAGTGCAGATAGACCAAAGGAGATATTATCTCTGGATGATTGCAGTTTTGATAGGTATTCCAGTGGATTTCATTTTCTCCGGGTGGGGAGAAGATGAGTTGGCCCGCACATTTGCTCATTTTTCTTCTACATGATTTATGCGAGTTGAGTGTAAAACCCCTCCTCCGCCAGCCCACCACCAACACCACCACACACACCACCACATCCCCCCCCCCACCCGCCACCTCACCACCTACATGCACACACCCCACAAACACACAACAACAACCCTTTTATCAGAACACACACACACACACAAACACACACTTTGCGGCATACACATTAACAGTGCTGAGTTTCTTCGTGGTCAGGACAAGGTTTGCGTGGGAGTTTGATTTTGGGTGTGTGTTTGAAAATGTGTGTATGTTTATGCTTCTACACACGCCTGGTTGTGTGTGTGTGTGTGTGTGTGTGTGTGTGTGTGTGTGTGTGTGTGTGTGTGTGTGTGTGTGTGTGTGTGTGTGTGTTTGTATTTTTGTGAATTGCTTCATCGTCGCTTGGTCTTTTGTGTGTTTTTTTGTGTCTGTGTGTATGTGCGTGCGTGTGTGTGTAAGGGCGTGCACGGTTGCGGGCACGGCGGAGCCATCAGTGGGAATGAATCCAGGGAGATGAGAGGGTGTCATTACTCAGACTTGTTTACATTCTAAATACGTAATGAAATCTTGTTGGTAATAATGACGGGGAATAAAAGTTTGGGGAATTGTAAAAGTGGTGAAGTTTGAGAAATGAGCCCCGGCCCGTGAAATAGCATTTGGGGGCAGGAAACGACATTATTATGCAGTGCTCCTGCCTGCCTTAGACATGAAGATGAACTGCTGGCGGCCCATAAAATGCTGTTAGCTCTAGCCTGAAGTATGGCACATTGTAAAAGAGGCCTGATCCCATATTGCCATTATATATAAAAGTATAGCCATACACAACATTATTTTTCATATAAGATGAGCCCGGCAACAGGGACCCCGGCCCCCCACACAAATATACATACACACCCACACACAGCCCCCCCCCCACACACACACACACACACACACACACACACACACACACACACACACACACACACACACACACACACACACACACACACACACACACACACACACACACACAACTCTGCCTCCCTCTCCAATTGGTGGGATTTTTTTCCACTTATAAAATATATAAATAAACATATTGCAGTGGAACCCGTCTCTGCCCTGATCTTATAGACCTTGATATTAAAAACAGAAATATTGCATTTTCTAGGGGCTCGGCTTTTCCCTCATCCTGTTTTGGGTGTGGGAGAATGGGGAGGGGCTGGCAGGGGGCTGCTGGCCAAACATAAGTCAACAAATTAAAGGAAATAGAAACAAATGAGACTTTGAGAATGCATTGAGATGAATATTGAATAAATCGACTTAAGCATACCTCGGTGACATTGACTTCAGGTCTTGGGTCAGACCTGCCAGGCACAGACACGCTAACTGTTGGTTTTTCCACTATTTATTTTTGTAAACTTTTTAAAGTCTACTGCCGGTCCCCCTTTTGAGTCATAACCTCTACTTTAGTGTTTCTGAAAAGTGTTATTTAATTAAGGGTGAATAGAGCATAATTCTGTATTTATTTTTTAACTACTGTAATACTAAACTACCGTTATGGCGGTCGTCTTCATCTTGCATCATGTTTACAGTCGAATGTAAACGATGAATGTCAACAAATATTATTTCATGTTACTTATAGCTGTCCAATGTGCCTGTCTCTCTAATTTCTCAACGTACATGTCCAAAAAAACCCTTTTGTTTCTTTTTAATCACCGAATGTCCTAAATGCATCAAAAAGGCCCACCCACCGAAGGATGTGATATACATCACGTCTTTAATCCTCCCCTTGACTCCTGTGATGGAGCATCCCCGGTCGCCGGCCCAGCCCGGGCCGTATTAGGCCTCCTGTATCCTGTAGAGTGGTGGAGCCGGGGCGGGGATGAGATGAAACTCGGTTGGTCGCTGCTCCACGTTCCACGGAGCCCGCGAGGCAGATGATGGCTTACTGTGTCGGACGCTTCGAGGGCTCCACTAATCATACAACACGACCACCATCTCTCACACGCACGCTGGCACGCTCACGCACACGTGCTCCTTCTCTCTTCTGCGTTCTCCCTCTCTCTCTGTCCTGGTTCTCTCTTTCTCTCTCTTTCTACTATCCGTCTCTCATTCCGTCTTCCTCTCCACTATCTCTCTCTCTCTCTCTCTCTCTCTCTCTCTACCATCTATCTTCTTTTCCTCATCCACCTGCTCCCCACTTCCTCTGCGTCTCTTTCTTCCCTGACTTCCAACTTATTTTTTTTTCTTCCTTCTTCTAATCCAAGCCCCTCGAAACAGCAGAGTGAATGTAGTGAACGGGGTAGATGAAGTGGTTTCAAGTGAACAGTCACCCCCCCCCCCCCCACCACCACCACCGCCACACCATGAATGAGTGGACACACAGAGTGAGGCCAGGGAGGGTCCGGTTTAACGTGACATTGTGGATCTCACTGACGCAGGCGTGCACGGACACGTTATTTGTCTGCCTAAATGACGTGTGCATCTGTGCATGTGTGTGTGTGTGTGTGTGTGTGTGTGTGCGTGCATGTGTGTGGCCTCTTGAGTCTCGCGTCGGTACTTAACAGAGGTTTAGCTTGTCATGTGAGGAGGCTCATAGTCTTAATGTAATGCAATACAAGGCCCTCTTTCTCGTTCTTAGCCCACCAGCACCCATGCAGTCGCCACTCTTAAGTTACACCCGTCGGTTCACAGAGGGTGTGAGGGGACAGATGTTGAGATAATGTGGTGTGATTGAGTGGTTGTCCACGATCACCTGTGTGTGTGCGTGCGTGCGTGTGTGCGTGCGTGCGTCTCTCTTTCCATTTTTTCCTCTCTCAGAGGGTCTCTCTAGCCGTGGTTCACACAGTGGGCTGAAATACAGCGCTTTGGGCTGATATATGGTTTAGCTTTTGGGCCAATGATGCCGACGCTCCAATGTGCCTTTCAACACAGTGGGGCAGGGTGCGTGAATGCTCCACAAGCCACTAACACACAGAGAGAGAGAGAGAGGGAGAGAGACGGTAAGAAAGAGTAAGGCAGAGGGAGATTCTCCCCTAACACCACCTGGCCCATGTGATTGATGGCGGTGTGTACATTGTAAAAACATCCCTTAATGAACACACGCACAGCAGGAACCACGCGTAGAAAACAAACCACCACCTGCCGGGGCCCATAGGGTGCCCTTTTCTTATTATATAGATCATTCTCCTGATGAGAGCCTTCTCCCTTGATGCTCCCGCACTCCTTCAAGTGCTCTTTCATGGAGGCACTTATTGATCTAATTTGAATGGTATTGGAAGTGTTTTCTTTTTAGAGTAGAGTGTGTGTGTGTGTGTGTGTGTTGATGTGTGTGTGCACACATGCACGTTTTCTTTTTATTTGTGTCCCCAGGCACTATTATCTTATTAGCACTCTTATCGTTTGCTGCATGGATTCACCTCATTACGACCTCGGCCTCTACTTATGTTACCACACACCAAGGAATGATTAGGATTAGTTGTGTGCTTTTTTTTCTCAACCACTTCTATTTCTGGTAGGTTACGCCATCTAGGCTTCACCTCATGGGCTCATGCGTGCCAATCGCGTGCGCTGAAAACTTCAACAGTGTACCAATCAACACCCACATTTCCACAGCACCTCTTCTTTCAGCAACAAAAGACACTAGAAATCGTACCACGACCTCTACGCTGTCCAGCGGCGGTGCGGCAGACACCAGGTTTCCGAGGAAGACGGCTAGGATGCGCTCGTCCGGGGGCCCCCGTCTGAGGGCTCTTCTCTGTCAACCGCTTCCCGTGCCTCGACGTCTGGCTAACAGGCGAAGCTGCGCTGCTAGCCGCTCTATTCTGGCGGATCACAGGCGAGGCGGCGTCCGTCTATCTGTCCACGGCTTCTTCGCAGACGGCCGTCACTGGTCCCGTTCCCCCGCCAACCCCAAGCTCCCACTACGTCCTGATTCCCAAGAAGTCAGGGCAGATGAGACGCCTTCTGGATCTTCGCGTTTTCAACGAGTCAGTGGCTGTGAGGAGAATTCAGAATGCGACCCCAGAGCGTGTGGTGTGCGGCCACCGACATGTTCCGATCAGACCAGACAGTGTGTCAGCGGCGGCTTACAAAACAACCGGGGGGAGTGCGCTCCTCTGCCCTCCACCGAGCAGCGGTCGAGCCCTGGCTTTGGGCGCGTCAGAACCTGCTCAGCCTCCAGGGCCCTGCATAACTCGGCTGCCCAGAACTTTGGTGCGGGCCTTATGTCTCACGGTGGTCCTCCCTGAGACTAGTGGCAGCAACATCCCGATCATTGTCAGACTGATCTTGCAGAGGTTCGGGACGGGTCAGGGGGAACCTGTTGGCATCGAGAGAGGACGGGTCAGGGGGACCTGTTGGCATCGAGAGAGGACGGGTCAGGGGGACCTGTCTGCGTCCAGGACACCCACTGCAGGATGTGGTTCTCTCTCTCGGCCAGTAGGATCGTCCTCCATTGGGTGGTAGGCGGTTGGCCAGTGCTGGTCAGACCGGATGCGCTTTCACAAGCACACTGGACAGTTTGCCGCCCCCATGATGTGTGTCGGGCGGTTGCCGGTTATCAGCACTATTCAGAGTGCTCACTCGCCTTCCACTTCCTCCCTCTGCACGGCAAGGTGGGGCGCTTCCTCTAAGTGGTGTGACAGCAGTCACTTTGATCTCATTGTGAGGTGGGTAGTTTGCTTAGTTCCTCACAGTGCTTACTGGAGAAAGGTTTGGCCTTTTCCACTGTCAGAGTCTATGCAGCAGCTGTTTCACCTGGCCACGTAGGCTGTGGTGGCGAACCGCTTTTTTTTATTCATCCCCTGGTCAAGATTTTCTTGCGTTGGGATAGACGTGTAAAAACCCTGTTTCCCGTGTGCTTACACCACGCTGGTGTAATAGAGTGATAGTTAGGTTATTATAACTCTGGTTCTATGATTGTAGGCATAGTCGTCTAGTCTCCCGCCTGCTGTACCCTCCATTGCTGAACAAATAGCGTGGAGGACGAGTGCTGCTATGCATGCACTGTGCCGTGGAAAATGTGGGCGGGGCCCACGTTGATTTGTACGTTGTAAAGGCGAAGCCTAGACGGCTACGCCTACAATCATAGAACCAGAGTTATAATAAGCATCGTTTTCCTCAGACGCCTTTCCTACTCACTTCTTCAACTCCCTTACTTGTGTTTCCAAACTTTCTGAATTTTCGGAGGGAATTAATAAATCTTCTCCCTCTCTTTTTTCACCATGGTGATTATCTGAAGCTCCAGCAGAGTAGACATTGCCTTTCACACAATTCTCTCTCTCTCTCTCTCTCTCTCTCTCTCTCTCTCTCTCTCTCTTGTCTCTTTTTTCATTATCAGTCTCTTTCCTTCCCTGTATCTCTCTCAATTTCTCTTCATTGTCGCTTTTCTTGTTCTCTCTCCATCTTTCTGTCTCTCATTCCGTCTCTCCCTCATCATGGGCTTTTCTCTCCCCCCCCCTTCTCTCCTTCCCCATAGTGTCTCTCTACCTCTGTGTGTGTGTGTGTGTGTGTGTGTGTGTTGGATGGGCGCAGGTCTAATTGAGGGGAGAAGTCTCTTCAGATGCGCCATCCGCTTCTCCCCCAGCGGGGCGGACACAGAGCCGTCTCGTGGGAGCACAATTACCGCCGTTTTATTGTTTACTAATGAATTACACACACACACACACACACACACACACACACACACACACACACACACACACACACACACACACACACACACACACATACACCATAGCAGTTCACATGTGCCTGTGTAAAAAAAAAGGGTTTAGTGGGATGCAAAATAATTTATTGTGTATAATTGCTTGTGTTTGTGTGTGTGTCTGTGTGTATTCACACTCACAAGTGTGTGGGTGTTTGTGCTCGAGCACTGCTGTTCTGCTAGATTTTCCGCAGACTTCTAAGTACCTTCTATTGCATTAGTTGTTATTGTAATTCGAGATTAATTATCCCATTTCAGCCTTCATTTACAACTGGAAGCTGTGGGCCTGCAGTCTTTTCCTCATTAGCCATTAATCTGTTTTCACTTGCTTCCTATATTTAAGACCTGGCGAGGTGTGTGTGTGTGTGTGTGTGTGTGTGTGTGTGTGTGTGTGTGTGTGTGTGTGTGTGTGTGTGTGTGTGTGTGTGTGTGTGTGTGTGTGTGTGTGTGGGTGGTAGTTTGTGCGCCTTCGTGCCAGTCACGTGTTTGTGTGCAGGTTTGTCCACATGCGGGAGAGGGTGTGACTTAGCCCGGCACATGCCTTCGGGCCAGTGTAAACAAATGCTAATTTAATTACCAAGGAAATGTCATAATAAGCTGTAACTAAGATGATCGCTGTGCACACAGTGATCTGGCCATTTAAGCTGTCTGATGTGTGTTATTACTGTAGGATACTGGTTACACCAAAACTAAACTCTTTGCTAATCACTGCTGTGCGGGGGTTTGTGTGTGTGTGCGTGCGTGTGCCCACGTGCGCGTGCGCATGCGTGAGTGAGGGGTTATAGATATGGCTGTGTTGAGAGTTTTCCCCTATCTCGGTATAATAGAGATGGTAATTTAAGCTGTCAAGCAGTACCCGTTGATGTGATTGTGATCCGCTGTGTCACCCGCACACACCCCGCCCCCCCACTGACTCACACACACACCCATCCACACATTGAATGTGCAGCAGGTAGTGTGTGTGTGCGTGTGCGTGTGCGGGGCCCCCTTGACGTGTTTCCCGTCTAAGACACGCCGCCTTGACACCGCCACATTAAAGGGGTCATTATATTTCCCAGACTGCCGCGGAAAAAGTGACATTTTTACAAAGTGACAAGTTTACAGTTTGATAAATGTGATGTCTGCGGCGGGGCTGGGATGGGTAGGGAGGGCAGAGGGTGCTGCGGGGGGAACAAGGAGACGGGGTGTCGGAGGTAGGGGAGGCCGGGGGGGGAGGGGGGGAGGATGGGTGGTGGAGGGGTGCGAGTCGTCTGTCAGCAGCGCTCTGGCCGCGTCGTCTAAATGATCCTCCGAGCCAGGGCTCTCACATCCCATCCCCATTAGCATTTAATTCCTCTCTTATCCTAAACACAGCCTCCGCCGCACCGCAGACAGAGGGAAAAAAGAAAACAAGCCACAGGGAGCAATCTGTGGCGGGGGGGCCGTCTTTTATAGAGTCGTAACGCAGTCTTTCCTCCGCGACAATTATGACTCTTCATAAGAAATCTAATGGTGGGGATATTGGAACTACAGCCGGCCCCGCTGAGGACGATTCAGGAGCATACAACCATTACGACCCCTGCCTACTGCCTACCTACGTATCAGTAGGCAGGTAGCCCACAACCACACACACACACACACACACACACACACACACACACACCCCACCCCCCCCCCCCGCCCAGTGTGCACGTGAATACACACATGGCCGACAAGTGGAGGGATGGCAAGTGTGTGTAATCGCTCTCTCTCTCTCTGTACCTCTCATCCGAATTCTCCGTAGACCGGCGATCGCAGCCTTTAGTTTTTCTCTGCGTTTCCCCCCTTTCTTTTGGTCTCTCTCTCGCTCTCTTAGCCTCTGTAAGTGTCTCTGTGTGTCTCTTGCTCTTTGATCGTCCCCGGCGTGTCAAGAGTGTGCCCTCGTTCTGCTGCCTGCGTGACTCCGCCATCCCCAGGCTGTCTGCGCCGACGGGCTTAGCGGGGTTTTAGTTCCCCTCTTTCCCCCTCTGCGCTGTCTCATGGTTCGCGGTTAACATTTAACAACGGGTGCCCAAAGGGACTGAGGGGGGGACGGACGGAGGGGGCTGATGTCTGTATGTATGCACGCTGTGTGAATACTGAATGCTATTTTTTGTGGTCTGCGGTCTGCTCTTTGAGACTCTTACTGTGTACAAATACCATTGACTTTTGTTTTGGTTCCACATGGCCTGGCCCATATCTCAGTCAGGTATATATTTTGTGCCCCTATGCCCCAATAACCATTTTCTCTCTCACCCTCTCTCCCGTCTTCCAGACGCCAGCAGAACAGGCCAAGGTTCGGATGCATATGGTTCTACAAGCGGCAGGTAGGCAGCCACTCTCACCCCCTTCCTTTCTCTCTCTTAATAATACACCGAATTATATCGTCCAATAAGTTTTCATGTAATCTATTTTTAAATCACACACAGAAGCCCCATCTTTCCCCTCACTTCCTTTACACTTTGAGACCTTCCAATTATTCAGCGCAGCTTCATTTCAAACACTCCCTGGTGTACATAAGTCATGTATGTCAGCCTGTGCCTCCCTATGCATATATATACTACAGTGTGTGTCTGCGTATTGATGTGTGTGCATACAGTATATATATATATATATATATATATATATACTTCAGTGTGTATTCTTGGGCCAGGGCTGGGAAGCCAGATGGGACAGGCAGAGATTGACTGTGGAGAGAAATGTCTCCATGCATGTGTACAGTCTCTCTGTCACACACACGCACACACACACACACACGCACATGCATACACGCACATGCACACACGCACGCACACACACACACACACACACACGTTACCACGGGCACACACAAGCACGCGGCTTAACCCCTCAGAACAGGGTTCTACTTTCAGCACAGGAAATGTATGAAAGAGCCCGGGCGGCGATACATCAAGTTCACCCGTCAGGCCCCCTCTTACCTCAGCCAGGGCCCAGGCTGTCCTCCTACCGTAGGACATCTCACCTCTCCTCTGGTTTCACTCTGAAGACCAGATCCTGATTCTTCTCTATATGATGTGAAGCATTCGGCCCATAATGCGGTTCAACATACATCCCTCCCTCCCTCCCTCCCTCCCTTCTGCCGAACTCCTGGCGGCTAATGTGATGCTAATGGCCGTGCGGCATCATAAAAACGCAGAGCGTGAGTGCAGCAGGCCAGGGCAGACGCAGGGCCCACAGGCTACACCGAGGCAGACGACAGAGGGTTTAGTGCTCCGGGACCTGTCTCTGGCTTTCCTCTCTCTTTTCCCAGACGCTTCCCACTGAACAGGTTTACGGCCCTAATCAAAGACCATCTCCCCCCCCCCCCCCCCCCGCGCACCGGCCTCTCCTGGGCCTGTCAGGGTGGCTGAGATGGTCGTATTATCGCACACAGGATCACCTGCGGGGAAAGTCCAAACTGGATTACAGATTGTGTCAATGAAGCGGTGTTGACAAAGCTGCAGACAATGGAGTCATCTGTTGTTCAGCTTTCGCTGTGTTTGTTTATGTTTATCTGGTTGTTTATTTTTGTCAGTGCCTATCCCGGTGCCCTCTCCTCTCTGCGGTTGTGACACACAGTTCCCCTCATTTGTAGATCATTTTTAATGGATGCTTATTGATTCCGTGTGTGTGTGTGTGTGTGTGTGTGTGTGTGTGTCTATTAGGACATTATTAGGATCATTAGGAGCATCTATTGTCTGCTCTCTGAAGCCAACAGATGGATTACTCACAGACCACCCCCTCCCCTCCACTACTCTCTCTTCCACTCGCCCCCCCCTGCCCCCCCCCCAAACACCAGTTCACTCGTTCTCCGTTCTCTCTATCTCTTCATAACGGACAGAGGAAGATAAAGACGTGGTGGAGGGGCAGCAGGAAGCAGCAGATGTTTGGAGTTGTGTGTGAATGTTGTGTGTGTGAATGAAAGTTGTGTGAATGTTAATGTCCTGACGTAACCCACCGCCCCGGCTTAAACCTGCTCCCCTGTACCTCCTCCTCCTCCTCCTCTTCTGGCCCTCCTCCTCCTCCCACCTCCTCCTCCTCCTCCTCCTCTCTGAGCGCCCGCCAGCCTCTGCCTCCCGGGGTCTCCTGACATCTTTTAAGCCTGCTGCTCTCTTCTCCTCTCCATGCGCTCTCTCTCTCTCTCTCTCTCTCTCTCTCTCTCTCTCTCTCTCTCTCTCTCTCTCTCTCTCTCTCTCTCTCTCTCTCCTCCCTCCCCTCCTGTTCCTTTTGTCCATCTATGGACTCTCCCTAGTCAGTAGAGAGGAGATCATCCCCTGGCTGAATCAGCTCAGCTCTTTGTGTCGGGAGGGCTCTGTGGACCTGTAATGAGCCCCCCTCGGCTGGCCCGCTGGCCTGCTTAGCACTCTCTGGGAGCTCGGTGTGTGTGTGTGTGTGTGTGTGTGTGTGTGTGTGTGTGTGTGTGTGTGTGTGTGTGTGTGTGTGTGTGTGTGTGTGTGTGTGTGTGTGTGTCTGAAGAAGTGGGAGGTTGGTGGGTGGGGGGTTGGAACACTGGCCTCCTATAAAAGAGTTGGACCGATATGTTTATGGGTCACTTCCTGCCTGGCCTAAATATTCAACATGCACGCACACACACACACAAACACAGACGAGTGCACACATGCACTGCACGCCTCTAGAAAGAAAACCCACTTAGTGATTTAATTGATACCAAATGGGGTTTGTTTTCCGCAATTCTTCTTGGTACTAAGAACAATTTCTAATTTTCGTGTCTCAGATGTTGCGCACCTACCCGACGTCGGCTTGTATTCCTCGAGAGATGGGCTACGTCTCAAGGCGTAGCAGCCTCTTTTTAGGGGATTTGGTTTCATCTCTTTATTAACTTTTTAACTGATTCGATTTGAAATCCGTTCCATGTTGCTACCACAAAGAATATGCTGAGGAGGATTATTTGAAGTGCTTCACCAACCCGTCTTGGTTTTTCCATTTTTAGTTCGTATTCATATTCATATTTATCCAAATTGAGGGGAGGTTACCCCGAGTTGTGTGACCTGAAATGTCTGGGAGCGCACCACCCATTCATTCAAGTCACATCATGTTCACAACACTGTCTTAAACGTTATCAATTTATGCCATGCAGGTCTATACTGATCAGTCTATACTTTTTACTTAAAAGGAACACCAACACACAGACGCACGCACGCACGCATGCGCACACACACGTACACACACCGGCTACCACACCCCCGCCATGCACAGTGTTTCCAGGCCAGTACGCATGCGTCCCCTCTGGGAGGCGGCGGCGGCGGTGTGGGGGCCTCTGTCCACATCCACACATCAATAGGGAGTGTTTGCAGAACACCCACTGAGGACCGGGGGGGGCCAGGGGTCATCAAAACCTCCGTCCGCTCCCTATTGGAGCCATTGACGGCAGCAAAACAAACAAGTCCTTAAGATCTCATCAGAGGCCTGAACTTGGCAACGGCTCGCCGGCCTGGATCAACCCACTCGGACTGAGGCTGCTGCTGCTTTGGAGTGGTAACACCTTTAGTGCTGCTACTTCTGCAGCCGCCCGAGGACCCTCCACACGTTACAGGGCTCCTGCGTCACAGCGCAGCATGGGGTTTTCTGTTGGAGATGCGCCGCCCTATTGAGAGGACTCTTGTTGTACTGCAGAACCTTGAATCGATGTTAATGTACCGTAACCTAGGCTAAGGAAAACGTTTTGCTCAAGTCTCCCCGGTAAAATGCTGTTGCAGTTTCAGACACAGCAATGTCTCCCCATAATGACAAATCCTTTCAGGATTAATTGCTGAACCATGACCAGGGTAACATTAGCACCGACACAATAACTAACATTCCAATGCTCCTATGCTTTCAAAGGGGAGTTGGTCATTTTGATGAGACGTTTAATGTGTAAAATGTCAATCCTAACTGATCTGAGCCATTTATTTGGACCTAAAAACAGTGCAAGGGATTCATAAACATGAAAGGGGTCAAGGATAATCTAGTGGTTAGGGTTTTTGTCTCCCAGCTGAAAGGTTCTGGGTTTGATGCCCAATATGCCGCAGTGAACTTTATCATATCAAAGCGTAAAATCTGTCCCCATCTCTTGTGTGTGTGCGTGTGCGTGTGTGCATGGCCGTTTGAGTGACAGCTGAGGTGGCACAGCGAGGGGCGTGGCCCAAACAGCTTAGTAGCACCATGTGATTGGACTATTTATTCCACAGTACATGCGGGTATTAGGATTCGCTGTCACAGCAGGCGTCCTTGAGCAACCCCCTTCCTACCCCATGTCTCTCTCTCTTGTGAACTCTCTCCCCCTTTCTTTTATCTCCCTCCCCCCCCTCCCCCCTCCCAGATTCTGTATATATCTGTATACATTTCTCTGTTGCTTTACCCTCTTCTCCCTTGTGCTCCTGATTTCTGCTCCCCCTGCCAACGCACCCCCCCCGCCTTACCGACGCCCACTCCCTCCCCTGCTATCCCCATCCTACCCCAGCCCAGCCCACTCCCTCCCTGGCTCAGCCCCTTAGGCCCTGACAGATGTGTGGTGAACAGACCACATACATGGCGGGTGTCACCTTACCCCCCTCTGGAACTAAAGGGCTAATGCTCCACGTTTAGGGGGCTGCCGCCCTTTGTTCTGCCGGGGTAAGAGGTGACGAGGACGGGCCAGACCCAGCGAGAAGGGCCTGGCTGGCTTAGAGCTACCTCTCTTTTTATGTCTCTCTGGACTCTATGTAGATATCTCCTCATGCCACTATAGCCCCTCTGCCCTTCAAAATCCCATTGGGATACACACACACACACGCACACACGCACACGCACGCACGCACGCACGAACGCACGCACGCACACACACTTCATCACCCTTAATGTATGGAGTCATAGCCGTGTGACCAGAGATTAAAATGGGACATGTCTAGGATTTTGATGCAATTAAATCACTATTTCGACATTGAAAAGAATCGCAGAAAGATTTACAGAAATGTCAACGTAAACATCACACATCAAATATCACACATCAATAATCCACATTGTCCTTCTGCAGCTGATATACACTGGCCGGGTAACTGCCCAGATGGGCTAAGTAGGGGGAGTATCTGCCTATCATTTTTAAAAATGGCTGTCACTTCCTGTGAAACTTTGTCTTGCTTTGATTTGTATTTAATTATCATTTTTACAATTAACCTCAAACTGATTTCATTTTTAGTCTTTTGGAACTTTTCTTTGTTGCCATTTGTGTTTTCTTTGTACGATTATGTCTTTAAAAAGTCTTTAATTTCTTATTCAGCTCCCTGGTGACACTGAGCTCACTCCTCAGTTATGTGTGTGTGGTCACAGAATAGACTGAAACATGTAGTTAAAACCCGGCAGCTATAATCGGTGGACCTGTACCGTCATCCCAGGCGTCATCCCAGTGACTCCGAGCAGCAGTGTTTATTTTCAAGGTGACCAAGGGCATTGTCAAGAAGTCAAACCAGTAGCGACCGAACAACATGTCGAAGGGAAATTCCCTGTGTCACGACAGGGGAAATCCACAATAATGACTATTATTATGGTCTTTCTAGACTAATATGTGATTACATGAACACGGTGCTACTGTGCATGGCTGTACGGAAGACTACCTGCAACTGCTGTTATTGGGGCAGAGACTATTCTCCTGGAGTTGAATTCTACTCCTCAACTGTTAAGTTGTATTCATTGAATGTTTTGGTCAACATGTGCTAGTTGTGTTGCGCAGAACCACTTTTTGTCCAACAGCATTGCCACCAGCCATCCATCCGGTACACAAAGAGATTGGTATAGCAGGATGAGACGGTGATCCATATAAACCCTCTGCTTGTATTTAGCCTTAAGGCTTGCCTCCCCTATCTTTTAACAAATCACTCTTTAAGCTTCAGGTTAGCGAATGAGTTTGGATGTGACAATGATTACCATGCACCTTAATTAAACATTTTCTCTGATTATTTTTGTGCAAAAATGCAGCTTCATCCATTCAAAGTAGAAGTTCTACATGTTGTAACATCGATAGGAAATGAACACAAGTAGAAATCCCCTTTGCAAGTGTGTTGGAATGCATCTCTTGTTGTGCTCTGGGAGGATAATGGCCGAGGGGAGGGTATCCTGTAATTTAGTCTTTGTAACCATTGATCAGTTGGATTTATGTGCCATTACCTCACCGTTCCAGTCAACAGTCGTAATTATGCCTCTCGAAGAGAGGGAGAGAGAGAGCGAGACACTGACAGAGATGGCAGTGGCCCCCAGTTACACAGGCAGCAAATACCTGAATAAGCTTTTATCAAGCAACCCCTGCCACTCACTTAAGAGTATTAGATTGATGTCAATGGGGGCAGATTGACTGATCTTCACGTGAGAGCAGGAGACGGATGGAAGGCTTAACGGAATTCAGTTAGAGAGCAATATCGGCTCGGGGGAGAGCTACGCCTCTATTCGCCACTCTGACCTACGCATTAACATACAGCGTTTATAAGATGCATCTGAAATAAATAAGGATGGTGGTTAAAGGTGTCATGGCTACATTATTTTGTATTCCCTGTTAGACTGTAGAACCTTGTGAAATATCTTGGGCGTACTGCGTGCCGATTGACTTACAAATGATGTGGATCAGAGGTTTATGTCCAATTGATTTTCGGTTTGTTTTATGGGTATAATAAACACAAGGACTGCTGCACTCTTTGGTGACCTTATGTCGAGGTTATGGAGCCCCATTTCGGAGAGCATTGCTAAGGGCAAATTAAATCAATTAAACATTTCCTGTGATTTATTTTTTGTAAATCTTTTTTAATTTGCTGAATTTATTGTTGCTTGAGTGTTTTGTCATTTCAAAGCTCTGTCTCAAGCTCTACATTTGATCTCAGTTTACATACGTTGAAAGCCTTATACTTGACTTGGTTGACAATTTGTCCTCTTGATAAAGGTCCAAAATAAACGATTTTGTAAAACATTGTGAATGTATACATCCAAGAGACTCAAAAAGCAATCTATCTTAATCAAAGTTAGTTTATAGATATTCTTATACATCTTTTTTGTCTCTAATGCGGAAAATGATCTGCCAAAAATGTACCTCCTCCACAAATCTGGCAACAAGATGTACATTGGTTTGGACTCCAGATTTAGTTTTTCAATAATGTTTTCTTAAAATCAGCCTGAAAAAAACAAACCCGAGACAAAAACATAACCTTCTTCGTCAAACTGTTAAGCTCACTAGTGGAAATAGTATAATTTTGACTTTTACTGTGAGTGTGACGATTGCAAATATAGCACATTGTGACGTTAGCGTTTGACCATTCTGGTGTTTCAGTACATTGGTCTTCTTGGGTTGGCCTCAACATCTTTTTAAGTCTTGGACTTGATTGGCTACTCGCCCTAAGGTCAAGCACTACAGCACACCACCAGGAACGGCAGTCAAAGCAGCACCCCAGCGCCACTTCATTTCAACCGTGTGTTTTCCCAATTGTGCAGGTGTAAAAGTCATAGATGCTCAAGAATTCTTGGACCTTGATATCAAACACAGAGGGGTGTGTGTGTGTGTGTGTGTGTGTGTGTGTGTTTGTGTGTGTGTGTGTGTGTGTGTGTGTGTGTGTGTGTGTGTGTGTGTGTGTGTGTGTGTGTGTGTGTGTGTGTGTGTGTGTGTGTGTGAGAGAGAGTGAGTGCTGGGGTGGGGGTGGTGTTTTTTCTTCTGTTGGCAGATTTCAAACAGCATCTGGTGAGCTCTTGAAACGGAGCGTTATGAGTATGTTCAAATCCAAACTGAATGCTTTCAGTTGCCCTCCTCCCTCCTCCTCTTCTCCTTGTTGTTACTGTTCAGAGACACATGGTGATAGTGTTTGCTCCCCTCCCCTTTCCCTGCCTCCTCCTCCTCTTCCACAACCCCCCCTTCTCTCTCTCCTTTCACAACATGTATGCATTTCCATAACAGAAAAGCAGAATATTTTTCATTTGCCGCCTTCCATAATTTTGCAACATATGGTATAAACGATTTTGATGCAAATGCTTGTGCTAATTTTTTGCAGACGAGCCTTAAACAGGCCATCCATTGAAGTGGAATGAAAGCAAATTTGCAATCACCTTAAATTTTGCTAACCATTTACTGTTGAGTAAACTTTGCTAAGTAATTTAATTACCTTGGACCGCTGGCAGCCGCCCGGGGGCTGTTTTTGAGGAGGTGTTGGAGAGAGAGGAATTTGGAGCAAAGAGAAAGGAAAGGCAGAGAGGAAAAAGATGGTGAAGGCTGTTTAGAAGAGAGGGGTATTGAAGTGGGTGGAAGATATCAACTCGTTCTGGAGAGCTGAGCAGTGAGATTGTTCGAGTTTTGTTCGCTAGTGAGCTAAGCAGTTTATTCCTACCAAAGACACAAATGGGTCTTGATCCGGTTGTTGTATGTTTGTTTCGTGTGTCAGATCAACAGAGGTCATAGGAATAGGGCACCTACTAGATATTAATGGAAAACCCAATTCCATGTTTAGGTAAAATTATACTTGAGCATGTCATCTATTCCCATTTGCATGGTTGGCCATGTGGTTAAAAACAGTGTGGTAGCTGTACTGAGCCAGCATGTACCTCTTTACAAAAATAATTTTATTGTGTATTGAGCCAAAATACAATAACACCTTCGCCTACCCAACATGTGTCGTAACTAAACAATTGTTTAAAATTCAATCAATTTTTTAATATATGGATTATAGGCCAGGGGTCGGCAACAAGCGGCCAACATTTTTCTTTAAATACATATATTTTATTATTATTGTTTTTTCATGGCTAATTTATTTGATGTTGTCCAAACATCGCACTGAAATCACTGCGGCTACCAAATAAAGTCTGAGTGAAGTCTTATTAATCCGCTAGCATAGTGGCTATTAAATAGATTAGGAAAGATAATGTAAACTTAATTATTTTGAGTCTGTTCATAAGGTTATTAGGCAATGTCTACCGATAAGTGGCAGGCTATCAGGAGCAAGTTGAATTCATCTGTTTAATAAGTCAACCCGCTCAATTGACAACGCACACAGCTGTTTTGGCAGGAGGGTGAATTCTTCTTCTAATGGATAAAACCAAACGTTAATCATGGCTGTATTCATTTGCTTGCTTGAAATGTTGCTCAAGTCTATTTTGGGGAATGTTGATACGTTTGTAGGCCTTGCAAACGTATGAAAAATACAAACTAAAATGAATAGGCTGAATACAAATGTCCATGCATTTCTGCTTCAATTTATATCCACCATATGGCTACGAAAAACACGTCTTTACCACTGACTGACTTGCGGGTTGTAGGCCAGAGAACCCTTGGTGTGAGAGGTAATTTGTGGCATGTTTTGACTGTTGATCTTGCAGGAGATGTGTACTTGCACAGTAGGTCTGATATCCCCACACACGCTGACCAGCACTGTTACTGTTGTAGTTAGCTTGGAGATTAAAGACTAGTTATTTGTACCATAAAATACATGAACCGTGTGAACTAAATGGAGCAGAATTTATTGGTTTAGCCGCTTGTCTCATCAGGACTTGGAGGAAAATGAATAAATACTAATTACGTGTTGCCGTTAAGGCGGCCTGTCTTGGTACGGAGCAGCCAGAGGTATGGAGAACCAGCCAAGGGCCCCATGTGGCTCTGCAGCGTGGTGAGCCGCATCTTCTGGCCTTGAACACACTGGATATATCGCTTGATGCCCATGCTTTTTGATTAGGTGTATGATCAAAAAAGAAATCTGACTTCACTACCACTTCTTATTTAGCATTTTTCGTCGTCAGGCTTCTGTCGTGTGTGTTTGTGTGTGTGTGTGTGTGTGCGATTGTAAATACATGAGCAACATGCGAGTGAATGTGAAAAGTTGTAAACTAAACTAGCACACCCACCGGTTTCAATTAGAAGTTTTAATGCGCCAGGCTGTCTTTTATCATATATAACAGGCGTTTCAAAAGGGGGGTATGTTTGACACGGTTTCTCCCCCCCCCCCGCCCCTTTAAAACTGTGGAAGAGAAGTTGAAACGGCGTCTCCTCTTCCCTCACACTAACTGGGCTCCACGCACGCAGTGGAGGCGCGGGCCCGGCCTCCGAATTGCAGTAATAAAAACCCTTTGTTTTAGTTTGTATTGCACCATTCATCATCACTTTATTTAATATGAGGCCGTAATTGTGCCATCCCCAAACCATCGCTAATGGCTGTGTTCGCCTGTGTTTGCTTTGTTGATGGAAATGAATGAAATTAGGATAAACAACCGCTGAGTCGCGTGTAATCAAGCCCTGATTAATGGAGCGCCGTTTTCAGCGCCGTGGCTCATTCCACAACACCTGATATCTTTCCCATAAACAAATTGTGTTTGTCTAAATGAAGAAATTAAATGACGCATTTGATGAGTTTATGATTGACCCGGGTCCGGACCGGGGCCCATTACTCTCTGTCTGCGGGGCCAAGAGGTATGTGACTAATGCTCTGTCAGGGGCCGCCGCGCGGATTTATCACCACCGCTGATTAATGACAAGCAAACGGCATTTTAATAATTTTATGATTGTGGTTTCCTGGCACACACCCGCGCACGCACACGCACACGCACGCACGCACACACACACAGAGGGGGGGGGGGGGGGGGGGGGACCGAGAGAGAGAGAGAGAGAGACACAAAAGTGAGGGAGAGATGAAGAAGGGTGTGGTTGTATATGTAGTAAAAGGGTCCAGCATGAGAAAAGGGGGAGAGAGAGTGAGAGAGGGGTAAACTGAGGAAGCGACAGAAAGTGTTCATCCCAGATTAAATGTTTTATGCCCTTGCAGTCGAAGCAGACGGAGACATGATTATACGCCTCATGAACATCCCCATGAATCCTCCTCCTGGCTCTTGAAAAGTATTTCACACACACAGGCATGTGTGCTGACGGCCCCCACCCACCCACCTGCCCACTGCCACACCACTCCTCACCCACCATTCCCTCATTAATGCATCTGATTTCTCCTCTAGATCACAACAAATTGGCAACAAATCAGCGTTCAAGACCTGAGCCAGGGCCTCTGGGAGGGGGAGGGGGGGGTGGCAGAGCTGTGTATGGGCTGAGGGGCTGGTTTGACTTGAGACCGCAGGGATGGTGAGTAGGTGTGGGTAGGGGATGGGTGCTGGACACGTATTGATTTACTAAGAGTTAAGAGTGATGAATCATACAGAATATGTATTAAAATTAAAATTATCTGATGCTGCACCAGACCGCTGCGATGGAACGTAGGTGGTTCGGATGCAGTCCA
Organism: Micromesistius poutassou; assembly: GCF_964030765.1. Classification (NCBI taxonomy): domain Eukaryota; kingdom Metazoa; phylum Chordata; class Actinopteri; order Gadiformes; family Gadidae; genus Micromesistius; species Micromesistius poutassou. The sequence goes on from NC_140274.1 coordinate 10,428,385, forward strand.
TAAAACCTGAAATATAGGATAAGAAGTATGGCCTCTGTTATTGGTGTTGGAATAGATTGTTGTTTTTCTGTTTTTGGTTTCTATGTTCGTTTTTTCAGTGAACTTCATGATCCGTCTTCGATTTATTGACTCACTTGCTTTCTTTGTCGGTGTTATAGAAAAATAAGCATAAACACTCTTGACATTGACATCTAAATGGCTCTGGAGCACAGATGTGCCGAAAATAGACGCTTGATTTATCATCAGCTGACTGATCAACCCATTGATCAATCCACGGATGATTATTCAGGGGATTGATCCCATCAGAAACGATCTGACCTCCATATGTAAATATTTCCAAGTTACCGTCATATTTATTTGCAGCATTGTGTGTTAATGTGGTTTAATATAATTTTTTTAGAAATGGACTGTACCCACAAAGAAAAGCCAAAACAGAAAGGCATGTCCGGAAAATCCCACAATTTAAGCATGGTCGTGGTTTGCAAGATTGGCTTGGTCTTCAGGCTGGTCGGCTTTTTAGTCATTCCGAGGAGTATGAATGATGAACGGGACAAGATAACCCACACTACCAGTCAACCTGAACAGAAAAACGTCCCTCAGCTAAGCCTGGCTCACTGGAACCAGTCCGATGCTCCAGAGGGAGAAGGCCAAACGAGACCGACCCTCCTCCCTGGCATAGGGGTCCGCCAGGGGCCTGTCGAACGCAAGTGGCTGGAGGCTCGCATGTACGGCGACCCGTCTCGTGTACACATACCCTCGGCTACATGTGTGTTCGAGGGGACAGTTACGATCTATTACGTCTATTATACAAGTGTGTGCCACGCTGACTCAAACAGACTGAGAACAGCTTGAGTCCTCCTTTTTACAAGGCATTGTTAGTTTGAATTAGATTAGCTCAGGTCACTTCTTTTCTGCCAACACCGAGACGAAGGAATAAACTTTGCGTGGCCGATAAACATTTAGACACCTGTCGTCTCCAATCATGCATTCCTGTGCTCAGAGCCAGATGGGGACCATGCGCTCCTTCAGACTTCTAATGCACTCTTAATTTCATACAGATTTTACCTTTACCCCCCCACCACCAGCTTTTCCTCTTTCTTCACTCTCTTTTCATATGCTTATCTTCTGCCCCTGAACTATCTGTTAGATACATCACTATTATTACTTACTCCTTATTATAACTTATGTGTCTGTCTCCCCCAACTCTCAATCGTTGCCCAACTTTTGACTGTTTGATCAGGTTGTGCACCTCCATCTTGTTCCTCATCCTCATCCTCATCCGCTTCTTGTTGTACTTATCAATATTTACCGTCTCCTCACATCAACAGCACATCCGTACGCCCCCTCCTGTCGAGCAGGTATCTCCCCCCACTGATATCCTGAATCACCAGCTGTCTCTGCCCCTCGCTCTGTGTGGAGACATAACAAGTCAGGCTTCTCTCCACTGTCTGCTGCATGGGGTTGTGTGTGGGCGGTGGCCATCTAACATTCTTTAAGATACTGGGCAGTTGACCGCAGGAGTTACAGTTGACCCTGAAACCTATCCATGGCAATACAAGTACTAGTCTCTCTCTCTCTCTCTCTCTGTGTTTTCCCAGAGACGTGGTGAAGAGAAATAAACTGTTAATTAATCCACCGTTTAGCACTCTCTTGCATATTTCTGCCTAATTAGTCAGGCGGGCAATCAGGGGCGGGTAGGGGGCTATCTGAACAGGGCCGCTCCTGTCCAGGGCCCCAGCCTCCAGAATACAGGGCCCCGCATGGTTTAAGGAGAAATAAATACCAGAAATTACACGGCTCCTCTTTCATCTCCTCGTGCAGGCAGGAGAGGGATTGCTGTGGGAGAATTAATGTTCATTTAATTTGCCCCTCTTTCTTCTGCTGGTGTATTTGCATTCCACAGGTACTTTCCCCTCCGCGTCCCCGACATACACACTGACCCACGCGCACGCTACGGGCCTGTCTTCTATTTATTACATCTGCAAGGCATATGTTTCTGTTACGCATGTGTGAGCATGTGTGCGTATATGTGTCGATGTGTGTAACCATATGTGTGTGTGCATTGTGCACGAGTGTGTGTGTCAATGTTTGGCAGGGCATCACGCTGTACTTCCCAGTACGTGTGTCGGCTCAACGCCCCAGTCCGCCCCCCCACCCCCTGATCTGCTGATGGTTAAAGTCTATGCGCCCGGTGTCCTGAACATTATCCCATGTTTCTAAGCAGCTATTTGTCTCTCCGGAGTCATGTCCAATCAGAGCCAATGGAGTTGGCTGGCTCTGGCGCAAGCCATCTCTCTTCAGGCCACATCCATCGTGCTGGGGGGCAGTTCATACTGGATCCCGTGTCTGCTCGTACAGCACTTTTTTCTCATTGGGGCCTATTTGAACGTTTGCTGTTTAATACACCTCTGCTGGTAAATTGCAGATTATTTCATTAAGCAGCGTACTTTATTTAAATTGCATCAGTGTCATTCATCATTGTATTTCGACATTTTGTTGCCCGCAATACTGATTAATGGACAAAGAATGAATTTTCTTTATATAATAAATAAAACACTATTGGTAAATAGACTAAATAGCTAAATATTCATTTTATTAATTAGTTATTGGGGGAACAATTATGATGAATGTATTAATATATCCCAAGATGATTGAGTTGTTCCTTTCAAATATTTCAAAAAGGTCATTATTATATTTTAGATAGTGTCAATATGTGTGTGTGTGTGTGTGTGTCCAGAAGTTGTTTATCTGTGTGTTGGTGGGTTTGTGTGCTGTAGTATCCCATTAGATGTTTAATGTCAGTCCTAATAGTTATTAACCTACAAATCACTGTCCCATCCCTGTTGATACAGCGTTTAAGCAGAAGATGGCTCTATGGAACCTGTGTAACCTTTGACCTTGAGTTGATTGAGTATGTGCTATGGGGGGATTACAGTACATTTATTGCTTCTGCTACCATCCACTAATAGTGAGAAGTAGATTAGTGGAGGGTGGGAGGGAGAGAGAACGAGTTGGAGGAAGAGGGAGAGAGAGAGATGGGTTATACAGCAGGATCTTGAATGGAGACGGAATGTGTGTTTGAGGAGTGCAGACGGGAGTGAGAAGGGTCTCGTAGATGAGGTCTAATCGGTTGGATCAGCTGCAGTGAATAGGCTAGTGGTTATTGTGAATTGGCCAGGACATGTGGTGATATGATAGACAGAGAGAGAGAGACTCGTGGTGATATGATAGAGAAGGAGAGAGACAGGGATTTAAGTCCCTCGTCTGGTGTTGGGCCTATACAAGCTGGCGTTTCTCCATTCACTCACTCACACGCCATTCATACATGTACACACACACACACACAGGCACACAAGCAAACACACACACACACACACACACACACACACACACACACACACATATAATATACACACACACACACACACACGGTGTAAGAGCATGGATGAGTGTTGATGATACATTTTTAATCCCCCAACACACACACACACACACACACACACACACACACACACACACACATACATACATACACGCACACACATATATATATACACATGTATACACCATTAAACCCTTGGATTACAGCTTTGGGAATTACGACAGGGATTTCTGTTGCCTCTCACACTGTTTCACTGTTTTGCTCCTTTTCTTTCTCTCCTCCCTTGCTGTCCTCGCTTTTCTAATGCTCCACTTGGCCCCAGCTTCCAATCCAAAGCCTTTGATGAGCCAGTGTCAGCTATTTAGTTTGGCCTGGCACAAATTCATCTCTGGATACAGGGAGTGATAGAGAGAGGGAGATAGACAGAGGGAAAGAGACGGAAGGAAGTAAAATGAATGAATGGACATGTGATGACAGTAAAGCGTGTGTGTGTGTGTGTGTGTGTGTGTGTGTGTGTGTGTGTGTGTGTGTGTGTGTGTGTGTGTGTGTGTCTACACCACTTTTCTTGTAATAATGTCTTCCTCACGCTTCTGTCTGCGTTCTTAACTCGTCTCTCCCCGTCTTTATCTGCTGAACACAGAGCTTGCCAGTGTCGGCTTGCAGATGATTACCGGTGTAATCACTCACATTTTAGATGATCTGATAGCAGAACGGGCCCCCAAATCATCTTAACGCCCCCTCCCCCTCTACCCTTCATGTACCCCGTTTGCACAAGAGGAGCGCCAGAACCACTACTTTATTTTAGTCTCCCTTTTTTGGTATTTTCCTTTTATTTCTGCTGATGACAAAACAAGTCTGACAATTCCCTAAGAAAGGCCGGTTCTTAACAATGTAGGGGTAAGCTCTTTCTGCCAATACCAACCGCCCATGTCAGTTTTTTGTAGGCACAGGATTTGTGGCTGTAAGTAGATTTTGGGCACAATGTAAGTAGAAGTAAAGTTGACGCTGCTAACTTTGTAACTAAGTGGCAGATTCTTGTACGGTAATGTGTTGTTTCTCTGTAAGACGTACACCAAAAAACGGTTTCTATCAACATAGCTTCATGCAGTGAGTTACATAGCTTCAGTGTGACTTCTTAGAGTCGATACACATTAAAGTTAAGTTAAGATCGAAGTTCAGGCCATATGGGAATAATAGAGTTGACGTTGATTCATTGTGTTTTGGTATGTAGCTGTATTTTAATCTGCACATGTTCCATTCTGACAGCTGAAGTTTGGCATTTCTGCACTGAATTACAAGCACTGCTTAAGCCGACTTTCTCAGAGTTGTGTCATTGCGGTTGGATTCAATCTTTTACATTGCAACCTTCAGCTTTTAATGCTAGTGTGTTTGCTGTGTCTTATGGTGCCTTGCATGAGGCTATATTAAAAGTTTACAGTGACAGGCTCTCTATAACAAGCTTATTTTGATATTTACTGTGAAATAGGGGACAACATAATTGCTATTGATGGTGACCTTTCTTTTCTGTTTGTAATTGGATTTCAGCACTACATATCCTTTATTTTTTTTTATAAAAAAAGTGATTAAGTCCTGGAATCGGGTTAATATGTGTATTTTTCTATGCATGTTTCTGTGTGTGTGTGTGTGTGTGTGTGTGTGTGTGTGTGTGTGTGTGTGTGTGTGTGTGTGTGTGTGTGTGTGTGTGTGTGTGTGTGTGTGTGTGTTGCGGTTTGGAGAACTGTTAATTACCATGAAGGCTCCCCCCGCAGCAGGTTGGGGGTCCTCGGGGGGCTGGTGATGTGGTAGCAGGGGCCGGGGGGAAACAGATTATGGGGGTCTTGGGACACCAACAGAGGGCCAGATGAACCAGGAGGGGCCCAATGCTTTATTCATCCCCCCAATGGACCTCCAGGGGCCTCGCAGGGCTGTCAGTCTGCTGCTGGATAAAGGATAGGATATTCTATGCATCAGAACAATAAAATTCATCCCCCCAGTGGACCTCCAGGGGCCTCGCAGGGCTGTCAGTCTGCTGCTGGATAAAGGATAGGATATTCTATGCATCAGAACAATAAAACACAAGTTGAAGAACACACTGTTACATAGACAACTGATGGTGATGCACTGAATAAGAAATTTAAGAAATAAAGGAAATTGTAGAGAATGTACCTACCTGAAAATGTACCTACGGCCTTAATTTGACGTATAAAAACTAAAAATATAAATAAATTGTAATGTATGCAATGCAGAGTGTGTGTGTGTGTGTCCGTCCAGGGTTGATAATCCTGTAACCTCCCAGCAGAGCCCCTGTGAGAGTCTGCTAAGCCACTTCATTCACTTTGATCCAGTTTTTGGGGGGGCTGTTTAATTTCCCATAATGCCAAATGATCAATGATTTCCTTTCAGTGCTGATGTAATTAGTGGATTCAAGCCAGCTTTGTGCTTCTGTCTGACAGAGCTGGATTGTATTATTATTGCACAGCTTAAAGAAGGATCGATACATGCCTGCTTCTTTACAGAGCATCGCCTCAACCCGAACCCTGCACGGTGTCTAGTAGTGCACAACAAAAATACAATGTTCTCTGCCCCACACACGACCGGGCAACGGCAGCTGCTGGGATATCTGTGATCATTCACAATACTACTAATTACAGTCTCCATCCAAAACAATTCTATCTAGAACACGACATTAATCAGATGGATTTATAGATCATGTCTAATTTGGAGGGGATTGTCTCATTAGCAATGGATTATTTTATGAATTAGGTTGATTAAAGTGTGAGCTGGAGCAGGGCAGTGAGGCTGTGATTAATGCAAGTCGTTGTTTGGGATTCTTTGAATCTTCATTGTTTTTCAAGTACTATTATGAAAATGGCATCAATGAAATGGTTCATAGTTTTGGTCAAAAGAATATGCTATGATTTAGCAGTTCATGGTTTGGTTCTGGATATTTGCCCTCTTTAACAAGGCCTAATTTACCAAAACGACCCCCCCCCCCCCCCCCACATACACACACACACTCTCAATTTGACAATTTGTTGGCTCACATTTAAAGAAAAATCTGTGCAATAGACACACATGCATTGCTTAAAGTCTTGTCCAGTTTTAATTACAGAGCTTGTCCCTCACTTAAGACAACACCCATAGCCTAATCCTAAACCCCTATCATTTAGTGGGCAGGTCCAACCACCCTTCCACTCCACAAGTCAGTCAAAGGCCACCAGCTAATCACAGCCCTAAGTGAGCTCAGGTATGGTTGGGCTTTGATTTAAGTCTCTGTAAACCTTTGTCAGACTTCATTCAGCGTGCACAGTTTACACTGCACATGTAGTTTGACGTGAAGCCATGTCATGTTGTGTCATTTTTATTATGCTGACTTTATTAAGTTTTATGTTTGTGATGTTTATTTATGTTGTATTTTTATAATAATATATAACAGATTAGATGTTTTAGTGTTAAAAGGTGGGTGTCGAGGGTCTTAAGGGTCGGCACAATAATCAGCAGAGAGGCAAAAATGACGTGGTGATATTTTTATTTTTATATCACCAGGCATAGTCTTCAACCCAAAAATAAAGGAAAATGGCAAAAAGGAAAAGACTAGAAAAAATACAAAAAGTAAAGGCTAGGCTATAATTCAGCCAAACAAAAGTCCTTTGCAAATAATGGCAGACATCATAACATACGTAACTGATGGACTAGGACAACACGTCATAGTTTTGGTCCCACTCGTCCTTCTCGCCCAACTGTCACGTATCACTTATATACGTTGGCCAGACCCACCCCAAATTGGTACATACCAACATACTGAACACACACGGGGTGTTTACCTAACAACCTATAAATATACATTAAACAGTGGTGAAAAGGTACCTATAACAAATATCTCTTCATCAAACCTTACAGTGAACATTCATGCATGGACACATGCCACTACATACAAAGTAAAAGGCAAAATAAACATAATTGATTTGCCGGAGACGCGACTGCTCCGTTTGCGCGCACCCGCGACCATATAGCTGTCCGCGGGCGGGAGCGCGCTTCCTAGGAGCAGCCCGGAGAGAGCAGCGGATACAGCGTGAGAAGTTTATACTTCTAAACAGTGAATAAGTAAACACATTGCAGCGATCACAATCTCCTAAACGGACATTACACAACGGCCATACGGCTTTAGCTTGGGTTAATGTTTTAGCGCTAGTGAATGACTAGAGAAATGTTTGGTGCGGCCGCAATACGGACGAGTGAGGATGCGCCAACAACCGCGGCGTCACATTTAGTTATACGTTTTTTGTGGCTGGGAGCCATCCTACAGATGAGCCAAATTGAAAAATAACATAGGGTTAGGGTTAGTGTCATATGTTATTAGTAGTCTCTAGTAATAGTCTCTGAAGCAGGCCATATTCATGTTTGCAGTGGATATTCATTCCAAAGCATTCAATCAGCTGTCACCAAATTGGCCGCTAAAAAGCATCGATTCCTGCGTCAAAACATGCAAAGCAAACATCTATCGCCCACCGCTGTGGTCTATGCGGTCTCCTGTTTGGCACAGTGGCCGAAAAACAGGAGAAATTTGCCGTTTGCAATCTATGCACAAAGCCGGTCCCTCGTGGGAGATCGTTATCTCAACACGAGGAAGAACGCGGGGAGCAGGAGAGACAAAGAGAGCTGCGCTGGCACGGCTCTGCTGTAGCTCCCCACCAATTAATGCAAGTGAATGGCTTCTGATGCGTTTTAAGACAAAAGTGTATGAAATTATAGTAACAATATCGCTAAACAACTGGTGTGTTTAATCCATTGAGTGATGTGTTGATAACAATACAGAGTATCAACAAGTGCACTTGTTTAAGGAGGATTGTTTTGGGGCATCAATGTTGTGAATGTATCTGTCTGTCCACACTAAATTAACTGGTCAGTTGAAGCTTGTTTACAATGTCCACTTTTTTATGTAAAGAAAAATATTTTGATGTGGTCGCTATTCTTTCTTTTCCCGACAGACCAATCCTATTTGACAAAACTAATAGTAATCCTACACATATGTTTCTATGGGTGTATTTCTATGCACATGGCCTATGTAGTTGCTGATTTTAAATAAACACGCACACACACAGAAGACCAAAAGATCACCAAAGATAATATCTAGATTTCTTCCTCAGAATATGTTCCTATCTTTTATTATCATGTTTTTGCGAGAGGTAATACAAGTTTAACATATTGAGAAATAGTGGTGGCTTGTACAAGGTTTTACAGGGACCCACTCTTAATATAGGAAGAAAATGGATCATTATCAGATTACTGATTAGGACGTCAAATCTGCGATTGGCATCAACCCTTAAAAGCTTGCCTGCTTGATAATATGTAATCTTGAACTCAGTTATGTGGCGAATACATGTTTAAATTATGAATTATCCAAGGTGAATTAGCGCAGGTTAACATTTTTCATTGAATCTTAAAGTAGCTAGTGGGTGGCCAAAATAAGCAGATGGTGTAACCTAGATTTGCCTTCACCATTTTCTAATTTTAAGAAAGCTTATTTGTTCATGTAATGCAGTAATAAATACTTTGTTTT
>NC_140274.1:10437526-10442526 GCF_964030765.1 Micromesistius poutassou
CTCGCCCTGGCCCACAGAAGCCCAGAGTCTTGTCGCGCTGCGCTAGCGCTCGTCGCTCCGTCGGGCCAAGAAAACACTCCCCCCCCCGCCCCCAACCTCCCCCTCCCCAATTTGTTTCATTGCACAGTGATAAGCCAAGCAATTACCACTTTATTGATTTTTCATCCCGGCAAATTTAAAGTTGATTCCCCCCCCTGCCCCCACCCACCCACTGCTCCCTTCACACCCCTCCCCCCTTGCCCCGACCGCCGCCGCTCGCCAGGGTGATTAGGTGACCTCATGTCCCAGTCGCCCAGCGTCCCCCTGCCACAGAGCGGGGGGGCTGGTCCCTTCCCCCGGCTCCCCCGCCACCCGCCAGCCTGACCCCCCGACCCCCAGTGTTGTCCCGGGGTAATGGGATGCTGATGCGGGCCCGTGTGGCCCCCTGGTGGAGCTGTCACTGCCCCCGGGCGGGGAGACCCGTAAACGTTAGAGAAGCCTCTCTCGTCTGTACGTCATACCATTCTTTCGCTTTGATGGCAGCGGAGCTGAAAAAAAAAAATACAAATACTAAATAAATGAATATAAAAGGACTTCCTGTCGATGGGCTGGATTACAGAGACGTGCGTCCACGCCGACAGGGGGTCAAGTGGACGGATGATTGACAGCGCGCTGGTACTCCCAGCGATCGGTAATCGTTTCCCCAGGTCCACCCTGATCAATTAACCTGCTGCCAGTGCAGCTGTGTGCATTCAGCAGTCCTGTGCGGGGCCGCGTCGCCGGGCTGATCTATGGTCCCGCCAGCTTTACATTCATCGGATTTAGCCTCTAGTGGTGGAGGTGAAGACGGGCACAAACTGGGTTTTAGAAAGTACCGTGGCATGGTCAATTCTGAAATTTGCTGTTTGGTGAATATTTATGGGGCAGTGAACCCAAAATCGTAAAAAAAAAAAAAAATGTAAACGTGGTGATATGTGTTTTATCACTGTGACTAAAATAAGAGCGTCATTTAGAGAAAACATGTTTTCGTCAGTCCCCAGCAACCGATTGTGATCTGCTCCGAAGGCAGGTTGTGGTGTCCAAGTGCCTGAGGTTATGAGGTCGCCACGAGGGGACCGAGGGGGGGTTGAATGTCTGGTGCTCCGTCTGGAGAACGGCTGATGTGGATGGCATAACCCCCAAGAGAGGGTTATGCTTCTCAGATATTAAAACGCCATGGTGTATGTGACGCATTTGGTAAAACAACATGGCTCATTAAAACACTCAAAATGCTTCTTTTTTTTATATCACATACTGTTCAAATTCAAGCTAAAACAGGTGGTTCACTTCGATTTACGGATCATGACATACAGAGAGAATCGGTTGGCTTTTCTCTTTTACCTCATTTCACAGGGAATTATTATACAGTTATGTCATACTTCATGAAGCAATGCAATGTTTCATTATTTTCCCAAATGAACCAAGGAAAGTATTAGTAAAGTGAAATGCAAATGTCACCCCTTTTGCTTTAAATACGTCATTCAGTGCAACCCTTTTAGCAAGACATTAAAGCTAGATTAAAAACACCAGTGGGAACATTTGCCCCGACACACACACACACACACACACACACACACACACACACACACACACACACACACACGCATGTCTAGACTGAATCTGCATGTCCGTAGGCCACTCCATGCGGCCCGAGTGGGTGGGTGGTCAGACTGTCCCGCGGAGACACACCCACAGAATGCCTGGGCAGGTCAAAGAGCCGGCTGCCTGGGTGGCTGCAGCCGTGTGGCTGCAGGTTTGTCATCAGACAACACCAGAGTCAAATGGCTCCCTGCTAATGATATTTTGACTGCATCGTCACCGCCGCCTATAGATAGATACACATCCAGTGCACATTCTTTGATATCTAATACCTTTTTCAGAACAGGATAGGACCCTGGTATTTCATTTTGTATTTGTAATTCTGGTTTCATTTGGGTTATTTGTAGGACGTATTGGTTCGGAGTGTGTGGGTCGATTAGAGATGGTGTGTGTGTGTGTGTGTGTGTGTGTGTGTGTGTGTGTGTGTGTGTGTGTGTGTGTGTGTGTGTGTGTGTGTGTGTGTGTGTGTGTGTGTGTGTGCGTGCGCGTACCTGTGTGTGCGCGTACCTGTGTGTGGGCTTATTCACACCTCATTACGTCAGGCCCGCTGGTCCCAGATGAGGACATGGGGGGTGCTGGGTGGGGGGGGGGGGGGGTCTGTGGTGCTGGAGGTTAAGGCTACCCAGGATGGTATAGGGTGACTGTCGGTGACACATGGGGTGCAAGGGTCACCACATGGTCCGCCAAACCCTGCACACACACACACACACATTTTTGTGACCCAAGCACATTGAGTGATGGCGCTCCCCTAACATCGGCATGACTCGGTTTGGGTGAGCGAAATATTTTTGACACAACTCAAATGAAACCGTAATGACTTTAACAGACCTTTAGTATATGTTTAGTGTCGTAGTGGCGGTGGCGCTGGTGGTCGCGGCGGTGGGGCTGTTGGTGCTGGTGAAATGCAGTGGTCTATGTTGATGCTAATGGTTGCTCTCATCGAGGCGGAGTGGAGTGGTGCAGAAGAAGGTTAATATATTACACTGTATTCCAATTACTACACTATGACCGAGGTCAGCAGAGCAGGGGTGGAAGCATTTGCCCAATTAATTACTACTAAGACATACTAGCAGGCCCATGCACACACACACACACGCATACACAAAGATACACGCACATACATTCAAATTGACCTTTTTGCTTTAGACAATCAAGTCTCCCTCTCTCTTGGTCTCTCTCTCTCGCTCTCCCTGCTCGCTCGCTCTCTCTCTCGGCTCTCTCTCTCTCTCTTGGCTCGCTCTCTCTCTTGGCTCTCTCTCTCTTGGCTCGCTCTCTCTCGCTCTCTTTCTCTCTCTCTCTCTCTGCTAATACTTAACAAAATATCGTAAAATCTCATTCTGACATACTAAGGGATAGGTTGATGACTACATGTCAACAGTGTGTGTGTGTGTGTGTGTGTGTGTGTGTGTGTGTGAGAGCCAGGTCTGTGACATGCATGCTTGTGTTTCTGTGGTGTATGGGTTTGTAGTGTGCAAGCTATTTGTTTCTATGGTGTTTGTGAGTGTGAGCATGGCCGGGACCTTCCTGGATTCCGACTGCATCAATTTTCATTTCAAAGGCCCCTGCTCCAATTAAGTAATTAGTTTGTGTGTTTGTCTAATTACTGAGTTGTTCATAAAAGAGCTGCTGACCAGCCATGCAGGAAAATGGAGACCACTGCACTTTCCTGCTCTTAACACACACACACGCTCTCTCAAACACAAGTACACACGCACAAGTACACACGCTCAAGTACACACGCACACGTATTAAGGCACTCTGACAAAGTATATAGACTGTTGCTTTATTGCACCTTACTAAACTGTGCATGTTAAGTCTCAAAGTCGCGTATTAACTAAATTGTATTGATGTTTGCATATGTTGACTTTGATGGAGGGCCGACCACGCTCAATGGTAAATACGTAGTGAATTAGTAGTTTAATCACCATAAAACCCAGAGTGAACTTTAGAGATGGAAAGCAATGGGGTGCCGGCTTTTTTAACCTACAAACCTTAGCATACTGCATGGGAAATCCTACACATGTGTGTTGCATGGAACCAAATGGAAAGCAGTTAAGAATGTAGCCACACACACACACACACACACACACACACACAGCAGTGCTCATAACGACATCAGCACTCAGCCTGTGAAAGCTTCATTCTTAACGACATGCTCTGATGCTGCCCAGGCACTGAACGTCTGCTAACACTCCAATCAAACACGAGCACACACACACACACACACACACACACACACACACACACACAAACGTTACTTATACACTTGTATATGGTATGGTATGATGTTCTTCCACACACCGGTTTGCTTGCATTATTGCATCTTTCAAGGGATAAGTGTATAAAATCAGTTGCAGCGCTATGATCTGCAGGAAACTGCCCTGTTACTTCATCATCGAGTAATGCTACTCTGGACATCTTAAGCAAAAGAGTTTCAACAAGGGCTTGGATTGAAATGTAGAGGTGAGCAACAGAGAGGGAGAGGGGGAGGTAGAGAGAGAGAGAGAGAGGGGGGGGGGGAGGGGGAGAGAGAGGGAGAACACACACCACAGCGCGTGGCTGCCATGTCCTGCTGCACTGTTTGGGTCATTAATTCATCATTTAGACTCTTATTGACTGAGAAGCCACAGATCCTATCGGTGGGAAGACACGCGGCAAGAGGCGGTGGCTACTGCACTACACACACACACACACACACACACACACACACACACACACACACACACACACACACACGTCCCAACGCCTGTGTTTAATTGCACCGGTCTTCTTTATCTAGAGTTTTTTTTTGCATCATTGTTGTCAGGGTTTTGATGTATGAGGTCGTCAAGGGGGGCCCCTGAGTGTCGGTGACGGGCCCCCTGATCAGAATAACAGGAGGCTCCACAGAGACCCCGTCGCCACGGGGATAACAGTGGTTGTCACCCCGGGAGCTCACTTAGCACACGCGTGTGTACGGTGGAGGGAGGCAGGCCGTGTGGAGGCCATGTTTTAGGGTGTTTTTGTTTCTTTTTGGGTGGATGTGTATATGGGGGGGAGGGGGGGGACTTTGCACTTTGTGTGTGTGTGTGTGTGTGTGTGTGTGGCTGTCTGCATTTGTGCGCATGGTCCCAAGGGAGCCCTGTGATGCTCTGGCATCATTAGACTAGCTTAGCCACCTGCTGTGTCACTGCCCCCCCCCCCCCCCCCCACACACACACACACACACACACTTTCTCCTTATACTCGCTTGCATACACATGCAGAAACACACACACACACACACATGCACGCACGCACACTCCTTGGGGACACACCAGGGACATCTGGCCCGGCCTGTCACAATGTCTTGGATTCCGTGTGTGTGTGTGTGTGTGTGTGTGTGTGTGTGTGTGTGTGTGTGT